>NW_028263372.1:29884539-30484539 GCF_051168715.1 Poecilia mexicana | reverse complement strand
TTTCATCATTTGTAGTAAATTTTAAGTTGATCTGTGCAATAGCACTAGTAGCCTTTATTCAACAGTAATCTGACAAGAAGGGGGCTGAGAGAAGAGGGTAAAGACATGAGGCAATTGCATCGAGGACGGGACTCGAAATCAAGAAACAGTGCAGATGTTACTCATACTGACATCTTATTAAATTATTTTAAACAATAGGAACAATATGGAAGAAAACTAATTTCCAAAACAATTTGGTCCACTTTGATATTGAAACCCACCCGGTGCCTAAATACAAGATAGTGCAGGTTTTTAGCAAGAGTATTATTCAGCAGTCAAAGCTGCAATGGGACATAAAAGGTTTTGGAAACAAACTAAGCATGCGTCCTCACCCTGTCAAACAAGGCAAACAACTCAGCAAGAGCAGGGTTTACAGGAAGCTTTAGGATCCTCGCAAACTCCTCAATGGTTATGTTCCCTCCCTTGCAGGAAGAGGCCATGGCTGCAAAACTCTCAAGTTCCTTCTTCAAACAGTCCCACTTCAGACTACATGAACAAAGACAAAAGTGATTACCCTTCCCCCCCCCAACTTCTACTAAATTGGCATTGAAAAAAAAATGGTTACGTCTGAAGAGGTGCAGGTGATGTTCTTACTTGAGTTTTCGACTGATTTTAGTGAACTCCACCAGGCCAGTCTCCATGGGAAGTGTTAGCTCTCCAGCTGAGATCATGAGGCGGCAGTCTTCATAAGTGTGGTCTGTCACTGGAACGCCCAAAGCCCTGAAGGTAAAAATCTCAGCAGTTATCCTAAATGCTTTTAGATGTGGATGCAAACAAAATGTAGGTATTCAAATTTCATTGGTGCAGTGACCAAACTCAGCAAGTGTTTCTCACCAAATAACATCATATTCCTCCATTTACTATATAAATATATACTTCCAGTTTTCTATTGAGTCTTGTTCCTCTATGTACTCAAGGGAGGGAAACAGTAAAATGGGTGATTCAAAGCAAGGGAATTGTTTTGCATACCAGCTTTCAACAACAGACAAATGACTTCCATGACACTTAGGCACATGGACAATGAGCACTCACTTGGCCATGGTGTCTCTCACTCTGCTGGCAAAAAGAGCGGGGCATTTCTTCTCGTCCTCTTTGGGGACGTATGGTGGCATGAACTGGAAAACAGAACAAAAAGGAGAAAAGGGTTGCAGAGAAGGTCAGGCAGAAAGCAAACTTCTAAGCAAGACACGTCGTTACCTCAACCTCCACGGTGGTGTAGAGCTGACACAATGTCAGCAGCAGCACCCTAATCCTGTGTGTAAAACAAGGAGGAAAGTTCATTTAAAGTTACAAAAAATGCTGTTAGTCTTTAAAATACTCCAGATTTCATGCAGGCATGGTGCGCCGACGAATCAAAAGTGAAACTCAAACACTATTAAACCCACAGATTAAATTTGATCAATTAAACAAGATGGTAAATCGTACTCACGCAGTACGACCTTGCCACGTCCAGGTCACTGTATCCTAAAGAGCAAACATTAGATACAAAAAGGTCTGAAATGTTTCAAAACATATTGTAATATGGAATGTGGAAAAGGCAAATCAGACAATAATTATCCAACACTGAGATTCCATGTATTTTGTTAAAGTAGTTAAGTAATGATTACTCGTTTATATCACCAAAGGATCATGAGTCAAAAATGTTAATGTTATTTTTGAGAAAGTTCCTTTTTGCCTTCTAGTTGTGACTACAGCATGGAGGGATGCAAGCACATCATCATTAAACTGAGCAGTATATATCTTTATCATAATCAAAATCTCTGCATGATTACAACAAAATTCTTAAAGTAAGACATGAGTTATTGTACAGCAATCGTAACACTCACCATTTTGTTGGGATATCTAAGAAGAACAGGCTGCACAGGAACCCCAGGGATAAAGGCACCTGCACAAGAGATGAGGCTATCATTGGAAGAATGACAAATATGCAGCCTTAGTTGTTTTAGTTTTTTTTCATTATTATTAATGGAATGACATTCCTATTTTCTGACCTAACTCGGAACAAATCGGCCACACACTTGAGCAGAATCTACATTAAATATCGATGATTGGAGGCCACAACATGAAGAGGTTTTCTGGGTGAGATATAAGCTGAACATAGAAGCAGAAGAAGAAACCACGTAACAGGAAGCAATGTTTTTGCTTAGCAGTTTTATTCTGGCATCTAATTTTATGAAGAGAAGAAAAAAAAAATCATAAGACTGAGTAGTGGAAACCGGAACTAAAACAGCCAACAAATTAAAACTGTTAGCATTTGCAAGACCAACTATACAGTTGTGTAAATATATATCAATAATTGCCCTCTAATGCTTCTATTTGTATTATTAGTCAAATTTATATCTTTTAACATTTTTTTATATCAAACAAAGACAACCTGTGTGAATATATAATGCACCTTTCAAATTATTATGTCACTTAAGTGGAAAACGTCAGTCAAATCAAACTTTAAACAGTTATTTGTCGATCAAAGTGCAGTTGAGAATTTTAGCCCACTTTTCTTTGCAGAATTATATGAAATTAGCCAAATTGGATGGTTTTTGAGAATGCTCCTGCTAAGCCACACTAAAACGTTTTGCCTGGATTTAAGGCCAGACTTTGGTTATGCCACTCCATAACCTGCACTGTGTTTCTACTTTGTCCATTGTCCATTTTACTACAGTCAAACCCTTCACTTTGGTAAGTTATGGTTACTTGTCAAAGCATCAAATCTACCAAAGTAAAGCACAAACCAAATTGGTGTGTTATGAAACTTTCACAGTTCAGGTTTTCAGAGAAAAATGAAAGTGTCAGTCAAATTTCAAGTTTATTTGTATAACACATTTCATCAACTTTATACTGATATAAAGAAGGTAATTTAACTTGCAGCTTAAAAAAAACAACTGGAAAATTCATTCGAAAAAGTCACAAGTCATTGAGGTTTACCTTGTTTAAAAGTGATAAGACATGAGCGATTTGTGCATGTTCCCTCTGGAAATATCAGCACCTAAAGACAAAACATTACTTTTATTTTAAAACTATACTTTTTCCAGATTATTCTAGTCATTTAGAAGTAATATAAACATATTATGAGTACATTATGTAAAGTTATTTTGAAAAGTTTATTTGTTTCAGTTATGCAATTTGCTAAGTAAATTACACTGCTTACAAACAGATATTTTTATGCCAATATTTCTACTAATTATGATGACACTAATTAAAATACAACATTTGGGATTATAAAATTAGATCAGACCAAAAAAAACACATATCCATTACCGAAACAAGGGCTAAATAAAAAGTATGCTTACTAGTTGTTTAAATATTATTTTATTCTAACAAACAAGCCTCAGAATGAGCTATGGTTTCTTTCAGTTTCTGTCCTTGTGTTGTTTACGAACCTGTGGCCAACGGCCCTCAGATTTAGCCCGACTTTCGATCGCCAGTATTGTGTTCTTCCTGGAGTCTGGGTCAGTTCTAGAGACCAGCACTGGTTGGAAACAACGGATAATTCCTGCAGAGACAGTCAAACGTCCTTGATGTTAAAACATACAGGAAGAAAAAATTGAACACATTTCCCACTCTCTCTTTATGTTTCCATTGTATTGTAGTGTTTTAAGGAAGCAAGCTACCTGTAACAGTTACCAGTTCAATCTTTACAAGAGTCTTCACTAAAAACAATGTACCAGTGGTGTTTTTATTGATTTTGTGCTGAATATTGACACCAGAAATGTCACCACATATCATACATGCCTCCTACAATTAAAACACTGTAAAAGAGTGTGTGAAATTTTGCTGTCAGATGAAGACAGGAAAAAAAAAAACATCTTAAAATAGTTTCACACTTGTGTCACTTCACAAGTTCACAAATACACACTTCATTCCCTCAAGCACACAAGCCTCAATGTTGTTTTCTTCAAGACGCAGCATGATTGAGAAATGTCTTACTGCCAAAGACGGGCGTAGCCAGGTTCTCGACCCGAGAGACAGTGGAGGGCAGGCCGGATACAAGGCATGCAATCGCATCAAAAAAGGCGGAGTGGGGGGCCACCGCCAGAATGGGGGCCTCGATGCTGCTGACCTGTTTACCCTTCACCACAACTCTGAATCCCATGGCAAAGTAGTAGGCCATCCCCAAGGCAGTCATCACTCTTTCACACATGAACCTATAAAGAAGAAAGTATACAGAACGAGCATTTTATTAGCAATTTTCAGGGTTTCCTGTTGGCAGCTATTTTAGTTGTTCTTTAAATAAAATAACAGAACTATGAAAATCCTTGTGAAAACAGGCTGGGTTGCCAAACTGAGTCTCAATATTTGTAACAAATGTCACTTCTGTAGACAAGGGGAAAAGGTAGGAAGTGACACTGCAGAGTGAGTTAGTTAAGCAATGAAACTTTGAGCTCTAATAATTGGACTCCATGTGGAAGGAAGCTTAAAACAATGTGATGCCAATTTCAGCTTAACATTAACTACTGTATTATGTACAGTTCACAAATTACTTTACTACACTGGAACAACAAATGGCTTCTACATCTAACAGGCATAAAGGTTGTTGTAGATTAGGTGTTGATGGAACAAACTGGGTAGTAACGAATATTTAAACCTCAGAGATAATGTGATCAGAAACAAAGGTTAGAGTAAGAATGGCTAAGGAAGACTGTTCTATGATCTGATCTATAAAATAAGCTTCTGTAGCTCAAACAATTGAAAAGGTATTACTGGTTCTGACAAAGAGATGTCAGAATACAAAGGCTTACTTCACCTTTTTGCATTAAGTTAGTCACTTGAAACAATTTGCTGGGTTTTCTTTGATAAAAACATTTTAAAATATTTGAAAAGCAAACAAACCTTGACTGCATTGTTTGATAATTATAATTAATTTGCAATGTATGTCACTGACTTGGGAATCTGTATGTCTGATTGCATTTTACTTTTTTTGTAAATTGCCTGGAGACAACAATTGCTGTGGATTGGAGTGTAAACAAACTGAACTGAAGTGTCTTTCAGTGGGAAAATGCTCACTGTCACGAAGCCAAAAACTGTTTAGCAATCGTTTGAGGAACACAGCAGTCAGTTAGAGGTGTTGCCTTGGCCCTACATTCCCCAGATCTCAAACTAATCCAGCATTTGTGGAATGTGCTGGAAGAATAAATCAAATACACACAGACCCCACCTTGCAGTTTACACAACTTATAGATCTGCTGCTAACATTTTGGTGCCGGGCCATATCTCACTGAATCACAATGTTTTGACTGCAAAACATATGCAGAAGAACATACTGAAAACATGCTGTCAAACTCATCTTTTAGGCACTTGAAAAGGAACACTTATGTAAAAGCGAGAATTGCTTTTTGAGTTCTCCTTATGCACCCTGATAATACTACTCACAATTTCCTTCCTGAGAGCTGTGGGGAGCTGAGGTAATGCTTGTGGGTTAGATATGATCTTGCAAGAAATGATTCAGCAGAAGAGCATGCACCAATCCTTAAGCCATGTCAGCTGCTATTATTTTGAGAAAGTGCAGACTTTTGCTGAGTCCATTTTATGAATCTGTAAAAGCTACTTCTACTTGTTTTAAGTAAATTCTCTCATGGTGAAACCAAAGACTTTCTGTAGTTTTAAGTCATTTCTTCAGTGGTACGTTTTGATAAGTTGCCAATTTCCTATCTGAAGCATCGCTGGTGAAAAACCAGTGGGTTGGGAATCACTGATGGTCTATATTTTCCTAAGTATGACTGGAAATCTTATGCAAAATACTTGGCATACGTCAATTCAAAAGTTTTACTTAATAATATTATAACTTGCCATGTTTTTAGTTTCATTTTATACAAAACGTTTTTTGCCAGGGCAAAACGTCTGGAAACATTTTGGGTTGTGAAAAACAAAGAGTGTTTTTCTAGGGGAACACCCCAGTTATGACGAACAGAAAAAAATGATAACATTATTAAAAATAGTTGGTCATATAACTGTTTACCTATAGGGCAGCAGGTGGATGAATTTGCATATACAAATGTTAATCCACACAACCCTGATCAGAATCAAATAAACAAGATCATATCAAGGTTGATGTCTGCTCCTTTTACATATGTTTTTTTCCAGGTTCTGCATTTGGTTTCTATTTTTGAATGGGTTTTAGAGTCAAAATAGTAATATGTAGCTAGTCAGTCATAAGTGTGGTTGGTTTCAGATATAAAAGTGCACCAAGGTATTAAAAAGCTATGGTTTCAAAACTGCTAAGCATTTCCGTCACACCGTTCATACACTTTTATCAAATGAATGCATGACAAAGTGCAAGCAAAACCAGAGAGATTTTTTCTGACTATATAGAGCATAAAGTAGTGCAGTGCTACACATCCTACACCACTAGTCAGATTGCTCAAAGAAGCCTGCTCTACTTTTTTGTGACACAACAAAATTCTGATATCTGGAAACATTTTGGGTTGTGAAAAACAAAAAGGGTGTTTTTCACCACCAATCATCTGTTAAGCAATACGCAGTCTGTTATCCTGATTACCCCACTAATAAACCAGATATTAACAGCGGATTATTCTCTCCTTAATTTTGGTTGTCTGCAAACAGAAATACATCTGCATTAGCTATGTGCAATTTTTCTTCTACAAGGAAAGTACTCCAGTAACACAGCTTCTATCTTTTTCTTCGTGTCTGCTCCGTCCTCTCAAAGCCCAGTCGATCGCAGCAATCTCTTATGAGAGAGATTCTGTTAAAGTTTCTTCAGGTTACAACAGAGTTGTTCCTTTCCACTGTCAATGCATGTTACGCACTAGCAGAAATTGCTGTAAAGTCAATGACTCAATGCAATAAGGTGGGTTTCATTTGATAACGTTTTACCAACAAGCATTCGATTCTGAATCTACTGTATATCATTACAACTTTGAATTTATATCTTTAGAACAAGACTCTGTCTACATGATTGCAACGTGACAGACAAATTTTATTAGATGTTTTGAATATTTGTCTGTTTTAAAGAGATTATGGTATGACATTTGTTGGGAATATATTGTGCTATATAAATAAAACAAACAGAATTGAATTAAAGAGCAGAATGATTCAAAAAAAGTTTAACATTTTTGTGTAAGACGAACTCCAAAACTAATACTAACTTAATGCATGTTTATTCAATATATCTATAAAAGCTTCAGTCTATTTCAAATTACTGGAATGATAAATAAATGTTAAATTTAACAAAACTGTAATAATCAATATGTCATATTAAACTGGCAATGACAATTGAGGATGTATGAGTAGAAATATACTGAAGTACTTAAACCTAAACTGAAGTATGCCATACCTCTGACTGCAAGGTGTTTTTCTAAGCATTGGATGTTTTAAATGCTGATGTTTACCTTGATTTTTTTATTTATTTTTAATTTTGATTTTGAATGTCTAATTAAATCCTATGTATGAAAATTAATGCCATTCCATTTGTTAGTTTTTTTTTTCTAATTAAATATTTACTGATGTCTCTCATGTGCATACCGTTACTTTTTCCTACGTAGTCTTCAGTACCATTAATGGAGTTCATCTTGACGCTTGGCGAACGTTGTCTGCAAACGTCTAATTAACACTTGCACTCAACGTTCGCCCAACGTTCATAAAACGTTAAGAGGACGTTGTCTGAATGTTCAATGCTAACCGGGTAACTGTTTATGTACATCATCCAACATCCGCTTTGTCATGACTCTTTTTTTTTCGTCCTTTTCCTCTAAGTTATATGGAAAGAGTGTCATGGTTGGGGTCACTCGAAGCAGGACCACCTCAATTGAGGGCTAAATTGAAGCAGGATATGTTGCATCCATAGTTACCGTCTCCAGCCTGTCATTGGTTCCACTGCAACTTTTAAAGGTTGTTTGAAGGTGATTATAAAAGCCACAGGCCAGGTCAACGTCAGAACCAGAGACATGAGGATGACCCGAAGAGGCACCAGGAAAATTCCCAACAGGACGCACTGCACGAAGAGGAGAGTGGGAATCATAAACACACAAGAATCAATACAGCTACAGAACGAACAACACCTGACAATCACACGTTCGATTGAATAAATTCCCGTAGGCCGAGTGCTCGTGAAAGTTCACAATCACCGTCATTGTTGGTGCTGCAAGCAGATTATCAAAGGCGATTAAAGGCCCTGGTTACACAGTAGCCCGTGTGTGTCTTTCTGTACGTGCTTTCACACATCTGAAACACAACGTGAGCGTTGCGTTGCAAAATCAGCTACAACTTCAGAGCTTGCTTTAATAAGAGCACTACAACAACCGCCGTATACTCACTTTTATTACTGTAGCCTTGGATATGTTGGTGTCTTGAACGAACGGGTTGATGACCGCAGGAAGGAGCAGAGATTGTTGTCTCGGCAGGGCGAACACTCGCTGTTGCGGCATCGTGTACAGTCTTCGGTAAAGCAGGCAGTCACTGCGCCGTTATGTTGTGTTATCATCGCACTTCCTTTAACTGGGGTTTGTTCTCTTTTCTTCCCGCATCATGCGACCGGCGCAACTTACACTTCCACAGACCTACAGGGTCTGACAACCGCGAAGCTCCACCTCCAAAGTGATTGAAACCGCTGCCACTGAATATTTTTTGCACTCATGGTTTTTTAAAAAAATATTCTGCTTTACCTTAAAATGGTATCTGCTCTCCCGCTCAATTTCAACTCTAATGGAATTTATGTCATAAACAGGCTTAAGGCCACAGCACTGATCTATGGTGTATGTGAGATTAATTTAATACATGTAGGTAAATGTGTCTCATATAGGTAAATGTGTCCCTACATATTTCCACAAGATGGCGCAATTTCACACTAAACTTTAGTTCCTCCAGGAATTAAAGTCTTCCGTTGAAATACATCTGCATGTAAAGCCGTTTGTGTTTGTATTCAAAATTCCGCTTGCCATACTCTTTAAAGTTGGATGAGTTTTAACCACGTGAGTACTATAAATAAATACTTACAAATATACAAATTGTTTGGTTTAATAGGTGAATTGGAAACAGTAAAAATAGTAAAGACATAAGTAATGGCCAAAATATTTAAAGTTTTCTGAGAATTATTACAGGCTGACAGTACCACCAGTTGCATTTGTGAGCAAGACTTAGTGACTTACTTTTGTGGTTAGACTTTAAGCACCATCTGCAAAACAGGTCAAATTAATATGTTTTCAGTCAAATATTTAAAATATTTTCTTTCCTAGGAAACAAAATAGGATTTATGTTCATTTTTTAATGCATGGTGGCAAACAAAATGTAGCTTTTAAACATCAAGATTGCTGTGCTTTACTTTTTTTTGGTCATTTTTCCTTTTTCTTTAAAATTACAAAAAAGTTTACAGTTTTGAAAAGAGGGCTAACTTCACCATTTTATATCCAAATACCATTAATATGTAGATGTGGTTATTATTTTTCCCAAAAAGAACCACCTATTCTAATTTCATCCCTATTTTTCACAAAATAGGACTCATTTTGTGGCTCAAGCCAGAAACCTTTCACATTATTTTATATAAAGCAGTCCATCTTCTGTTTTGCCAAAGGCTCTTTAAGATAACAAGCATGATTTTATCTCTCAGATTTTCCTTTTGGTGCACATTCAAAATGTGCTTATTGTTTGATGAAAAACCTTAATGGGATAAAGATTATGAACAAGATCCTTAGCAGTGTGCAAATATCTCTGGTTGTACTTCTAGCAGCTTCTTTGTTGCTGAATTTCTAAGCTTGAAGGTGATGAATCCCAACTATGTCTATATATTTCTATAAAATATATAGAGTTAAAATAACCACATTTATTGATGACAGTGACAAAGTGCACAAGCTTTAGAAAAAATAAAAACAAGATATAATGACTATGTTGTTAAAACCTAACAAAGAATCTTAATATAAAACTACAAGTAGACAAAACTTCTGCAATGTTCTTGTTATTGGTCCATCATGGCGCAAACCTATATAGCATCTAGGCAACCTGTGCCTTTTCTACCAAATAAATCTGTCTGCACCATAAGAGAACCGCAACAGAGAGATCCCAACAAGATCTGGTCTCTCTTTTGTGAAGTTCCCCTGTATGTAATATACAAAGTGCTAACCATACAAAGAATAACAAGTCTTTGAATGCTACTTTCTAACATCCAGATTGTACTAAGTACTCCCATCACACAAAATAACAATATGTAGAATATTCACTATATATGCAGGACTAAATGTAAGAAGCAAATTCTGAAAGCACCATTCTCGGTCACATTGTGCGTGTACATTTTTTGCACATGGAGAAAATTAATACAACTGATACATTTATAAAGCTGTGCTTTTTACACTGGATACAGAAGTAATGCCTGGCCAGTATCTATTCATATGGCATAAAACAGAATTTTTAGAATCAAAATTTGCAAAAAAAAATAGCCAGTATCTCTTGGCACTGTATAACACTGCGATGCAATGTAGACATACCTGATGTCGGTCTTCCTCAAAAAATAAAAATAAAAATAAAAAAATTAAAAAAGGGGTTCGTTTTTTTTTTTTTTTTAAATGTGCATCAGTCATACAATTAGAAAAATCACACAGAAATAAAGCAATTTGCCAGATGCATACATTTAGCCTGTGTAAAAGGCCTTGAAATGCCATTCTACCAGCTGAGATCGGTTATACAGGCTGGAGGTACATGTTTCCCATAGAAGCTTGCAGAGTGGCCAAGGATAAAAACTTGTAACAGTGTGCACTGCAACAACCTCAAGTTGTGTGTGATTAACACTGATGGCCTCATAAGACCATCGTCACCTGCTGTGAAACATTTTGGTCGATGTTCAGCAACCAAGCCAGTCCTTTGTGATTTCTCCCAACTTGACGATCTTCAAACTGCTGTCTTCAAGTTTAAAATAGTGGCTTCCTTTGAAGAAGTAGCTGTAATCTGCAAAGAGACGAGCATAACATTCACATTTCAGGGTTTAATCATTATGAAGTTTTATTTTAAACTGCTTGTGCTAACCAAGTGGAAATCTGAATGAATACTGTAACATATTTATGGGTCTATAAATTTATTAAAATAGAGTAATCTTTTTCAGCTGTGAATGAATTATGAAAAAGAAATACCCAATCCATCTCAGTTGAAGTGAAAATTTGAGAAACATCCCCTGTGAAATATGTTAAGTGGTGCACAGAAGCACCTCTGTCGACGGTTACAGACTTGCCTTATATAAATGTGTGTATGTGATGCTTGTGTGCATGGTAGCAGAGCAGTAATGGAAAACTCCAGGAAAATAATTTGCATAGCCTCTAAAACCCCGTGGACACAGAGCTGACTGTAAGGAAAACGGTTCCTCGCATTTTTGAAAATTCCCCTTTAAGTAGAGTTGATATTAGATATCTGCTGTCTAAACACATGTCTTATCTAATTAACCCTATCATGATCCTAAAGGCGTCACATTTTCAAATAATTATACACAAGTGTCAATACCATGCCAAGTCTAGAGGTGGCAGCATTGTACTCTGTGTCTTGCTGTGGAAATAACTGGTGGGACTTAACAAAATGCATGTCATAATGAACACCATGTGGAAATATTAAAGCAACATCTCACGAAATCAGGGAAGTTGCCCAAGGAAGTTGACACTTGGGCAAAAATTGGGCTGTCAAATGGACAGTAGCTTAAGAATACCAGCAAATGTAGTTGTAAATTGGTTTTAGGAAAACAAAGACAATGTTTGAAGTGGCCATCATAAGCTCAGAACAATTAAAGTTTCATTACCAGAGTTGAACATGTGTTTGAAAACCAGGTGAGCCTACAAATCTGACTCAGATATGGCAGTTCTGTGAAGAAGAATTGGTCAAAATTCCTCAAACTATAATGAGATGCTTGTGGAAAGATACTAAAACTGTTTGGTAAAGCATACAACAAAGGACATGCAAGTTATCTTTAGAATGTAAATAATTTTTTTCAAAAACTCCCTAAAAACTCTCATCACTTAGGCATTTAGCAAACAGAAATATGTGTAGTATTCCTCTCTGATTTAAAAGAGGAAAAGCTCAGTCTGACTTAATATTAAAGTGAGATAAATGGTTATGTCTTTTCATGCAATCTATCTAAATGTCTGTTTTCGTCTGGTTTTAATAGCATACACTGAAGACAATGTGATCAAAAACCACTGCAAATCACAGAGTGAACAACTTAAAGCATCTCCTCTGTCTTCCATAATAATAAACAGATCACAGCTTGACTTCAGGTCTGCTGCTTTTATGCATCCTTGAAGATTTCTGCAATCTGTTCCTTTAAAACACGGTTGCCAACTTCTGAATGGAGCTTCAAACGAAACAAAGCTCTGGTCCAGATCAACATAAAAAAGGAAGAATTACAAATTTAAGCCAAAATAGCGCCATATGTCATACAAGAAAAGAAAAGAAAAGAAAAGAAAATATCTACTAAAGTTGTTGCACTGATGTTTAAGGTGCCTTCAGGTTTCGAAAAGTTAACATTTTAAAAAGCTGCTCACAAGTTGACAACCATTTGAGTGTCCAAAGATCTGTAGTCTACATGTCAATTAATGTTCTGTATATGACCATGTAAGTGTTATCGGAGGATTGTAGCTTGCTTTGTAGAAAATAGGTCTTTTCCACACTATTATGAGATTACAGAAGTTCTCAACAAACTGCTATATTACTAACGTAGTTGTTTACATAGTAAACAACTACATTGTTTACTATGTAAACAACATAGAGATAGTCATATTAATGACCCTGAAAAAGATTCACAAATAGCACAACCAGGTAGACAGATGTTGAAGCTTTTGGTTGAACTGATAAATTAGTTTTTGGTTGATGTCCAAACCCTAAAGAACAGCCTTCTTCCTTTGATGATGTAAAGTGACATAATTGTAAATCTCTGGTTAGTTTGAATCAAACGTTACCACAACTAGTAGTGTCACTTTGGTACAAGCAATGCATCAGAGATGTTGATAAACCAAAAGGGAAACTTTTCTAGAATGGCCAGCCATATACGGCAGTGCAACAATTTTGTTTTGACTGCAGGAAATGTTTTATTTGGACAGAGCTTCTTCTTTATTTATATGACTAGAGGAACAGTGTGACGAATAGAGACAAATACTTGAGTTTTACACCAGAGGAGTAGCAAATGTAAAAAACATGATTAACATGTACAACAGCTGAGCTGTATTAGGAGCCATAGTTTTAGACTTGCAGATGAGTTATTTCTGCAACCTTACAATAACTAAATGCCTTTTTAAGTGCCAAGCTTGCACACTTTGACTTTGAAATTAATATTCAACAGTTAAAATGATGGGGACAGAAAATATAAATTCCTATGAAATTTCATCAAAATGCTATGTTTCTTTGCAAACTTGTGAACACGTTTTAATAATTCTTGTATTATGAAACCAAGACATTTGTTATACAGACACCACACAATAGGCATTATTTTCTGCCTAGTTACAAAGATTACAATTAACTTTGGTTTAGCTGGTCAGATGTACCTTGCATACCACACCATGGCTTTGTGTTATGAACTTATTAGCTTAAAGCAGGGCAATATCAGCAGAACAGTAAGAATAAACAGGCTAACATGCTAATTCAGAAGGCACTGCTTCACTTTGCAAAGTTTCTAACTTAGCAGTAGCTTACAGCTAAGCGAGGCTCCGAGCTGCATACTGTTTGTTAAAGCATTTGATTTCAAAAGTAGTTTTTCATTAAGGACAGGTGTGTCTATATCCTGCCAGAAATACCAAACCAGAAAACAAAACTGCCACACAGAGATTTGCATGTATTTAATATGACTTAAAAATGTAATTTTACCAATGCCGTTCAGACTGAAAGCAGAGTCAATGTCATCAGGAATGCCATTCCAAGATTCAGCAATAAGCTTGGGGAAGCCAGGGTCCATTGCCTGACTACTTTCATCAAATCTGTAAAAAAAAAACATAGCAGTCAGAAATTAAAAAGCATCCTTTTGGAAGGGCATAATAAGCATACGGTCACATTTTCCTTTGAGACTGCTGATAAAACAGTGAGCCAACACTCCAAATTTCCATGCTATGTAAGCACTAGCAGATGTGGGGTGGTTTACAGTGTAGTTTAGGTCTTACCAAAACACAAACCTAATCCAGATGCAGCACTAGTACTGCTTTAAAAGGTTATGATATGAGGGGTATCGTAGTGTTAACTTAACAGGTAGGAATTGTTTTGCAGCTTTGCAAATAGCTGAATAACGTGTCCCTGTCCTCACCTCCAGAATTTGTCTGTAGAAAATAAGTAAGTCTTCCTGTTCTTCCTGAAGTTGAAGGCAGCATCAATTTGCTGCACATCTGTGGGGAGGCCAAGGCTGGAGAGCCTCTTCGGGTAACCTCTTTCCAGCTCATCGGCTTTGTAAACCCACATCTCATCACCTGGGATCAAAGGAAACAGCCAAATGGAAGAAGTTGTCATACACAGCTTGTCATTGAGTTTTACTAACAGAAGATATAGCTTTATGTTGATCTTATGAGCAAAACATTTCAATCTAGCACTTCTTTTTATTTAAAGAAATTATTGGACAACTATTCTTAAATAAAGTCAAAGTCTTCAAGGCTAGATAATAGTTTTTGCAACTCTTCCCAATTTTCTGGGATATTTTCATATTAATGTAATGCTGAGAATGTTTCTAAAACCACTAATGACTATGGTGGAATATCTTAAAAGTACACCACAAACAAGTACTCAGCCAACATTCCTGCAACTCCTTGGCTTCAGAATTTGGTGATCAAGTGGTAAAATGGTGGCAAAGCATTAAGAAAACATGCAAAAAAAGAATCTCGTCACAGAAAATCTGCTCATAAGGATCAGAGATTAAGATTTGGTATGATCCAGATTGGTTGTTTCTTAAATATATTTTGTTTTCCAGCAAACCTGAGAAGAAGACCGTTTTCTCCTCCACTGGGTTTTCATAGGCAGCGTCTATCTTCGCAGGGAGGTCAGGCCAATAGGTGGCCACTAGCATAGGGCCAGTGGGTTTGCTCCTGAAGTTCACTGACCTGAACAGGAACCTGGCAGAAAGAGAACAAGTGAGTGATCGTGCAACGGATGAGCCAGGGAAAGAAATTAGCCTGATAGGCAAACTGACACGGAGAGGGGTTGATCTGAAGGTGGGGGAAGAGCATGTGTACTTTGAGTTCTGCAGTTTAGTGCAAGTGTTTCAATGGGCCAGCCAGCTACAATGGCCTGATTCATGAGCATCTGGTTCTCATTAGAACTGAGGCTGCAGACGCCAGCAGAACAAGACCCATCTTGCCTGGATTTCCAATACGCAGCTGCAAAATAACAGCAGCAGCTCCCCGAACTCTTTTCCACTGACCTATTTTCTAAATGGAAAAAAAAAAGCTGCCAATAGCAAAAATTAGCCAGATCATTTTGAAGTGAAGATGGACATAGCAGACGTTTTATGGATCTGTCAAAGTTTACTTTGGCTTCCTTTTCAATAAAAGGCAAAGTTGACAAGCTAACAGAGAGAGTTCTCTACAACACCCTTTAAGCTACATTTCTATATTCTCTTTCAGTTTGGTACAGTATGGACTGTTATTTGTTTTGCATCACTTACATTCTCACAACAGGCTCTGCTGGAGGGTTAACCTAAAGCAGTGCATGTTCTTGTGCCTCTAAAATGCAGGACAGTTATACAATAGTATGATTTGGGCATAAGGACTATGACAAAAACAAATTCTTTGGTGTAAACATTTTTTAAATTCAATAGGCAAATTTAACAGACAATGACCATGGTTTTATGGATGCATCACAACGTTTCACAGTAATACCTGTGCATATTACAGACAGAAAATAATGCTATGGTAGCTTTATAATTTAGAGTTCTCAAATACCTCAGAGCCCAATAATTATTGGTGCAGCAAGCTTGGAGCACAGCCTTTAAATAGTAATGTCTTTGCAACAGGCTAGTTGTATTAATGGCTAAGAAAATCTTCTAACAATGCACAATATGAACTTGTGTAGATCAGTATTATGTGAGTTTATTTAAAACAGCAAGAAGTTCTTCAGCTGATATTTGTCCACGTTGCTCTTACCCTTGTGAAATGTTTTCTAAGTCTGTCAGTCACAGCAGAACCATTAGTGTTATTAATAAAGTAGAACAGAAATGTCAGATTTTTCATCCTGAAACCAGTCACGAGTGCTTGTATCCCAAGTGCATGAGCAGATGTTACTGGTAGGGATTCTAATCAGTATGTTTCTCAAACTGTTTCTATGCAACAGAGTTTATAATAGTGTTTTCCTTAAGTCTCCAGACAGAGTTTTATGCTGACCTCAGGGGAGTGCTGGGAGCATTACTCACTGCACTTTGTTAAGATTTGTGGGACATCACACAGGCGCTGACTCAGCATAACGACAGACTCCAGTTCTACAATCCAAGAGTCAACAGAGCTATAGTACTACAGACATGTCAGCGTCAGTCGCTTTTTAAAGCTACAGAATTTTGCTTGTACTAAAGGCCTATTCACAAGGTGTAAGCATTATCTGGGAACCCCATGTAATAAATGAATTACTCCCCAATGTCTGCTTTTTATGTGGCGCATTGGTAGAGGATCCTGAGATTTTGCTGAAATGTACGGACATCTCCCGGATATGATGATAACGCGCCTTGAGGAATGATGTGAGTTGATGTTAGAACAACTTTTCAGGCTGTGGCCACAGCTCAGTGCTGTGTTACTGCAAGAGCTAGCAAGCTGTAAAACAGAAGGCTACTAACAGAAGAAAAGGATTCTTATGGTGGCTCATGATGCAAACCACCGTTTGCATCTGATTCTGCTCCCTCTCTTCAGCCGTTCCTGTTTAGTGTTGCACTTTGCTGATCTATAGGGTTTTTCTGATTCAGGACCCAAAAGGTTTTCGATACACTCCAACGCAGCCTCCATTTTTTTCCCTAAAGCAAATAAAAATTTGCCCAGGAAACAAAAAAAAAACCCACCCAATTATGTGTTGGATCCCGCCCATTTCCGTCCAAATTACAGCGATGCCTATTCGCCCAGGACCTTGGAGTTCAGCAAAATATAGTAAGCAATTTCCAAGAGAATTTTTACTTTACAAATTACTGACATGGCCGATTTGCACAAGCTTAAGAACCCAGACAACCTCTGCAATTATTACAAATAGCATGTGGTCCCCAGGTAAAACTAATTCCCTGCGAATAGGGCTAAAGACTCTATAAAACACAAACAACTTCAAGGCATCTCATTAGGTGAGACTGGTTTGAGACAGCTTATCGTTTTCTCTCACACACATTCACGTCAAATTTAGGTCTTTTGGTGGATGATCACATTCTAACACAAAAACAACATTCACATAACAGAGTGGGGCTAAAACATTACGCCTGCTGTGTGATTCAACAAAACAAAATGTCCTTGCCTGCCCAAATATTCAACAAGAAAGTAAGTGACTCTCACATACTGAACTCCAGACTCTTGCCTTTCTTCCACTGCTTAAATCTTCAGCCCTCTAAAGCTTTGAATGGATTTAGGTTTCAACTCAGCTTGATTTCAAACAACCTAGCCAAAGTTTCATGGTCCGAAGAGCACTCTTTGAGCTTCTGTGCTGCTCTGGTGCTCACTTTAAATGTGAGGATAAGACCCACGGTGAAATGAAAAGTTTCTTTTTTTTTGGCAATAAAGTAGGATCTGTAAGGTATGTGGTTTCTAACTCACGGGTTAGAAACTGAAAGAAACAAGATCCTCTGCTGACAAAGTCTGTCTTTCTACCCATTAACCAAATGTTGACAACTCTGCAACATAAACCTTCATATTTCCTACATATTCCCATTAAAATAAGGCAAAAGCAAACAGCTGCTCATACACAAATGCTCTGCTTGGTGAACTTTGCAAAGCAATAAGATGAATCAGCGCTGGTGGAAGACAGGATTGCAGACTGTGTTGGTGACTAATGAATCATTTGTTTGCCTCTGTACGGGAAAGGGAATTAGCTTGTTTTTCCCTTTCTGCTAAGTTTTACTTTCACGCTCACCACAGGATATCGATATATCATTTCAATCTGATTGTTGATGATTCTTTCTCTGAAACCAAAGCTCGCATATCTAGAGAGTTTTGATCATTTCAGTGCTGTTTTTCTAATCAGTGCAGACTTGGCATGCCCGTATGTTGAGTAGGAGTCTACTGCTTGTATTTAAGAACTGGGAGATCAGACTCCGTTTCCTGTCAACCACACACAACACATGTGGTGTGAGACACTAGTCACCCCTTGATTTCTTATCTTGTAGCTGGACTATCAGGCTGCAACCTTTAGGTACCCAGACAGGGATATTTAAGGAAGTTATTTGTTTCACAAAATATCCTGTGATGGGGTTTGGGGTACACCAAGGTTGCCATTCTTGCAAGAACAGCTATTGATAAAGACCATGAACACCCAAATCTAATCTTTGCAGACTTTTAACTCTGTCCTCTAACTACCTTAAAAACACCCTTGTTAGACTCTTACATTTAGCCCACAAAGTTCCCTCAACCCACACTAATGTCATGCTGACTCTAAATAAAAATGTGGGAATGTTAATACAAACCTGTTATGTTCAAAACATGTCTGAATGAGTATCACTGTGCGTAAGTATCTCTGTCATACTTTTACTGTTAATGTTAGATATTTAGAATTGTTTTAAGTTTTATAATTTGTTAACTATAAATTGTGAAAATGCATTAAAATATAGCTGGAGATCGTGTATTATCAAAATGTACATTTTTCATCTCTTCCTGAGTTAAAAGCAATGAGGTAAAAAAAAATAAATAAATAGTAGAATGCTATTTTTCTATTTGCTGTGGAAATATGATTTGTTCACCATCTACCGAGATGCCCATGTGATGTTTTTATTTGGCATGTAATACCAGAAGCTGCCAAGAGATTGAGTGCTGGCAGAAAAGAAACACCGAAAACCCAAAAACCAAGATGTTTTTGCTTAGCCAAAGTGGAAACCAATCCTGATCAACCTGCAACATCTTAGTTGTAATATATATATATATATATATATATATATATATATATATATATATATATATATATATATATATATATCAAATTTGCATAAATATCCCCATTAATCTAAACAACAACGTCTATAAATGAACATGTTATAGACGCTGCTTCCTCATTTGCATGCACACATGCTAAAGCCCTCTTAATACAGTATGTTATATTTTAAGCCATTACCTGTCTTTGAAGAAAAACGTCTCTCCTCTGATTTGTGCAACAGCATCAAAGATAACTGGATCTTTACAAAGGTCCATTGGAGTAACAGGACCCTGGGTTGGAGGCAAAGGCTTGTCGGTTGGCACACCTGTTATCACATATACCAGGAAATTTTACTCTCATTCTTCTCCACTTCCCAGTTAAGATAGTCATGCTTTTTAGAAAATGGTTTGGCATTTCTTCTCACCATAGAGCTCTTGGATCCCTTGGATGTCATCGTGAGAAAGTCTGAAGTCTTTCGTAAAAGTATAGACAGGAGCCATCAGAGCTCCTGGGTCCTGAGAATGCTCCAAACCAAGGGCGTGACCAAACTCATGGGCCGCCACCAGGAACAAGCTGTAGCCTGAAAACAATCCAATCAAATGGTATTGCGAGTTATTTTTTTATTTGGTTTCAAGTTAAATGAGGAAGGTTTATGACTGGAATTTCCACAGTTTCCTTTTAGTAGTCTACATTTAAGCAGCGTGTTGGTTTTGTGTAACTTAAAGCAAAATAAAATATAAGTAATTCTATTTTTATATGTGGTCTTTATACTTGGGTGATTTCTCAAAAATACACCAACATCGGTCTGTAAGTCTCAAAGCTATCGCACCTTGGTCAGGACAGAAACCCCATTTCCGGTCATCGTCGTAGTTCTTAGTGGTGGCACACCACATTTTCCCATCACTGCGTCCAGAAGAAGTGCAGGAGTCATAGCTGTCTCCAAGAAAGGTGAAAGGAAAGACACAGGGGCTTCCCTCTGCATTTCCTCCCACGGTTGACATTGCTGAAAACCACAGTAGATTATTTTAGAGGTTTGTGTGCAGTAAAGTTTAGACTGATCCAAATGCCAAAATGTTTTTTTCAAGCAAAGTTAGGTTTTACGGGCAGTACTTTGAAACAAGTGTGGATGAAGTGAAAATTCACCAGCACAACACAAATATTAGCTGACCCACAGCAGGAGCAGAGTCAGAAAGCACAACCAGAATTGATGTGTTTTCGAGGTAACATTTTCTGTTTGACACTTCTGTCCTTATTGTTATTTGTTTCCAACTCCTCACCTACTTCTCCATCTAAACCCAAAACACATCTTACTGACTGACTGGAAAGAAATGCAGTGCACATTAAAATAGTTTAACGGTAATTAAGCTAACCACAGCAAGGCTGAAAAGCCCCAGTTGAAGAATTCCTGCCAGCAACAATGGAAAAGCATTGCACAATAGGGATAAACACACAAGAAACTTGAACTACATCTACTTTAACAATCTCAAAGTGGGGACTTCAAAACAGGAAACAAATATATGTGATTGTTATCGCTTCCTATAAAGTCTTATAAAATGTTAGCTTATTCAATATCGGGGTGACGTATAGTGCGCATTTCAGGGAGCAGATGAAAACACCTACCAGTTTCAGGGCAGAAGCCATAGGATTTGTCACGGTCGTAGTCCTCAGTGGTGGCACACCAGCGGTATCCATCATTCCTGCCCTGCGTGGTGCAGCTGTCGTAGCTTTCTCCCTGAAAGCTGAAGGGGAATTTACAAGGCGCGCCCTCTCCGTTACCACCAAGGGTGAAAAGTACTGTAAAAACGGAAAAACAAGCATGTGCAATGCTATAAAGACATGACACACTGTAACTTTTAGTGACAACAAGATGGAAACGTCAGCATCATAAAATGCCATGAGTGATGATGTAAGACAAAGAGTCAGAGAAAAGACAAAAAGCAAACATTTTCCACATCAATATTAGCCAGAGCTTAACAGAATAAGCAGCTCTGGTAAAAACAATTCTCAAACATGTTCACATTATCTGAAACATCTTAGTACACATGTACTTTGGTAGATGCTTGGACCAGGTATGCATTGATGCTTTTACCATGAACACCAGAGATAAACAAAGTGGTTAGTAAAGCCCAGTGTTCTGAACATGGAAAAGAAATCTTCCATAATTCACTCCAAAGCAAGGAAACAACATGCTTTCCTGGCATGCAGTTCAACCTACTTTCTTCCTGTCCAAAAACACAGAAGGGTTTTGAGTGTAGAAATAATTGTATAATACTGTTATAAAGTCTGAAATGAAGCTGGAGCTGGAATACAGCATCGGTGTTCCTGAGATAAAGAGGCCAGAAAGTAATTGATTGTTCAGAGAATTTAAGCCGACATTTGCCAGGAGACTCTGCCAAGCCTTTCTGACTTCCAAATTTGAGAAGTGTGTGACAAGCTTACGCTCGTGAGGGCAGAAGCCATATTTGCCCTCTTCATCAAAGTTGTAGGTGGTGGAGCACCACAGGAATCCATCATCTCGACCCTGAGATGTACAGCTGTTGTACTCGGTCCCCATGAACAGGAAGGGGAATTTGCAGAACTCTCCATCGGCATTGCCAAACTTCACTTTCACCACTGTGGAAACAAAAGTTGTCTTGTTGATGATGCATTAACTCTAGATGTTTATTCACATAACATTAATTATCTGTAAAGTGATGAATGTCAGTGTCTTAAAAATCTTAAATTTGTTTACAAGTAAATGCAGAAAGCAATAATAAAATGATTTAATAGCAATACTAGAAGTAGTTGACACAAATAATATTTAAACAGCTTGGAAGATGTGATTACAATGAAACATCAAGAAAGAAAAAGCACATTTAAAATGTAGACTTTTTGTAAATCAGGAGATCAACACAAAATTAATTTATTAATGAATAAAACTTGGAGCAAATCTATCTGGGTCATGTAGTGTAATTCCAAAAGTTTATTTTTTCTAATCAGCCTCCAGATGGCTTCAACTTCATATACTGAGTGCCAGTAACTTCAGACAAAGATTAAAAAAATCAAGACAAAGTAGGTTAAGCTGCCTTTCCAATTTAAAAATATCACCTAATATACCACAGCAATTAAAAGAACAATACTTTTTTTTCTGTATGCAGATTGAGTAACTATACACCAAAATGTGCATCCGCTACAGGGTTAAGTCAAATTAGCTGAATGTTCTCAGCATGTTATTTCAGTTGTATCCTAGTTTAAATTACACTGCAGCTCATATTTTCCATCAGCTTTAAACTTAATAACAAAAGTATTTAGTGCTGTTGTTAACACAACTGCTTTACACTTGAAATACATGAATGAAATGGGCTGGGAGAAAATAAGGGACCAACATCTGATTTTAGCTATTTCGGGCAAGAAAATGAGAAGTCTTTTTTTATCAGATTTTCAGATCATTTCATAAAGTTTTACAGTGTTTAAGTTCTGAAATACAAACTAAAGCAATCACAAGCCCAGAGAAGTGTGTGACTGTGTTTAACTTCTCTGGCAGCAATGACTGTCGGTTTCAAAGTTTAACCACTGTGAAATAAACTGAAGTTACGACAGTGGAGCACCAGATTCCTTAGGTTTCTGTCATCTTTCTCCAAACACAAATTGTTACAGAAGTTTACCATAGAAAGTCTAATTTACAGTTTGCTACAGAAACACATTTCCATAAAGTGACTGCAAACATTATAAATCTTTGATTCTAGTTTTTGATTGTCATTTTAGATCTGGATAATTTATGCATTGAAACATTTTTTTTAAATCAACTGTTTATCTTATAAACTGTTATCATTTGCTAAAAAGCTGCAGTTTTTAGCAAATGACCTCACAGGTTCCTCCCCCTTCTCTCTTCTGTGCTATAACCCACCCTCCACAATTCCTCCCACACAGTGGAGTCTGCCAAAAACTTGATAAATTATTAGTTTTCCTGTAACATTATGTTGACATTAGCACAGCTGTGGCAGGGTGTGAGCAGCGCCTGCAAAAGCATGATTAACACAGCTAAGATACTCCTCTTGGATCTCATTGGCTGGTTCTTAGTGTGAGTGTTGTATTGCTGCAACTGCTGGAGGAGTTAGATTTTTTTACAGATGACCCGTCTCATTTTCTACTGTCATGACATAGAGATATTTTTAACAAATATGCAAATAAGAAATTGTTATCAAAGTTACCTACTGTGGTTTTTCAGTAAAACCTGTAGTAAACCATCAAAATATGTTAAATGTCCACTTCAAGCTCAAAAGTACACAGATGATCTGCATCCCTCAATCACTACTGTGGTAGGAGGATCCTCTCATAATCTACGGAAACAGCTCAGTTTTGGACCCTACACTGGAAATACATTGAACATTCAGTCAGGGTATCATAAAAAATCCAAAAACATGGAATTCAGGGGGATAACATTCAGGATCACAAACTCAAAACACCCTTAATGGCATCTAAACCAACCGAGGAACTTCTGAAAAACATTTAAAAAACTTTAAAAAGTCGAAATATGCTGGGACCATTTAGTGCTTTTACCAGTATAAAAAACTATATTTTTCCCATGTACTTTTCATAGTGTAGAGTATGGAATCAATGCTCATTTACCTTGGCCCTCTCCTAAGGTCCACTGCTCATCATCATCAAAATGAGAATCACCCCCAATTCCTGGTCCTGGGGCAAAGGCATGAGCCAGGAGACCGTCTTTGCCATCAAAAGGATAACCGTCTCCATGTTCTGTTGACACACATCCACACAAAGTTTAAACCTTTTTCTTCTCTTACAACAATATTACTATTATAGTGACCATAACAATAATTTTATGTCCTCTGGAGAAGCTTTGTTTGTCCTTCACTGTAATTACCAGATTCTTTCTCAAAGCGGTTGGCTGTGGCCAGACGCAGTGATATTATAGCACTTTAAGTAAATATCAAGTGCTTATTTTAGTTGGAATGACTGGAATGGCCTATGCAAAGACCACAGTTCCCACTGTTTTATTATGTGCTCCTTAAATATAGGATGGCCATGTGCAGAGTCGCCATAAAAACTTTTGTGTTATTGGTCCTTTGCAAACAACCTGCAGACATCTGAACTTTTGCTCAACTGTTTTCTGGATAGGGAGGTGCTTCAGGGAGGGAGACAAAAATCAATGCTGTATGTTAGAATTCTTAAACATAATTGACATTCAGAAACGTAGCATACCATTGCGGCCAAAATTAACCATGATGTCAGCTTCTCCATCCATGATGCGAGTAAAAGAAAGCGGCGTGACATCACTCCACACTTTAAAGGCTCTGTAGAAAGCATCATTTATGACTTCCTCGTCCAGGTCAGGAGTGTAGCCCAGGATTCTACAAAGAAATACCAACGTGTTCGTTTAAAATGAGACTGCAAATGCGCACATGCTCCCTGAAAAGATCAAACATCTTGTGAAAGTGTCACGTAGCTCTCCTCTCTTCTCAAGATAATGGGAAAAAAGCTGGACAGTATGAGTAATCTATGAAAGCGTTTCCCGAAACTCTTGAAATTAAGCAATAACTCCTAAATCTGTTGGCCCAGACTACTTTGTGCTTTTCTTTAAAGCCATGCATGACCTTGTTGTTGTTTTTGTCTAACAGTTTTGTGGAAAACATACTAGCAGGCAGGCTGTAATGACTGTGACACATAAATCCACTCTAAAAAGTGTTTTTGGGCTGCAGTTCATCTTATGGACTTAAATAATTATAAAATAATTATTTTCACTTAATTATTTTGCTTTTGCTATGACAGCTTACTTTTTTGTGTTCATTTAACTCAAAACTTACAAATCTTTAACCTAAAGGAACTTTTCACTTTGACTTTACTTAAAACAATTGAGTTCAATGCCAGTTTTGTATCTTATGTCTGACCAACTCAATTTATTATGATCATCCAACTCAATTCACTAAGTTCTTCCTACTCAGTTTGCTAAGTTTTTATAACTTAATTCATAAGGGGATTTAACATGACAAATTTAAGTCATTCTTACTCAAATCATTTATTTTGTTCTAATAAACATTTAAAATCTCTTTGACTTAATTCTACAGAAAGTCAACTCAAACTTTTAAGTAGTTCCAAACTAAATTTTAATACTCTTTGCTGGTTAAACTATGCTGGTTAAAGAAGTAAAGAAAAAAAAAACATCCAAGCACTTAAAACTGTTTGGAAAGGGGAGGGGGTGAAGAACGGAGGCTTAGGGGAGTTTTTTAAGTGCCAGTTGGGAGCAAGCACGATGTTACGTCTGGAATGTTTTGATTTATTGAAAGCCTTTTAATTAGATTAAGACAAGTAAATAATACAATGGATGACATCAAATTAGCCAAATACACCCAACATGGGTATTTTTAATAGAGTTAACCAGCACTTTGATGTTCAAATATTTGACAAGTTCTAAGGTAAAAAGTAGGAGCTAGGAATAGTAGGTGTTGCCAAGACTAAGTTACTGGAACATTACACAAAAGTCCCTAAGGGTCTGACCTGTAGGTAATCTCCTTCTTCTGCCACTTGGGTCTCCTGTGGAAGAAGTTGTAATTGGCCACATCCGGGACACCACATCGAGGTTTTTTCATGATCTCCACCGTACTGGCATCTATTTCCCCGGTTTCTTGCAAGGAGAAGAACTTCTGCATTTTCTTCAAAGTGTCTTTGAGCACCATAAGGTTGCATCTGTCTTGTGGGCATCCATAAAACTTATTCAGATAGTGCTACAGGAGATGTGCAACATAAAAAAAAAGATGGAAATTAATTTCTCTCATTTTTATTCATATAAAAACAATAGCTTTTTGTTCTGAGTATCACACAACGGTTTTTTGCGTACAAAAGCAAAGATTTTACAGCAGCTTTTAGATGCACATTCTGTAAGATAGATTCAACAACAAACTCACCAGAGCAACTTCTTTGTCTGTTCTCGGGGTATCGTCTCCGGGAAACCTGATTATAGGAGATGGGCGAGCATTTGTTGCTTGAAAAGCGATAAATTGAAGCAAAAACACTTTTAAAATAACCCGATGACACCTAGATATCGTCGGAAAGCCCATTTTCGCAGGGCAATACTCTCTTAAGTTTGGTCTAAAAGCTGCTTCGGAGTGGTTGCTGTTCTCAGTCCGTCAGCTTGTGGTGCCTTTGCTCTTCTGCAGATTTTTTTTCCCCCTTCAGGACGTCCTGCACAGCGGCTGCATAAACTTTCAAAGTTGTGCTAGTTCGTGCACTTTTTCCTCTCCGACGCTTTCTGCGCAGTCTCCAGGCTGAGTTGGAGCGGGGGAGTCATGCATTTTTGGTAGAGTGTATCACTCAGTATTATTCTAAGAAGACCAAAACAAGCCATATGTGGAGGGAAAGGTTTCATTTCAGACAATGGAAAAGTGGTTAATGCAATCCGCACGCAAAAATGTGCACCGCTGACCAAACAGCTGAGAAAATGTTTTGCTCTTATTAAATACAGCCCGGATGGAAACGATTTATTTTTCCAAAGCGGAGTTTTAGTCCTACTCCGTGGTGATAACGAACGCGGCTATTCAACTATTCCAGCATAATATGTTTTCAGTCTGACCCCATAAATCAAATATTATACACTTGTGCGTCTCCTCTACAGTTACAGTCACAAACTGTTTGTGTTTTACATTGTCGGAATTGGTTGGTGCCAATATCCTGCACATCTCTTTATTTCAGCATCTCCCTCCCTCTTAAAGGTTTTTCAATATTTTCACACCATCTGGGAAACCGTTTTTCACCTACAGGGAGGCATTGAATCCATACAGTAAAGTATATTGTCCTAAAACAATGATTTAATATTCAGGCACATCTCAATAAATCAGAATAATTAAAATATGTAATTTATTTTTGGTAGACAATGCTAATTGATTCTTTATACACACACACTAAACTATCCTAAGCATTTATTTCTTATTTCTTCACAGAGAGGTAAAGTCAGCTGCTGAAATAGTGTTGTATTAATGCATATTAAACAAAGGTTAGTTGGAAGGATAAAGTTTGACAGAAGAAGGTGCTGAAATAGTCTAGAATCTCCTTTCTTTATCTAGGTCCTAGATAAAGAAAGGAAAAGCACTGATTTAGTTTATACGAGTCATCTGCTGGTGTTGGTTTGCTGTGTTTTGTCAGTCCAACATTTACACAGCTTTCTGCCAGCAAAATGCGATATGCCATAGAAAAGAACAAAAAAAAGAGTGAAAATAGTGATTTTTGTTTTTTTGCAAAATATACTAGTTGATGTCATGAAAAAAAAAACAATCTAGCTTAAATAGCAGTTTGAGGATTAAAATGATTAAACTTTGTGTTTGAAGTTAACTTATTTACATATAAATCTGAGTTGTTTCAGGTGTAGGGGAAACTCACAGCTGATTAAGGGGTTTATTTGCTAGTCACACAATGTTGTCATTGGCTTCAACCAATGAGATAAAAGTTTGAAAGAAATATGACTCCTTCATATTCCACCCACAGCAGTAACAACCCAATTTATGGGTCCAGGCCACGCACTTGAATTTGACCCAGATAACTTTTGTTGTCAGGATAAATGCTCCGAGACAAGAAAAGAGAATTCTCAACACTGCAACACACACCAACCAATTTCGACATTGTTGGTGAGTTGAGAAATTCTCCCTAACCATTCGAAACCAAACTCAAATACAGAGTAAACAAACATGGCCGACTGAGAAGAAGCAGTGGCGATAGTTCGTGGACTATGCTTAATGGAAAAAAACAATAGGAAATGATGTCTCTGGTGTGCCATAACAGTTTTTTCAATCTTCTGCATTTTAGATTCTCCTCTGTGTTTCCGTTACCTCAGGATGTAATCAGTGATTATATCGAGTGTCGAGAAGTATTTAGTACTGTGCTGTTACCAATGTTTGCATTTCTTTGGATCGTAGGTTATTGTAGTATACATGATTTCTTCAGACTGAAGCATTAGAACCCTATCTGGAAAGTTTGAAAGCGAAAGAGTGAGCTCCTTATAAACTGAGCCAAACATTTCCTGCTGATCATTTGGAAGTGGATATTGTAATTTTTATGAGGGGGACAAAAATGCTCTGCAAAAATATTTAATTTGTGCAAAGGTTCAAATGCAAAACCTGTGTAAATGTCAGGTTGCAGGTTTTCCCAGAATAATTGTGTAGTAAGAAAGATGAGAGACGATAATTTGATTTCCAGCCTCTGGACAGAACTGATTTGTAGTTACTGGCTGCATGAAAAGCAGCAACATTTGGCTGCAGTCAATTCACTCTTAGAAATAGTGTTATGTTGACATCTGCTGGCACAATGTTAAAACTTGTTTTAAAGTCGAGAATGCTCACTCAACATACAGTGTTGTATAGACATTAAAACTGAAATATCCATCATCAATAAATACACTTTATCTGTCTCATTAAAAAATACCTGTCTGTGGACAAAACCAAAATTAAAAAAATTAAGAAAAGTGGCAGCATAACCAGGACTCTCTCTTAAATAACTTGAAACTTACAAATATGTAAGTTTTGAAGTTCATGGTTGATTTCATTTTTAACACAAATCAGACTTTTCCTTAAAAAAATGTTTAGGTGTCACCAAACGGCATTAATAAGAAATATGTTGTTTTTTGTTGATTTTATTTATTTATTAAGGTTTAGCTTTTATTCTCTAAATATAGAGTTGCCCAAACAGCTCCAGTTTTCTAATAAATTCTCATAGAAACTTTGGGGCTTGTCAACATTCCTACTGGCAATTACAGTAGTTTTTTTTTTTTTTTTTTTTTTTTTTTTTTTTTGTCAGTAGTGGAATCCTCCTGGGCCTTCTTCTATAGAGCCCACTATGGTTGAAAAAACAATGGATGGATCAATGGAGTGTTAGGAAAAGTGAATAACTTGACCTTGAGGTTCAGATTCAGTGGTCCTGGATTTGTTCCCTCTTCTTTTTCTATTATTCCCACCGTCCATGTGATCAACATAAGGTTAAATTTTATATAGTTAAAAATTGCTTTAAACTGATAAACTTTTGACGAGAAATTACCTATTGTTTCATTTGCTATAAAGACAAATTTAGCTGGCCTGGTAATGAAGGTTTTAAATCAAAAGATCTAGTGCACTCTAGTGTTTGTTACTGGCATAGCACCATTTTGTTTTCTGTGGCCTGTTCATGCTGCTCTCTTTGAGGAGCTGCAGACTACAGCAAAGCAAGGGTCTTTTCTGTAACTCTTCTTGACATCTTTTTGTGTATGTTCTCATATTGGATTAGACTAAACAACAAATAAGAACCAACCTTAACAGAAACAGCCAAATAATATAATTCTTTCTCCGTCTCTTCTTTGTTCTTTTCTCCACAAAACAAGATCTGTCAGATGGATTGCTCACAATTGTGGTATATCTAGCAGAGCAATTTCCCCTCCCCTTACCCAGAGTACAGTTAATTTTTCATAGCTGGGACTGCAGTTGGTGGTTCCTGGATGGATTTAACATCCATTTGCCAACAATATCCAGGGCCTGTCACTTTGGAGCAGAAGCTTGATTTTATGCAATGATACATGCTGCCATCTCCTCCAAGTGACACACTCACAGTGATCTCTTGCAGAGCTGGGGGAACAGAATGCCTGCCTATTATATGTACATGGGGACTGCCTCTCTAAATAGAAAATGCTGTGAGATGTGAAAAGTTGAGCCACAGCTACAGTAATTGAATGCCTTTGTGCATATAAATGCAATTTTACAGGAAGAAGTGGTATAAAGAGATTGAGATGATAACATTTGATATGCATGTAAACTGTTTTCTGTTTGTTTTTTTTTCAATGCTGCTGTTTTTTAAAGTGGGTTTCTTGCTGGTGATGGTTGCCGCATCTCCCCCATTTGTATTTATTAATGGCTGAAATGGAGGATTTAAATACAGTTGACATGACACCGGCTCTACCCCAATGCGGAAGTAGAGCAAACATGCGACAAACAAATAATGTTAAAGGAACTCAGTGCGCTTTTGTTAGTTTTAAAATCTGTGTAAAATGTATTTAGCATCCCGATCCACTCTCCATTCCAGTAGATGGCGGTAATGCACCCGCCATAAAAAAAAAAGAAAAAAACTCAACACGCTGTCCGAGAAATCTTTTGAGTCATTTTTGCCTCATCATCAGCCAACATTGAGGCAAAGACGACTGGCAAGAAAATTCCCCAAGGAGTTGTACATCAGCTCTGTAAAACCCAAGTTTTTCGCAGCCAGAGGACGAATGGGGCGCAGAAAGTCTCGTTATGTGAGAGTGAAAGCTCTGTCGGGTGCATTTTGTACTTGAAAAACGGGTGAGTAATGACTTAGATGATACAAGCTTGTGCAAATCTCCCTTCAGGAAAATGCTTAAAAATAAACATTAGCATTCAAAGGTGCTTAAATGTAAACACCGCAGTGACTACAGCACGTTTTTACGTTGTCATAGACCTACTATTGCAGTTTACGCACATAAAAATCAAGCACAATTCTCTTCACTTGATCTTTGATTTGACGATCAATAAGTGTCATTATGACAAAAAATTGGATGTTTACCACTAGCTACCTTCCTGCAGACGAACATGGTAGTTGTTGATCACAGTTTCATTGAACTGGACATGTGGTCGGCTGCAGGCCTTCAGCCATTCCTTGCAATATTTCAGACTCTGTTTGGGTTTTGGAAATGGAATAAATTGTATTCCGCCTCTACACCCTCTGGGTAAGGTTGTCAGGATTGCATGTTCCCCGCTGACAACTTTGGACCATGATCTATTTTCCTGAAATCTATATGACCGCAGCCTCTTAGCAATGTTCATGGAGGCTCAGTTCCTCCAGATAAGGGGCGTGTACTTAAGGACAATTTGCGACCGCCATTGGTCAGTTGCAGTCAAACCCCCGAGAATGATTGGCAGGTGGCGTCAACAATCAATCATGTTAATTTGTATAGCACATATCAGCAGCAAGGCTCTTCAAGGTGCTTTACATAATAGAAACACAAAATTATAAAATAATCTCAATCATGGTGCTTTTGAATGCTTATGCTGTAAATCACATATGCTGCCTTACTGCCTAGCTGTTTTTGTTATTGAGTACCTTATCACTTAACACCTCTGACAACTTCATTTGATGCACCTTGTAAGTACAAAATTGTACCTCATTTAGTCTTCAGAACTGCCTTTATTCTTTGTAGCATAGGTCCGAAAGGATGTTAGAAACATTCCTCGGATATGTTTTTATTATTTTTGACATCAGACTATCATGCTGCAGAATTACTGTGCTGATTGAGATTCAGTAACTGTGGAGGCTATTTGAGTTCAGTGAGTGTTGTTGTTGTTCAGTAGACCAGTTAAAGACCATCTGAGCTTTGTGACATGATGCCCTACTCTGCTGGAAGTAGCCAACCGAAGATCAACACCCTGTGGTCATAAAAGGGATGGGCATAGTTTCAGTTGATCTTTGTTTAGACAAAGATCAACTGAAACTAACTTGTCAAAAAGTGTCTCCCCACATGATTACACTGCTACAGCCTGCCTGAACTGTAAGACAAAGTAGTTTAGATTCATGTTGACCTTTCCATTTGAATGTCACAGCTGATATGGAAAGTAATCGGACCAGTTAGCATTTTTCCAAACAGTTGTCACTCTACTTTAGCTGACAGAAGCAGCACATGGAGCGGTCTTCAGTCATTGCAGCTTCAAAGTTTGATATGTTCTGCATTCCTTAGTTATAATGATTGGTTATTTGAGCAACTGAGGGATTTTTGTTATGTTGAACCATACAATCAGTTCTCTTCTGACCAATACATTCATATTATCCACTTAGGTGCTGCTCAGTGGACCATTTTCTCTGTCAGTAGAAAACAGAGAAATATTGCCAATAACTATCCAACATTTAAAAAGTCACCTAAATCTCCTTTCTTCTCCATGCAATGCTTCGTTTGAACTTTATCAAGTTGTATTTGCAACTCCATGAGACATAAGAGCATTGAGTTGCTGGCATATCATTTACTGAGTTGCTGTTTTTGATAACAAGCAATTCAACAGGTATACCACATAAAATGACATTCCCAATCAACTAGCTTCAAATTTTCTCCCAACACCAACTCTGTGCACAGCTGGAATATGTTTGCTCCTGTCCTACACAGAATAAACTCATGTCATAATTATGAGGCAAGCTGCTTGCTCTGACTTGCCAGTGAGACCTTCTCTTGCGACAGGGAATGGAACATTCTGGACACGAAGGCCAGTCTTATAATGATTTTCCAGCTGGCTCTGGAACTTCAAGCCAAGCGATTGACCCCCATCCAGCTGAACAGACTGCAGACCTAGATGTCACCCTTTACCCCCCCTCACCATTAGGTCCTCTGGCTCTTGCAAGACCCCTGCAGATTCTCTGATGGGTCATCAAACCAAATTCCCTCTATGGAGCAGAGGTCATGAATGACAGATATCACAGCCCCCCCCTCCGCCCCTGCTGCTCCTCTCAGTCCCCACCCAAAGCTGCTTGATGCTTTTGAGAAGGGAGTGGGGTTTTTTTTGCTATGTTGTTTCGATATATAGTTAACCTGAATGCGTAGTTAACACTGATGCTGAGTGGTTTAGATTCAGCCCATTGGCATTGTTTGCTTTATTGCTTTGCAGAAGTAATTAACCAATGGTTGCTGAGTAAATGAATGCAGTAACAGCCCTGTCAATAAATCTGATTCAAGATAACTTAATTTGGCTAAGCACTGTGTTACAGAAATTGTGACACATATTATATCACTCAGATTGAAACATTCTGATGATGAATTATTAAACATAAATCCATTATCTCGAACATATTTTATTTATGAGTGCACCAAGACACTAGAGGACTTTAACACTGCGGGGTAATTATTGTTCCACATTGTGTCACCACTCCTTTCACAGATGCATCAGCCAGAGAAAACTGCAATGAATCAAAGAATTGCGAGTTTTGACTGACGTTTTTTGTGTGCGCAGAAGGCCCAAAGCGACATTAGCCGAATTGCCTTATTTTAATGCTTTCTTACACATTCTGTTTCTCTTTTAGCACGCCTTGTAAACACTGATTCAATAATGCATTCCATTATACCGAGGAGAGGAGATGAGTGTCTCGGGTGGCTCCTCTCCATCTCAATAATAGGTCAACAGCTGTATTTAAAAAATTAATCACATTCTTGGCAGTTGCAAAGGTTAGTCGCACCACTCTGAGATGCAATATTGGAAGCTCAGATCCGAGCGAGTCTCGGAGGAGATGGGGAAGACTCGCCTTTGATGAGTACAGCATGTAAATGATTTGTGTGTGTTTATAGGACACGGGGCTGGCCCTGCCTCACTCCAATAACAGCAGCGTCGGCACCACTCTGTGGCAGAGGCTGGCAACAGCAGATGGAAATAAGCAAGAGGGAAGGGTTGACCTCACTGCAGCGCTGCAGTTTGTGTTCTCTTTCAAAAGACTGTTCATGTTTTTTCAGTTGCCTCACTGAAGCTACAATCTGCATAAGCAGCCTTTGCCTAGGCTCCTTCTTAGGCTATATAATGCAAAGATGCAAGCCGGCAAATCCTTCATGACTGTTCTCACACTAAGGCCTACAAAACAAGTCATTTGTTAATTCAGCGTTACTTATCAAACTGTTTGTGAGATCTTTCAGGAAATTAAAATATTGATGCCGCCCTTACGTCAAAGACAAATTACTTTCAAGGATATCTGGAGGTGAGAGGACACAATTATGAAATATAAATGTCTACCTTGGTTTGCTCTTAGTTATTCTGAAATATTTACAGTGGTATTCTGGTGTGCAGTGGCTCTTAGCTTGTTGCGCATAGGATGACACTTGGACTAAAATTTTCATTAAGGCTCTGATTTAGCCATCACAGCAAATCCACAGTCTGTATAAGTCAGGAATAATTCTACCTGAATTAATAAAGGAAATGGAAATGCTGCGTGACGTAAATGAGCGAAAACATTACAACACTGCAGTGTGCAGGGTGCTTTTCACAGTTATGAGAGCTGTGAATTACCTGCTGTGCTTCAGAAGCTTTTGATTTTCATTTTTTTTGTAGGTATGTATTACGAAACCATTGGATGGAATTTTATTTTACATATTTATTACATCCAACAACACAATCGTTTATTTGTTAACATTTTGGCTCATAATCTGAGGATGCCACCTGGACCAGAGTTCACATATTATATACAATTTTTTTATGCAAATGGGAATTTCCAGTTATTTATTTATTTTATCCTTTGAGTGTAATTAGTACTAAAAAACAATCACCAGTTAAGTAATTATCCATTAAATGAGAATGAGAATAGTGTTTCCAAAACAAAAGAAACCCTTTGGGAAATCATATTCATCAGCTCTGATTTCTTTTCACTGATTAAAGGAAGGAGACGAGTAGGCCTGGCAGCAACATTCCTGGCTCTGTTAAAAGAGCTTAGCCTCCTTTTAACACGCTGTGTTTATATTTGGCAAAAAACAAACAAACAAACAAACAAAAAAACCCTTAGAGTTGTGAATTATAGCATTGGGTCTTATTCTTTTGGAAATTGCCAAAACATAAATCACTGTAACCTTTTCTATTTTAAGGTCAGAAGAGTTTTAAAATGCACTTTCCTAAAACTGAAAAGGCATTTTGAGCCACCTCAATGCACTGCCATAAGTGGATGACGACAAAGCATGTGCAATGGCGCCATATAAAAATCTCTGAAGGTAAACACACAACAGATTGATTTCATGTAAGAAAGAGACCTTTTAAACAGAAAAATGTGGAAAGGATGTGTGAACATTTAGTGACAACACAGAAAAGAGTTTGGTGTTTTAGAACTAGATCATCTGTGCAGGAAACATGGGCGAGTTCTGTGGGAGTAAAGAGGTCGGGAAGATGGATTCCTGCTCATCAACAGAAAACGTCTCTTCAGTTTTAACAATGAGCTTTCGAGTTTAATTATGGGCAGTATAGGCTTACAACAGAGTGCTTTGAAAACTTTCCATAGAGTACAAGTTTGTTAAGTCTCCAAACTGTTGCACTCAGACATGACCTCGTCCTCCCAGATGGATAAATCACCAAATACATTCTTCACTTTCTGAACTGAAATCCAATCTGGAGATTTTACCGTCACTACTTTTGTATTGATTAGATATCGTGTTATGGATTCATGTTCAAGTTTATCGTTCCAAGTTTTTTCTTTCACAGTCTTTCACATATTTCTCTATCTTAGTCATACAACTGAATGTTATTGTTGTTAGATACATGTCTGAATACAATTAAAGATGTTAGGAAACAGGAAATATTGTAAACATTATGTTAACTTCCCCTTTAAATAACAAAATGTGCTACAAGACCAAAACTGACACTCAAACGGCCAGACAGTCTGAGTTTGATTTAACACGTATCTCGCAATGGGTCTCAACAACTGGATCTAATTTAACTTTTTTCTTTTGGCCTTTGACCCCAAAATCAGTCATCAGTCACTTTTGAAGCAGATCAAACAAATCCCCACAGTCACCTTATCGAACTTGACTCCTGAAAGATAACAGTAATGATCTTAAAGATCCAGAGGTCATTCATTATTATGGTATGGACAATCCCTTCACAAATTCCAGACCAAACTAAATTTCCTATTCCTCACCAATAACAAGCTCTATGTCACCTCTGAATGCAAGCAAGCATGATTCAATTAAATGTTGTTTTTGTCCTCCCTTTTTTTTCTAGTTTGACCCTATGTCACCTTGTTAGCAGCAGAGACTTAGATTACAGTTTTCCTGGTAATACCCCACGGGCCTCCTGGAAACACGCAACAGACAGACTACACTGCATGAAGCCTTTGAAGATTTCTTTAAGGGATCTAAGGTAAAAAGGAAAGAGAAATGGAAAAAAAAAATTAGCTGAAGTAACAAAGGTGTCCAAAGAGTTTCTGGAGCACCCTGGAAAATGAGCTTGTTGTGTCGTTTGACAGCGGAGTTGTGTTAGTGCATGAGCTCTACGGAAACAGTGCCTCCCCCTGTTGCCACTACCTGCGATCTGAGTCGTGTTGTCGGGTCGTGTCTGCACCTAACAGCTGTCCTGTGTTTTAAATACCGGACAGTATGCATGCCACATCTGTCCGTGTTTGCAGGATATTGAAAAAGACCCTTGGCAGGAAGGTGAGGCCCACAGGCCATTTGGGAGTTGCACTATGGCTGTTCCTTGTGACCGTATCGCGTTTCTGTCCACATCCCAATAAACAACCAAGGCAGTGTTACAATATGTGACATTCAATAGACTATTTTGCTCTAGGAGATCATATCCCGGATTAGGCTGAAGTTAAACACTGTCCTCATTTCATTCTTTTAATAATAATAATAATAACAATTTTAATCACATATATTTGTATGAGAATGCTGCTGGTAGAATTAAAGCACAGCTCAAAATGAATTAATGCAAACTATAGCCCAGTTGCAATTACTATGCAAACCAGATAGATGGCTTACATTTAATTTATATAATACTCCCAGAAGAACGATTTTTATTACAAAGGGATCTTGGTGGTTATATTTGGCCTATAAAGAAATTAACTTTGTCTCTTTCCTAAGTACACCAATGCATCAAGCCATTATCTCTGCGATAGATGAATTATATTTGATATTACACCAGACAAATGTATTCATATTGCATATTTTTCTAATTTTTCCTGTCTGACCATCTGTGTGCATTACGTCTTACCAAGATTAATCCGCTGATCCTACAGGGATAGAGGGCAGGTAATTTTTTTTTCTCCTCTCACACACAATAATAAGTGAGAACTGATATCAAACCATAATCCACTATATTATATTTCAAATCTTTGTAATGTATCAGGGACAGTGATTTCCATAACTGGGCCATATTGTGAGCTGTTTTTATCCTGTATTTAATTTGTGAGTGTGTGAATGTGTTGAAACTGGACATATTGGGACACACTGTGGCCAGAAAAGTCATGTGTAGAACATTTAGAAGATGACTGGCTCATGAAATCGTACTTTGTGTCCTTGGATAAGAGTAGTAAATCAGTTGAGGGAAACGGCTCTTCATAGGATTGGAGGAAGAATGAATAACCGGGCAATATGGAGATTGTGAGACCCGACTGATCCGTAAAACAAAGGGCAAAAGTCTCACTGACAGTTATTCTCTTTTTAAAACATCTGCTAATAAAAGGCAGCTTAAAAATGCGATTTCAAATAATTTATTTTCTGCACTTTAATGCCTCAGGGTCATAGTGGTGCTTTAAATAACATGTAAAGAACTCACTCAACACAGCATTTGGCCCTTAATAGTTACTGTCCAACATGTACCATCCTAAATTCACTTATGTAGAACGCTCGTCTTTCTCAAGGCGTTAAGCAGGATGAATGGATGCACAGACAGATTGCAAACTAGCGTTAATGATCAGCCTGTCAAGCAGAATCTTTATTACTTAATCTCCAGGTCGTGCCGTACACGATCAAAGCTCAGCAAATGCAAAGCTGTATTGATTTCTGCATCCTCACTCTCACACTTACACTGCTCCTTTTAGGACAAACCACCTTTTTAATCACACATTCATTGTCTTTGAAATAACCTGAGTGAAAATTATCATCTTGCAGTTTTCATATGAGCCTAATTAAAATGGAAACGTGTTCTCTTGGCTTATTAATTTTAAAATCTCCAAAATATGATTTATTTTTTATATTTAAAAAAAATAAATAAATCTATGTATCTTGTGTTATTTGAAATAGTTTGATTAAAGATTATGGGATTAAAAGGGCACTAAGCTGTAACAGATGGTTTTTGTCTATGATGAGTCCCATATGCTTATCCTTTCGAAATCCATCCACATATTTGACATTCTATAATATAACAAGAAAGTTACTCTTACTGTACTCTGTACTGTCTGCAATTTAAATTTTGTAACCAAAAGTTTTCCCCCGCTAATAGGCTGTTTCTGGAAAAAATACAAATTCTTATAACAGTAACTGATGCAGCTTTAATCAAGAGGACTGCATTAATTTGAATAAAATACCTGTTATTATTCATAAAACACAGTGTCGTACAGCAGTGAAATCAATTTACAATAGCATTCTTGTTATGCCACACCAAGCTCTTTGTCACATTGAAACATGATGATTAAGACAGCCACTGGGAAATGAAAATGAATGTCTTCAGCTCTAGAGAAATGTTGTATAGAATTGTCACAGGCCAACCCCCCAAAGGTATGGGCACAGCAATTCATGTAATACATTATCTATATAATGATGTATTTCAAGAATTAAGAAAAGGGATAATTTGCTGAAAAATTATTCAAACTGTACTGGAATAAAGGCAAAAAAACAAAGAGACCAGTATTATATAGAATAAGGATTATGTGTGTGTGCGTGCATATATACACTGTTCTATAATAAAGAGATGTACTGCTTTTTTTTTCTTTTTAGAGGTTTTTGAAAAGTATTTTATCACACCTCTTAATGATGGCAATGAATTTTAAATGTGCTATCCTATTTAAATCTATTTTTGGCCACTCAGGGGCAGCAGACACAAGGCAACATACAACAGTCAGGTTTGTGAATTATACTAGACAAAAAAAAAGGTGTTTGCAGAAAAGAACTCTGCATGAATGCAGGTAAAAGCAAATAAATAAACTATATTTTACACGTTTTGAAGACGATTCTGATGCAGGTTATCCGCCTGAAAAGACATGTGGACATGAAACCACAGTAGCACAGTTGAGTAAAACAATCCAGAGGTTCGGTTGACAAGAGATCACTCCATAGACTGGCTGGGCAGATCTATCTAGACCTTGCAAGAGGTAGCTGGGCTGACTGTAGATACAGTAGCATGAACTTACTGACCTATGACCTCTGGTAAAGCACTACTTACTGACTGCAGAAATTAGGAGAGAGAAAATGTATGGTTCTGATTGTCAGAGAGTTGAGAGAAAACCTTACGAGAATTCTCACAGAATCACTGAAATATTTGGTGAGAGATTTCCCCACTCAAATACTGGATTGACACTGCCTTTGGTCCTCACATAGGCTGTACGTTACCTGGGATGATGGTGGCTCTGGAGGTAAGAGTTCATCCTGTAACTGTTGTGTTGCCAGTTTGAACCTCCACTCAATCTGACTCAGTCATTGTGTCCTTGAGCAAAACACTTCACTCGCCTTGCTTGCTAGTGGTCATCAGAGGGCCTGGTGGCACCAATTGTTTGGCTCCTGCCAGTCTGCCACACGGCAACTGTGACTACAATGTCACTTACCGCCATCAGTGCGTGAGTGTGTGTGTAAATGAGTGAATAACTGAATGTGGTGCAAAGCACTGTGAGGTCCTATGGACTAAATAAAGAACTATGCAAGTACAGGTCATTTACTATTTAGCTTAGATCTCCTTGGATTCATACGTAAGAGTTCATTTCACTCTCTTGGAGACTAGCTGATTTGTATCTTAAACCCTCTGGGGCATTAGCTAAGAGCTGTCCAGGGTATCCACAGGCATCTACTTGGGGGCATATCTATTAAGATTTGCAAAGACTAAGTTAAGGATTTTCACAAAGTAGGAAGCAAAGATTCTGATGAAGACTAAGAGGAGAGAAATGTGTCATGATGAACTTCAATTGCCTGATCACATTCAATCATCAGGTAAAGCAAACATGTTTTCTTAAGAAACTTGTTTTTGTTGGCCTTTCTACAGTAAATTTATGGTAGTATACACTCTTCTCACACCCTTAAAAGTAGAAAGACTATTGGGTCTGTGTGAATGGCACCCTTCCACTTTCTAATTGATGACCATTGGGTGCAATCTGAAGGAAGCAGAGCTGGAAAACCCATGGGAGGAAACCGCTGCCAAGACAGATTTTCTATCAGATTGCTCTTTGAACTTAAAGCTTATGAGCTGTTGACAAACTCAGACCCAGCATGGCAGCTTACCACAGTGCCCCTCACCTTCCTTCCTTGGCTCAATCCAAAGAAAGGAAATATCCTGCTGTTTTCCTTCTCAAATGTGTACAATCTGAAGTACTCAGTGATTCCGCCCTTAACTCTAAATGGAAACAGTGTTGCTTCTTTTCTTTCATGCCAACACCTAGCAGCAGAACAGCGTGTCAGAACACTTTTCCCTGGATAATTCTGGACATGAGAGCCTCACTTTCTTTTTTGCCTGCACGCCATTGGACTTCATTAGACAAACTTATTGGTTGCACATGGCCAAACCAGACTATGTGTTTTCCTTGTGGAAATAGTGCAAAGGAAATTGCTGTATCTTCTGTCATAAGACAAGAGCTGAAGGCTATTTCCTCAACTTGCTTTGCACGCGTGGCCTGGCGTCAGCCCAGTGGGGAGGGGAATAATACAGCTTAGTGGGAGCAGGGCCTGAGTCTGGTAGGTCCTCATCCTTTACTGAAAACTGATACCTTCAATGAGCCGGACACTAAACCCTGAGGGATATCCGAAGTCATCCTTTGGGAGTTGAGAACTGTGACCCTTGCCTTGTGGTAACCTTGTCTTTATGTACTAAACCAATAATATCATTACAAATCAGGAAGAGAAAAATAGGATTAAACATTTGCAGAACCTGGCTACTGTGAAAGTTAGATGTATGGCAAGACATTTTCTCTTTCAATTCAATAGTTTGAACTTTGTCTTTTGTGGTAATAACTTGAAGTAGCCATTTCCTAAAATACTTTCCTCATACCTTTGTAGAAAAGACAGTGACACTCTTATGTATACAACACTTTTTTTATTTCCTGAATGACCTGGCTTAAGACAGCTGCCATCACATTTGAGTCCAGAATGCTTCGATGTACATTGCTTGTGATCAGCTTCATGAATACAAGTCGTCTAGGTCCTGAGGTCGTAGTCTTTACCCCTCCAACCACAATGCTTGGCAGTTGGTTTGAGATATTTGTGTTTGAAATTGTATTTGCTTATTGAAGTATAACTTTGAAAAGTTTGGTTTACAATTTTCTTTTATTGAGAATAGTCTTCATGAAAACCTTTTTTAATAATCCATACTTTTTCAAACCTTTTCAATCTTTTTTTTGCTATAAACTAGGCATTTAATGTGCTGACGGAAGCATTTAAAGTCTTAGAAGGAGCTCTTGATTTATTAAAAATCTTTTTTTTATAATTTTTCAGGTGAAACTTGAGTTGAATTTGCTTAAATTATTGGCATCTATTTTAAAAAGTTTGCCTTGTCAATATTTTTATTGTAGAATGATGGACTTCAAATAGGAAATAGCTTTATAACCCTTTTCAACTCTGCTGACAGCAGCAGTTAACATATCTGTATGTCATAAACCAAATAACTGCAAAACCTTTGCTTTTTTTAGGTAGGGTCTCACTTAGACTTAAGATCAATTAATACATTTGATTGTGTTTCACTTGGCTGCTTTCTTTGAATTCTATGAAAGCATGAAGGGTTTCCCCACTTAGTTGAGGTTAGCTGTCAGCAATTTTAAAACCTAGTAAACCAACAAATCAATTTCATTACTTTCTACTATATAAATCCTAGAAGCAGAAAGGACTTTCTTTTAATCATGGCTGTGGGACGAGCTTTCATTTGGAATATAAAAAGAAGGTTAAAAGAAATTAAATGAAACCATGTAAAAAGCTGTTTTAATAAAAAGGTGCATTAATTTGAGAAAATATTAACTCGCTCCTAAAGATGAAAACAAAAAGTAAATTTTAGTTCGATTCCAAATCAGTAGATTTTGATGAGTAGTTTTTATTCCAGGAGTAAAAGTTCTACATTACCTCTGTCACAGTTTTATTGAGTTAATAAAGCTAAACCATTGCATCTGTATTTTTTACAGCTCACTCAAATTTAACTGTCATTCAGCTCTGCTTCAACAACTGTAGGCTGACATGGAGCGTTATTCAGATATTTACGTTTGATTCCATCTTCCCCTCATAATAATTAATTACATGTAATTAAAGAAAATTCTAAAATAAATAAGGTAGAATTTAGATGATTCCCTCTGACAGCAACATACAAATAGTAATTGTCCAAACCCAAATCCAATCTTGATTAATGAACAGTACAAGGAATTTAGCTTTGCAGCTATTAGGCAACTGTGTTTGAGGTTGCAGATGTATTGAAATTAATAAAAACATTTTTAAATTTAATTATATCAGTTTTGTCTTTAAATTTTACTGAAGTGAAATGTTATTTGTGCGTTACTTCCTCTGACATATTGTCATGTATCTTCAGTAATAAACTCACCTGGATACTTTGTTTAACAGACACAAGGTATATTATTAAACATTTGCAAGTCGTTTTATGTCACTTACCATGTACCCCAGGTGATGATAAAAAGTTTTTTTGGCCTTGTAACCCCACTTCCCCTACCGGTAATCACCCCAGAGCCCTGTAATCCCCGGAGCATGCAGATGCCGCTGGGGGAATATTACTGTTCATAATATTAATCTGCTCTCAAATTCCTTTCTGTTACCAAGATGAGGGGCCTTGTGCACCATGTTCCTAAGGGTATTAAGTGTGCTACATGAGATTCATTGAGAGGTAGATTCTGACTCGTCGGGGATCAGGACCAGTCTGCGGTTGTATCGCCTCTTTAAGGAACACCCACGAGCATGCAAAACCCATCTCCATATTGCCATACACACACCGAACATGAAAGATGTTGTGCTAGAGCAGGGAGTCAAATCCAAATCCAGCCCACATGAATCATGTCAGCCTCATCCAGAGGCGGGTTAAAGCCTCTTTAAGGTGCTCTGTCCCTGACTGTGATACCTGTCTTAGCAGCAGGTAAACCCTCGTGCCACAGGGCAAGGAGAGCACCATGGTCTCTATTACCTGATTAAAGGCTCACCACCACTACATGCATCCACAGGAAGACAAATAAATCTGAAGCCACCAGATGAATGTGAGCCCATTTCACTTCAGCTGTTACCCTTCCCACAGTACCTGGAATTAGTGTGTTGTACCATTTGTTATATTCAGCTTTGCACCAGTGTGGATTCATGGCTTTTTAAATTGCCAGAGCACAAAATGTAATCATACCAAGCCTCTGGGAATTTATTATTAAAAATTCAAGGCTAATGACAATGATTACATTAATCACACCGTAGTTGTCTTTGAGGTATTGAGACAGAATATTTAGCTAATATGAGCTATTAGCCAACTCTGATGACCGTTTTCCCAAATGATTAATTTCCAGGCTTTCCTCATTTTCACACTGATGAGGTTCATCATCACTTGAGTATGTATTTTTACCAAAACACGAAGCGTGAGTTCAATATGTAGAAAATCTTATTGTCTCCTTGCTCTGTGCTTTGTGGTCGCTGTTTCGGTTGTCTGAGTATGGGATTGAATGCAGCCCACTGTGTGACTAGAAACACTTATACAATCAGGGAGTGAGTTAGCGGCATGTGAAATCTGGTCACGGGATTGACACTTACATATACCTGCAGATGCCTTAGAGACAAATGTACCATTCGTCTATACGCCACTCAGAAGCTCCAGCTCCCCTCCCTATAACTAAACTTAGGATGACATGAAATTAAGGTCTCCATAAAAACACACACACAGATCCTTTTGATATCTCTGAAATGCACTTTCAATTATATAGGCAGTGTTACATGTAAAGCTGTTTGTTCAGTTCCCCGAACTGAATCACCAAGCTTAGAACTTGCAGCAGAAATTCATCTCCTGAAGCACTGAGGCTTCACATGCCAGGTGCTTACGCACTACCTTCACGGCGGATTGGAGGGAAATCTACATTATTTTCCCATTAGATGTCTCCGTGTTTGATCTTGTACAGAGGAACAAAGAAAGATGGAGGAATATGTAATGCACCGTATTGATCAGTGTTAGCTACTGCTTCATTGTCATTCCACCAAGTGTGGTTTGGACTGACCCTTAGCTACCCTCTACAGGGGTATTAGTCACCATTAGCCAGACTGAGGTCACCTTGCAATGAGCTGGTTGTCCCTGTGGAGGTGACAGTGTCATGGTGCTAGTTGGCATATCCAGACTTGTATCGTAACCTTGACAAAAGAAAATGTATTTTGCGGTGGTTAAAGATTTCCAATGGGGCATACAGTATAAGGCCATGGGGATTTTGCTGTCCAATCCCCTCTGCTTGTCCTGCAGGTTGCCCTGTTAGCTATCAGTATGAATGCAGACCACCAGCCATGCATTAAGTGCATAATTATTCCATTTTCAAGATAAATCTGGTGTATAGTGTTATATCCATCATGACTGTCATCCCCTACATGGAGAGTAGGGCACTAAATGAAAGCCTTTTTGCTCATATGCACTTCTATATAGTCATCAATTCTGAGCAGTCTATTCATTGTTTGCTTTGACAGACGCGAGCTAATAATGAATGATCAAGCAGTGTCCCTCAAACAAGAACAGTCATCCACCGGCGAGAAGGAGGAGGAGACAGGGAGTGTTCGAGGTGTCATTCCAAAACACGCAAACTACAACTGCAGCTGGACAGGCAATCCTTTTTTGCATTAGCCCTTAGCAACCTCATCCTGCCATTGAGGTTGCTATCCTCATTGGCAGGATAGAAACCTTTTTTACAAGGTTGCTATCCTGCCAATGAGGACAATGTCAGAAATTTGTTGCGATCAATATTTGAGAGTATGTCTGATCAAGAAAGCGACCAGTGTACAAGTGTTAACAAAGGGCCTAGGCCGTACCGAGGCGGGTTTAAAGCTTGTATACACTGGAATGTGATGTGAAAACATTGGTTCTGTCGTCAGATGGTGCTCAAAGTGGAGCTGTGATCCTTGTCCCCGCCTTGTTTCACAATAAATAACCTTGCTTGTCCACTCAGACAGACATGAAAAAGAGATTTAGGCCTTTGCCAGGGGATGATGTTTTTGCCTCCATTTATTATATGTTATTCCATTTAACATGGGATTAAGCATGTTAGTGCTGATTTAAAGCTGAAGTAGGCCCTTCTGGGCTGATTGGAAGCAAAGAGGGTTATGTGACGCACATAATAAGAATATTCCAGCAATATTGGGGTTATTTTGAAAGGCTTAGTTGAGAACACTACACCTAGAGACTTACACTACTTTAAACTCGGGAGACTTTGATTTAAATAGATTTTAAGATACTTCTGTTTAGTCTGCTGTTGTGAATTACAATATTTCACTTGTGAATCTTATTTTTTGGTAATTCTTTGGGGTGATCAACTCTTTTACCACTGTTGATTTAAAATGACCTATAATCATTTTTCACTACATATCTGTTGAAAAAACAATTTCGCTGTCTTTTATGTTTAATATATGGGTTATAAATAAGAATTTAAACATATATAACATTGTAAACTGAATGTATGTGCCATATCCTCAGATGTGTGGTAAACAAACACAGGCTCCACAAAAAAAAAAAATAAAATACATAAAAGACTGTCCAAATGCTACTTCAGGTTGCTGAGAGATATGCCATGTATTACATGCTTGACTGCCACTGTTGCATTAACAGTAATTGATTCTTTTCAATGATTTTATATTCTGGGGCGGCTGCTGGCATTGCATGTTTAAAGGGAGTGCGGGCATGTCACGCATGACTAATCTCAACAGATATGGTGTTTTCCTGAAATTCAATCTGGCCTTTCTGCACCTACCCAAGGTGATTAACTTCCTCGGACACAGGTCCTGCTGGGTTTTGCTCCCCAGGATTATGGGCGATGACTTATCTTTTTTTTTCTTTTCTTTTCACGTAATCTTAACACATAATAAAACATATACTGTTCTCACGTATGCTCTCACCAGGTATTTGACTTGGATGTGATAATGAAGATAGACATTTAATATCACACATTTTTTAAGACTCTTTGATGGAAACCGATGCTTTTTGGCAGGTTTCTTCACAATAAAATAAAAATTCAAATTGCACCTATTTGAGTTACTGGACTTGGTCAAAGCATTTTTTTTTCATTGTAAAAGGAAAGTATGTACACTTAAAATCCTAGGATTTTATGTATTTTGTACATAAAGATATTACATATATATACATATAGCTTTTGAATGTTAAGTTTTCTGAAACGTTTTCATGTTCTCATGTAAGTTATGTAAAGTGGTCAACAAATCATACAAATTACATAAAGTGCTCAGAAAAAGGAAGCTGCTGTGGCTCACAGGCTCAACTATAAAATTTACAACATACAAGTATGATTAAAATTTTCCATATTTTTTCCATCCAGTGTCATGTAAGTACGAGTATTTTCTCATTATTTAATGTTACAGTTGTATTGTGTTTTATTGGGAATAATATGATAATACATGCAAGGTTTGTTGTAGTGTATTTTTGCAGATGAAAATCTACTCAATAAGTGCATAAACTCCCATCATTACAATTATCACCTTAAAGAAAATGTAAAGCTCAGGAATAAAGTTGTGGAGAAGTTTAAATTCAGGTTAGGATATAAAAAAATATCCCAAACTTTAAACATTGTGAAACACTCCATCTGTCATTTGAAAACAGAAAGTATGACACAACTCTAATACTAATACAACATAGCAAAGACTGCATATCTCCCTTATTCTATATATCATCCAACTTGGTGGCATCATACAGTGGGGGTTCAGTTCTTCATGGGACGATGGATGAAGCTGAATACAGGACAGACAGTGAAGAAAACCTGTTGGAGACTGTGAAAGTATTGAGAGTGGGAAACAATGACATCTAAAACATAAACAATGCTACTTTTGAATGGTTGAGAGCAATGCATATTCCTGGATCACTTTGACTCAGAGTCTGTATGTGATTGGGGTAAGCTTGATGTTCAAAGAAATTGTCTATCCAATCTGACTGTTTTTAAACTATTGTGCAAACAGAACTCGGCACAAATTTCAGTCTAACTTTAAAAAGTTGCATAACTGAAAGTATTTGGACCTCTAACTGCTGAAGGGCACCGCATTTTGAGAGGTAAAGAGGACTTTTTCATCTGACTTTAGTTTCAAAAGGCAGGCCGGCATTAGTTTATGATTACAAAACTGACCAGACCGTGAAAGAATAAACACTTCTCCAGAAATTGAAGAATGTTGGAATTGTGCTGCAGCTCCCTTACACACAGCCCTTATCTATATTGTGCTAGTAAACAACTAAGAAGTTATTTTGGAAATGAAGCAATTAAGCAGATCCAAAATGAACACAACCCCCTTGTAAACCAGCACATAGCAATGTCATTTGCATGCCTTTGAATAAGTAATCTCTGAGGGGAGTTCCTTCAGCTGCAATCCTCAATGCTATGCTCTCTTTGTTTTAAACACAGCAAACAAACAAAACAAAAGCATCTTGGGTCCACAGTTGCTTCAAAATCCCCCTCACTCTCCATCACACCTCTCTCTGCAGTCACTCAGCTGTCAGATGACCTACAGCTGACAGGCAGCGACTCCAAAGGGCCGTCAGTCACCATCAACAAAGAATAAAAATAAGTTTAAGAGGTGCCCCCTTTTTGGTAAATATATATATATATTTTTTTAAATCTAGTAGCATCCTGAACTGCAATTTTTTTTTTTTTTTTTTTTTTGAAGGAGGAGGGTCTTAATTACAATCACTATCCATCATGGTCATGGCTTTTCTATTCATCCAGCTGATTAGGGACATGACAAATGAATGTGGGAATAAACGGAGTGTCAGGCTACGAAGGGAGATGGATGTTCTCTCAGCAGGGAGGAGTGGGGACAAGTACAGTTAGCGTTGGCAAGTGGCCAGAGTTTCCGAGCTGAATGTGTTTCCACTCGTCACCCCGGGGGCAATCGACAGCAAGACTCCCGCCGGCTCTGGTCCGTCTGTCACACTCCCTTTTTACTATTTATTAGTTAATGAACAACATGTCACATCGGTCCACCTTCATCCCCTCCAGCACATGCCTCTGCAACCCCAGCTCACCTCCCTGACCCGGAGTACCTGGACGTCAGTCAAAGTCAATTTTAAATTTATGAAAGGCTTCTTTGCTGAGATTTGTCTTTTCAGCTTTCACAGCGAGGACGAGCCAACGATGAATAGGAAGAGTTGTACTGGCTGTTGTCTGTGTGTAATTATAAAACGGACAAGCTGAACATTAGCTGAGCCTTAACAGTGAATATATTAAACACCATTTAGCATGATGCTGTGTTTTCTCCTGCTCTGCTGTGCTCTCGGCAGGAGATGGAGGGTTGCTGTGCCCACTGATGTGTGAAGCAGAATTAGCACAGGGAAGCCTTGTTGAGATAGACAACATTAGACAGTGTTTGACTGACACATTGTAAGCCCTTTCCCTCTCAGACATTATTAGCAAACTCACTTTGATCCCATTATGCAGCACACAATTGATATCCTAGAAATGAAGGAAAAATAAAAATGCCATCAAGATTAACAACCTCTCCACACTCTTTATTTCTTCCTCAGCACTCCTACTTTTGCGCCGAAGTGGCTTTCATATAAATCTGAATTGCTTTTTAAATGATTGGAGTAGCTCTGCTCACTCTGCCTAAACAATGACTTTCCATTGGATCTATTGAGATGAAGTTAGCTTATAAATTACTCCAATATCCAATTTAATAACTCTGATTTTCTCGTTATTGTTTTCTCTGTTTGCATTGTACTCTTATAAACGATTTAACAAGGCTGAGCAGTCGGCTGACACAGACAGGAGTTCTGCAACCTTTCCCGACAAAGGAACAATAATGGCTAACGTTGGTGACTGAAACCCAGAGTGGAACAAACTAAGAAAAATATGAGCAGTATTACAGTGTAATTTACCATTTGTTTCAGCAAAAGAGATTATATTGGCATATAATCTCAGGAGAAAGGTTGTAATTTTTTGACCATTACTGTGATTTCACATTGAGAAACCTGTTACTCTAAGAAAGCTTTTAAACTTATTGACATTGTAGGCAAGTTTAGTCTATGTTTATTGTGTCTATGAATCAATCAGTCTCTTAATCTGTTCGAATCTGTCTGAAGGGTAAGCATATTTCCCTTTCACTGAGCTATTTGAAGCGTGACAATCTTTCCGTATATTGCTGAGGATTGAAAATTGATTTAAAATCAACACAAACACCAACTTTAAGTAAAGGAAAAATTGTTGAAAGCAGTGAAATCAAGATTTAAAGTTGAGCATAAATCAACCATTATATTCACAAGGTCTGCACACTTCTTATTACTGCAAGACACTCAGAACTAAAACAGTTTTAGTTCTGTGCGCTTTGTCTAGATAGATGGATAGATATGGTTACATCGCTTTAAATATGAAGCCCTCTTCTCTAAAAGCAGCAATGTCAACGATGTCATTTCAAATTTCATGCCATGCGGTGATTGAGCTGCATAAACAACCTGCAGTGGAAGTTGGATTCACTGTCACATCCAGATGCTTTAGTTTGGGAAACAAAGAGACTGGAAAAAGGGATTGTGATCGCGGCTTCATGGCATATTGGAACAAAAGCCTGAGCTGAATGATTTATCTTTTTCCCCCTCTTTGAAGCAAAGAAGCGCTGTCTCCCCACAGCCTGCGTTTGAGCTGCGCTAGCAGAGTACCTGGGGAGGGCAGCGGCATGCAAGACAGTAGGCTATGAAGCTCGTGTCCCCATATTTAGGCTGCGCAGAGACAATGTGCATACAAAAGGGAAAGCAAGTACAGCAGCTCTGGCCTGAGGCTATCTTGTGTAGGGCTCCCTGGGCTTGCACAAAGTGCGTCAGACATTTTTCGAAACACAGATACATTTTGTTACAGAAGAAAAGAATAGTTGGGAAGTAATGGCAAGTCATAAAAATTAAAAAAAAGAAAGAAGTGCTCTGCAGCATACCATGTTTTACCACTCTCCCTGGGTGATTACTTTCCATTGAAACAGAGTATGTGTGTTTGGTTTGCTAGGATTGAAACTGAAAGGCAGTGTTAAATAAGGCCATTTGATAAAAAAAAAAAAAAAAAAAATCACTTGGCACTCCTCTGATAACCTACAATGCATGATTCCTTAGATGAGCTCTTCAACTTTTAGGTTCCATTTTTTTTTAGATATTTTATAAATTAATCTTATTTTGAATGAAAAATTCGATTTCACTTATTTATTCTGGAGATGTTGTATTTGGATGACATGTGTTATTTCACAAATTTCACATAAATCTTGAGCTTTTCTATGTTTGAGATGTGGCTTCATTCAAGCTGAATTAATGAAACATGATTGTAATTCCCTCACGTGGAAAAGGCTGTCATACAAAATTGAGGTGCTTATAGTCGCTGTGTAATCTCACTGTCTGCCAGGGGAGGGCGGCGAGAAATCCCACCATAAAACAATGTGCTGATGAGATGAGAAGCCTTTGCAAGATGTGGCAGGTTAAGATGGAATGAAAAAAAAATCACTTTTCCTCAGCAGAAAAGAGCTGCAGATTTATGTTGTGTACTTATACATACAATTAATTTAGTTTGCATTAACTAGGATCAAAATGACCATGCTTACCAGATTTTTAGCAAAAGTGAATGCGTCACAAAGTGCAGAGATGCATTGTGGCATTATGTAAAAGACACGGCCACCAACGACCCTAAATGTTGTTTCAGAATGATGAAAAATATCTGCAGCTAGCATTCGCTTTAAAAATGTACTATTTGTTTCCCCATCAGCTCTTCTGTTTCAGTGTGAACTGTCTAGTTGCTTAATGAAAATTCACTGACCTAAAACAGACTTCTGAATCGGAAAACTTAGCTATGTGTTCTAGAACTTACTTTATTGCCAATTCAGTTACTCATATTTTTAATCTGGGGACCCAACAATGTAGAGGATCTGAGGCTCAGCAGTTTCGCAAGCTGATTGCCTCCAGGCCACAGTAACTCATACAATAGGAGGTCTAACCAAATATTAAGTGCACAGTATTTAACATTCAGAGATGTTTATCTGTTTTAAAATATTATTTTTAGTTTAGCTGTATTGAAAAGTCTAAGAGTTGAAGTCTCGCGTAGCAGCTAAAGAGTGCAACATGGCTTTGTTCAGTGTATGTATTATATTGCTTCTGTTTTGGTTTTCTCTTGTATTTTTGTTCCCTGAAACTTTCTTGCAACTCAAAGGAATTCCTGGATCAATAAAGGTTAGATTGTATAAAATTAACCATTTCAGTTGTTGCAATGAAAGCTCTTGTTGCCAGGGGTCCCTAGCCACTTCACGTTGAATGCTTTTCCTAAACTAGATTTTTTGCTCACCTCCACTACAGTGTAATCTCATCACCTGGCAAGGTTGTTACACACCTGCCATGCTTACAAGTCTGCAAAATGAAGTCATTTTGTAAAGTCATTTTGCTGTGCCAAAGCCTCACACAGCATTTAATCTAAGATAATACTCAGTGACAAATAATGCACAAATAATGCACTCTATCAGTTAGGAGCTGCTGGAGTTTATCCGCAAAGTCACATCCAGCACTGCTACTCCAACCGAGCCTAATTATTTCCTCTTGCTGAGCATCACAAGAGGAGTGAATGACACAAAAACACAACCAAAACTGGGATAGACCTAATCATTGTTTGGCTGCGCCTACGACTTAATTAATATTCGCTTGGAGCCTGGCTCCTTTGTTCCCTCTGTATTGCAGCAATGTTCATCAGAAGTGAGCAAGAGTATAGATAATGGAGTGCAAACACTTCCTCTGGTGAAGCTAGCCCTTTCTCTAGAGGTTTACCCTACTTTACTTTTCAAACTGACAGAAATGGGTTGTATCAAATCTGCCACAGCATCACTTCATTAGAAAGGAAGCCCACTTTAAAAACAAACAAACAATGAACCCACCCCTCCCTAGACCCACTCCCACCCTAGGAAAATCAGGCACACACACTTGCCACCCCACCCTATCGAAATGTGTCACATCCCAGGCAATCTGTAATTTTGGACTCCAGGGGTTAATTGCCTGCCATGGCATCAAAGGATAGTTTTGATGTGCTTTTTGAGGGCTGTCTTTAACCAACCTAGGGAGTAAAAGAGAGATGGGAGTGAAAAGATGTGGTGAGAGCAGAAGGAGAGGAGGGCACATGAGATTTCACTTGCGGCATAGCAGCGCAGGCATCTCCTCAGGTAATCCTGCCTCTCAAAGGCATTATTGAATTTTCTTGTTTTTCTTCTTCTCTTTGTCAAGGCAGGGAGGAGGGAGTGTGTGCACAGGGAGAAGTGGGGAGGAGGGTTAAACAGAGTGAGCCTGACTTCTGAAGGGTCTGCAGCGGGTGCTTGATTCTCATTCACCTCTGCAGATCCACGTCAAAACACAGCCAGACCTTTTAAGGCGCCGGGCTTTGAAGTGAGAGGAGAGCCTCAAATCCATGCTCTCCGCCACATATGCCCAGTCTGAAAAATTAGCAGCCATGTGCGTCTCCCTGCCCCTTTGAAGTTCCACGGGCTGCTCGTCTATCCATGTTCTAACAGAAAAATCACAAGGTATGCAGCCTGACTCCAAGATTAAGGGTAGTGATCGTACTGAATTGTAGGGGAGGCAAAGTGCCTCATCTCTGGCTTTTGTTCAGTCAGACCGTGAAAACCTCTGCCTTGTTAACACTGTTTACCTAACTCTTCAGAAAATCTCTGTTCTGTTTTAAGGCTGAAAAAACCACTTCGAGAGCCAATTGTGACAAAACCTTTCTGTGATCTGCCTGACATCCGTCTAAAGAGGGGCAAGTGACTTGAACCAGCAGCTGCACATGGCTAAGATGTTAACTCATTTTCTTTTTTAAATAATGATGGTCTTCTTCCCAGTACCTGAATGTTGTTTATTAGCTCTTATTAACATTTGGGATTTAACGTTACTTCTTGTGAGCAGACCAAGGGCAGCATTAAAGGGCACAGCACATGTCCTGGGGGACAGTTGTATAAAAAGAGCAAGGGAAATTTGGGGTGTAAAGGGTCTCAGGAAATGTCCTGTAAATCTATAAGAAAAAGGATTTAACAAATTACTACTTATAGATCACGATGTGTTTGGACAATAACCATAAAAACAAGTGTAATTGTTAATGATAAGGATTCAGACATCCTCTTGTTACTGAAATGGTAAATTTAGGGAGATCCTTAAAGAGAGCATTAACCAAACACTGTTTCGAATCTGCTTATCCAGTTGTGATCTGACCTGATTGGAAGAGTTTGATTAAAAGTGAAGGGTGCCACACGCCACCTAATCCCAGCTGAGCAATGTATTATGACCTCGTCTAACCTTCTCAAATGCCATACGTATCCCTCCTGTCAAGATAGCTCAGCGCACAGTACCAGACGGTTGTGCATGCTGTGCAGGAGTTCAGGGCCGCTAATCCCCAAGCTTGTCTTGTCCCTTTTCCCTCTTATCCTCATCAATGGGACTATCTCTCCTCACAAGAAGATTTGGGAGATGACTGCTATTTTGGTGCTCAAAAGTGGAATAGCCCAGAGGGGCTGTGTAAACATTGTGGCTTAGCACTAACTGTCATAAGTGAGGCTTGGAGACGAGTCTCCTTACTTCTAAGGTAAGCAAATCCGCATGTTGTTACGAGGGAATCGACTGCGCTAAAGCCTTGCTTAGTGACACATCCTGTTGTCAGAGGGTTTGTCTAAACAGGTATCACAGCTGTAAGCTGTCGTATCACTGCACATCATCAGCATCTTCTGAACTTACTGTCAGCACATCATCCACCCAGTTTATGAAGGAAACATCAGTATCCAGGATTTTAGTGGAAGAAGAAAAATCACTTAAGTGTCAGTAACACAGGAATAACTTCAGGGATCCAGGACACATAGGCGCCTTCAAACAAACATGCGTTTAAGTAAACCCCCCATCCTCAAGAGCATCTTTAAGTTGCTGGGAGCTTCAGAAGTCAGCTGTAAAACTTGCCTAACTCCCTGCCGCTTGGCATATGACTACAATAATCTACATCTTCTGGTAGAAATGTTTTTTTTTGTGTGTGTTAATGTTAGGGGGGTGATGTTTACTGTCAAAATGACTCCCAGATAGTTTTATGTTAGTGAGCAAAGAAGGGGTGTATGCTTGCGTGAGTGTGTACGGTATTTTTTACAAGGTACATATGTGTTCATACAAGTTTGGGAGTAGAATCCTATTGCAGGAGCCCTGCAGGAGGCCTGCCACGTGGCTCTGATCGGATGTTATCGAAGCCAAAGAGGAAGCTGATGTGAGCAACCGGGTGCTGGGTGTGTCTGGTTCAGGTGTCAGAAAGAGAAGGGTAGAAAGATTAATGGCTTCCCTGAAATGAATGCCTCCCTCCAGTTGCCCGAACCCTGCCTATCAGGGGAGGGTCAGCTAACTAACTAGGGATTGCCTGGGACAGGTAGAGTGACTTTTTTAAAAAGGTCTTTTTACTGATTGGTTTGTTGTGCCCTGTCAACGGGTCACTGAGTGACGGAGTGGCAAGGACAGCAACCTTCTTTTAGCTGGGCTTTTGGAACAGCTCCCTCATTCATAGCTGTTTCTCTAGTAAATCTCAAGAGACTTGCTGCATATTGAAAGGACCCAATATCTTGTCAATGGGTCCTAACATTCAGCTAGACTTCTTATCTAGTGAGGATATGAAAGGAGGATGAAATACAAGCTTACGAAGAACCAAACCTAAAGTTCTGGAATGATTTTTGGGTTGCACATAACATGTCTGGAAGGTTTCAGAAAGGCCTGCATTTGTTGAAGAGTAGACACGGCTTGTCTTTGCAGTGTTTTTATTATACTCTACTGACCAGTGTAGTCTGGAAAGAAAAATTGAAAAATCTCTACTCACTATTGATTAGCTAAAGAAAATTAACATAAACTACTAACAGACTAAATTAAAACAACAAACATTTAACCTACATACCATAGATTTAAGAAATAATTCATAGCAAGGAAATTAAAAGTTGAAACTAGGGGTGACTGGTGTTCAGTGGACAGATAAGTTGTCTTGCCATTTAAAAGTTGTGTGTTCAACTCTAGCTTAGTACAGCCACATGTAGCTGTGTCCCATGTCAAGGCACTTGACCCCATGCATGTGTATTTCTTTCCTGTGCCACTGGCTATATATAGGTTTTGTGTACAGCAATTTGAATAGTCATTATTTAGTCAGTCATATTAAAGCAAGAATACTTAAAAGTGTAAAAAAAAATAGCAGCAGCTTTATGAGCCATTGATTTCAAGGTGCATGATTGTTAGAGTGGCGATAAGGGTAGAAGGCCTGTAGACCACAACACCCAAAGCACCAAAGGACGGAAGACAAGGCAAAACAGACCCAAAGTACTACTACTCTGCACACAGGTAAATCATCAGAAAAGGTCTGTCTGTTCCCAGACCAAAGATGCAGAGGCTGAGATTCAGGGCACCAATTCCCTCCAACTCTCCACACTGTCATCCAAGCCCAGGATCAGTTCCTTCAAAAGCACAACATCCTTGGCAACAAGGCTGCCCAGTACCAAGCAGGGAAGAGCCCCCATCATGGCAGGCAGGCACTAGCCCACCATGGCAGAAATACCAAGGCAGAGAGATCACAATGCCCCAACTGGAGGTCAAGAAGGATGGACACCCACCAGAGCCTCGTATAGCCCTTTCAACCTGGGGCCGCCCAGCAGAAGTCCCTAAGAGAACCTTTCAGATGCACTGTCAGGAATTCAGAAAAATAAACAGAATAGCAAATCATAAAACCTCTATGCTTTGAGATTCTTGGCTGAAAATAAGTGGATAGGTTTTTGTTTTGCCTACATCTACAGTCCTTTAAGGTCATTTTAAGTGACATGTAAAAGGACATGAGGATACAAATCATATCCCATATATGTGTTTTGCTACAATATTTTGTACTTTTTATACACTAACTGTAAAATCCTTTGATGGGTGCCAAACTTGCATGCAATTTAAGAATGCCTTTGAAGGAAAAGAATCTAGTAATTATAAATAGAGCAATTTAAAGCTAAATTATTATGCTTCTGTGTGCCTGCCCATACCTTTGGGGTCTATAAAGGAGGATAAAAAATTAAGCACTGCCAGCTTTGCAAAACACTTATGAATTGCAAATTCAGTGTGTGTTTTAGTTATGTTTAATTAGCAAAAGCAGCCCAGGGACACTTTCATTTTTATCATTCGTGGTGGCAGGCACATACTCAGACCTTGGGTAGGATTATTTAAGTCATAGACATTGTTGTACTCAGTAACTTCAATCATCTCACCTTACAGGTTCACTCTGGAGCAAGCATTCAAGCACTCTTTCGTGTTCAGTTCAAACAGTTATCTGCCAAAAGTCAGCGGCGTTCTTTTAAAATTGAATGTGAGAAGTGATATCCCATAATTAACTGGCTTGGACAATTTTTTTCTTCTTCTTCTTTTTGTGGTGGGGGCATCATCACAAATATCAAAAGGCCTTTATTAGATAAACATGTTCACAATTGGGGTATTGTCAACTTTGCTGCTGGTGACATTTATCTGTAACAAAGAAGTTACTTGAGCCGCACTCCCTGGACTTGCTTTCCATTCAGACTAGTGCTCAGTTGTCTCCAGACAAGTTGCCCCTGGGCTGCCAGCCCACCCATGACGGGGGGGTTCCGTGAAGGAACTTATTTGTAATTGCAACTGAGGAAAGGCTTCCTAAAAGCATTTTTTCACTTTAATGAAGTTACTGGCACCGGTAGGTTGGTGAGAAGCCAAAAGGTTTTAGTGTTCTTTAGTAGAGAGCTAATATGATTTGTCTTGGCAACCAACAAAAAAAATGCGTAATTGGCACAGAGAATAGCCATGAGGTGGAATCCCAATGCCAAATTTGTCATCTATGTTTTTTACTTTAAGCTGGGTTTGTAAAAAAAAATGTAATTAAGGCCATTGTTGCCATTCTCTGTGGGAGAGCATTTACTTAAGCTAAGCCTTGTAATTATGAATGATATCCTCTTTGGCCTGCTTTACTTTCTGTCCCAGTAGCAAAAATTGGATTTGTTCCACACACCCCTGCAAGACATAAGATAATCTTTGACCTGAATTGCCATCACCTGCATTCGCTGTGCAGAACTGCGCTTATCCTTTCATTTAGCCTATTCACTTAAAAGCGTGCTGTTCCATAAAAGGACTGTGCTAACATGATGATCACAACAATTTGCCGCCCTGCCTACTGAGAGGCTGAGCGATTCCATCAGCATCAAGTTACCTGGCTGCCCCCACTGCTCACTGTACCTGTTGAGAAAGGCATTAGTTCATTGACACAGTATGGCAAAAGAGGGTGGGATCAGTAGCAAAGCTTTAGTCAGGGGTGTGAGGCTCTTACAGGGCGGAGAGCACTCTCTCTCTCTCTATGGGTGTCTTACCTGACCTGGCAAGTTGGGCTAAACAGACGAGGCTTTCATTCCTTCTGACCCATTGGCTTCATCGACTAATAAAGCTGCCATTTGATCCCCTTGAATTTCTAAATTGCTTTCCATTTGATTCCTTTTATACTATGCTTGTTTTTCCGCTTGCTTCTGTATGGGAGCAAGTTTCCACTTTTAGGCATTTGGTATTTTGTGATTTATGACCAAGTTGTCAACAATCACCTAAGTTCACTTATTTTCCCAGGTTTGTCCTTGGGAAGAAGAGATTGCCAAACTAATATTCTTATTTGCCTTGTTATGAATGTTACTATCAATAGCCTTCATTTGTTTGACAGCATGGAATGTGAGAGAGAATAGATTATTGTACATGACAGAATTTACTAATGATACTAATGATAATAGAGATCTTGATTTGTAATTTCCATTACATTTGCACACACTATCATATGTAGAACCCTTCATAGTAGCTTTGCTCAATATTGCAGTGACAGTGAATTCTATCTATCTATCTATCTATCTATCTATCTATCTATCTATCTATCTATCTATCTATCTATCTATCTATCTATCTATCTATCTATCTATCTGTCTTTTCTTCTTCTCCTATAAAATGTGGCACATTATCGCCCCCAGGAGGCTCTGACGAGAACTGTTTAGCTGGGTGGAATGTTTACTGGTGGACCTTAAAGTACTTTGAATATCAATACCTTCTTGTTTTCTAGGTTCAAGCAGATTATGAAGAAGGAAAAACGTGTCAAGTCCTCAAGTAAATAAATTTGTTTCCTATTGTGAGTTAAAGTTGTTACCATAACCCACCAACAGAAACTTAATTATTAAGCATTTTGTTTTCTTTTTTCTTTTTTTTACCATGTAGTTGAGGTTTTGTGAGGTAATCTGTTAAAATGCAGGTGCTCCCTCTTGACTCCTCTCAAACCCACCAAATTGGGTCACAATTTTTAACCAATGCTAACCAATGTTAAGCAAATCAAAAGCAATTGGAATAAAATGTTACTGATATTTTTGTGCCATATCCTCCCAACTACATATTATTCTTCAAGTAATAAAGATACCATGTACATCTAAAATAAACATATTCTATAAATATGGTTTGTGTTGGGGCAAAGAATGGATTTCATTCAAATGTTAGACTTAAATGGATGAGACAGTAGTTTATTTTATGGTTCTGTTTTATTTTAAAATTAATTTTGTCTGTGTTTTAAAAAGTGAAAGCTGGTAATCATATGCATATTACTTTTTTTGTCACACTTAGAGTGCCATATGTATCATGTGCCTTTGTCAAAATCAAATGCCATTCACCAGTGTCATTTTTTTAAGCATACTTTATTGTCAAGAACTGTAACAATTTAGATTTTGTTTTTCACAGTACTGCAATGTGCTTTGTTAGTCATTCCTATTGTTTTTCAAGATTACCATAACTCAAGCAGGGTTATGGTACCAGGATTATTGTAGGGAAGCACACACTATAATTTTTTAATTTATAATAAATTCTGACAACATTTTAAGTATATCTAGCGCATGGAATAATAAAACGTAAAACCCGTTTTTTTTTTTTAAACAAAAGTGGTTCCCTTATTGTGGAGTTCCCGTATGATCTGTCTTTTCTTTCTTTTTTTTTCTTTTTTTTTAATTGTCTGCTGCTTCACTACGCCGTCCAAATGTCAGGGAAGCATTAACTCTGGCTGTGCTCACTCAGATCACAGAGAAAGTATTTCCTGACATGTGTTGATGCCCTGGCCTGAACCGGTGCCTGGCTCTGTGAGTGTGCCCATGGCACTCAGCAGAACAGGAGGGGAATGAAAGAGCTCTTATGCTGGTGCCAGTCACATATGCCCTGCACCACCTCCCACCCATTTCACCGCCTGCTCTGTCTGCATTCCCCTCTGACACTGTCCGGGCTGGGCCCAGTGCAGACCTGCAGGTGGCCCCATTAGCAGGGAAAGTATGTCAGTGGAGCTGAGCAGGAAGTGTGAATGGAGCCGGCTGTTGCTAAATTGTGGCTCTTCTATATCACAATTTAAAGGAAGAAAAGCTGTCTGAATGTGTTCATTTATAGCCGTAGAACTAGACATTTGGTTCATGGTGTAAACAAATCAAAGTTTTGTCCTAATCAAAATGTGTTTCTTTGAGTCAAAATGTGGCATTTGTATTTGTAGGTCCAGCAAGTATTAAGAACTCTGATTTCCAAAAAAATCCTGATATAAAAAATGAGAGTTTGTGGGAAATTCTGAGGTCATGGTGATGAGTAAAGGTAAAGGGGGTCCACAGGAAAGAAACTCCCACGTGTGCACCGCACACTACAGAATCCAGGTTCCAACCTGGCCCAGTCCTGCTCCAGCCTCACATTTATCTGTTCCACAAGCTGAGATCAAAGCCGTAGCGTTGGCAAATACGCCCGGGCTCCGGCACTGCTTTTGCTCCAGCAGCTGCTCAGCAGGAACAGCCCCAGAATGCCTTGCTGAAGTTGGTGTAAAGAGCTGAAAGATTCATGGGCTGGATGTGTCATTAACTCACTGCATGATTGATGTACCGCTTGACTAATAATGTCATGACTCAAAAGCAGACAAGAAAAATGCAAAAATGTTCAAACATATCATTTCTTGTTTGTTTTATTTTTTTTTCCTGTGCCAGACGAAAGAACTCAGCCTGTCTCTCTTTTGAGCTTAATCCAAAGGACTTGTTTAGTTCTTGTGAAGTCGAAGAGAGAGAGAGGAAAATATTGATGTGAGATTTTTTTTTTTTATATCTGGGTGGCTATTTGGATGGCTTTGCATCACCCAGAGCCTTACATCTTTTACTTATTCATCCAATCATTTCCTAGCATACAAAACAGCTGGCAAACCTCAAAGAGAAACCTCCCTTCTGTTTCCGGTTCAGAGTACAATTGAAATGTTTATTTCAGTCATTCAGTTAAAAAAAAAGGCTTCTACTCTTAGATTGATGTATTTTAAGCAGCTATTTCTGTTTATTTTGATAATTATTTCTTACACTTCGAAAGAACCTAAAACTGAAAATTACTATGGTAGGAATAGAAGAACAGTGTTATTTTATGTTACGTTATGTTCAAAGCCACAATCCATAGTTTTTAAAATGAACAAAAAAAGGTTGCTCTCTGTATTCAACCAAAATATTTAACTTTTCAACAAAATCACTAAAACTAATAATGTTTTTAACAATATTCTACATCACTAGTGCTAATTAATAATGTAGAACCTAGGCAAATTAGTAATTATTATTAAAATATGAAAAGAAAAATATTGAGTTTTGCTTTGGATAGTGTCTTAATTTCTCCCAACAATACCTCAGCATGCATGAAAAATTTACAGCTCGGATTTGATCAGACATTTTTGTGGTTCGTTTCCCATCTGAGATCATCCGTTCACCATTCAGTCAAAATCGCTGCATGACACGTCTTGTTGTTGGCTTGTACAGTCTGTCCAGTTGATCTAATTTATTTCCCTTTTCAATAAAGGGCCTCCCGAGGCAAGGTGGTGCACAGAGACAGACATGCGAGCCCTTGACCGTCTGTGAGTGTCTACTCATTAATTAGGCCAGGGAATTCCACCGGCCCTCATTCTGAGGGGGAGCAAAAGGTACCAGATGGACTCTGGGAGGGGTGTTGAGATGAAAAAAAAAACAAAAAAATGGACAGAAAAACAGAAAGACGTAGGAAAACACCAGGAAGAGACATTCACAACAATTTGCAAAAAAAGAAAAAAAAGTTTCTCCAAAGATAAACCGTTAAGATCTTAAATTCCAATTTTTGAAACCAAACTAGCAAGTAAATATCAGAAGCTATTCCCAGCCTGAAACAGAATTTGTGTTCTTCTATAGAAAAATGTCCATAATCTGCTATTAAGCCAAGTAGGCCGCACTTGACCCATTAATACCCTGTTTGCCATTTTTCCACAGTAAATCCTCCACCCTCTTTGAGTAAATGCCAAGTCAAAGAAGCTTAAGAAAAGAGAGAGCAATAAATATGTCATTCATGAATACAGCAAATGCTGTTTTTTCATGCTTGCCTTGATTTTTATTTTCTGTTATTGTTATTTTACTTCCTAATCTATTTGGAGTGTGAGTCTGCAGGGGAATGCATATTTCAGTCAGGCTCTTATGGCGCATATGGAGATATTTTCTGTTTTGATAACGCAAAATTGATCACTAGAAAATGTGAGATTGAAAACAGAACAGTCTCCATTTTGCCACAAAATGAGAATCAAAACAATGAATTCAAAACATAAGGATTATTTTCTGACGCAATGAATCATATGTCTAAAAACCATGAAGATTGTTCTTTTTTTTCCTATAACTGATTTGCCAATTATGTTTTACATTTACAACAAAAGAGTAGTACAAAAAACACGTGAGATCCACTTTGATGATATTGATCGAATATAGAAAAACACATTCATTTTTATTTTGGTTAAAAAAAAAAACTGATAAAGGAGGATAGCCCTGAAATTTGGCCAACAGATTAATGGGATGAACTCCCAGATTGAGATGAAATCAAAAGAGAAGCTGGGGAAAAAGAATACGAGTGAAAAGAAGAAATGGAAACGATTTATGAACAGAAACTGAGCACAGATAACATATGGAGGAGAGATGTAAAAGATGAATGGAAGAGAGCAACTGAGGAAGAAAGAGTCTCTTGATTGTTGGTTTCAGGCAGTTTGACTGCCCGGTGACAGCATGCTCCTGCTGCAGCCATACGGCCTGTCTCCTTAGCTAACAGCCCAGCTGCATGGGGAATGTCCCCAGACCTGACATTTTGACACGGGCGCCACGTTGACAAATAGCTGGAGTTTTCACCTCCTGCTACACTGTCTGCTTTACTTGCTGTATGAAGTGTGGGGGCGAGGCTAACAGATTTGCTGTCAGAAAATGGGTGGTGGTGGGGGGTGGGTGGGTTGCTGATCGAGGTCTCTTTGGGTGGCAGGCTCCTACAGAGAGGGAGGACTGGTCATTGACAGAATGCTTATCCTAGTTTTTGAAGCCCATAGCACACTGGAGTTATCTCATTCCCCAGTCCCCCCCAGTATTTAGCTCTAAGTAAGGGGGTGGTCATATTTTCCTTATCATGTCAGTGGTGCACACAGTAGCCGTATATAATACGGATAATATGCGCTGTCATGTTGCCCCATGACAAAGCAAGGACAGCCTATTTTTATTCCATCTTTCATACAAAACATGGTTCAGTGCTTTATAAAAAGAAGAAAAAAGACATAAAGGTAATCAAAACACTGTCAAGAACAATAAATGAATAAAAGGGAAATTAACAAGAACTCTGCAAAGAACAAGACATATCTTAACAGCATAAAAAAACATAACATTAGAAGAAAAATACTGTCAAATCTACATGTCCCGTGTTCTGATTTAACACTTTATTATTGTAATAGATTTAAGGTGTTAACAAGCCAACAGTGCTGGCTCTGATTGGTTGTTTCTGATCGAGAAGTGTCTTTCTGTGAATGGCAGTAGGACCACAGGGAAGAGGAATAGAAGCTTGATTTATTTCACAGATTATCTGTCTCATGTTATAGTGTCACTACATGGTGACAGTTTTAACAAATATGTTTTTTATATATATATATATATATATATATATATATATATATATATATATATATATATATATATATATATATATATATATATATATATATATATATGAAGCTACATACTGCAACTTTGAGGTGGAAGAAATTTTATCTTATCCACTTACTGATTCAGTAAAAAAATTAATCTTACTCAGTAAGGGATTGTTTTCATATAGTAACATTGAAACATTGAAATGTAGAGTTGTATGCCATCTGTATGTTAAGAGATGCTGTGGTACTCCAAAACTAAAAAAGTGGCCCAAGAACAAAACCTTGAGAGACCCCACATTAGATTTTTGTTGCCTTAAAATAGCCAGATGACATAATGTAGAGTTACCTGCCTCCCTTATTTGACACTTGAATTTTCACATTAGCATTTTTGCAGGACTTTTTATCATCACATTAACCCATCAAAGAATTGGCAACCTATGTATGGGTGCCTAACATAGCAAAGATAGATTTAGACTCCAGACATAGGTCAAGAATATAACTCAAGAAAATAACTCCTCTCTTACTTAAGTTACCCTCAAAAAAGATCCACTATGTTTGCGCTCTAATGGTAACATTATAAGTCTATAGAAATGACTTTCAAGCAGCACATGTTCCCATCAACCCAACCGTTACTTTTCCTTTTTACTTTCAGCAGGAGCTCCTGCTGACAAAAGTTTTACAACGACTATGTTGAATTTATGCCTCCTGAGTCCCTGAGGCTCCTAAATGTTCATGTATCTGCATTGAGCTCTGACTACAGAATAACTTTCACAGTGTTGAATATAAAAGTACATGTGCGCAAGCTTCTGCCTGAATGTGTCTTTGAGTTAGTGTCGGGGCCAGTTGGCCCGGTGACTGTTGCCATACCTTGGTACCGGTGGGGCTGTAAGTGCTTGTGGTTGGCTGTTATTATGGGTCTGTATTGATTAATCCCTTCGCCTGTATAACCTCCAGCTCACTTTGAGGCGTCCCCAGTGTGCTTGTTGTGATTAATGCCCATCTCTCGAGTCTAGCCACCACTGAGCACCGTGTCAGGCCAGATTTGTCAGCTCACAACTATAGATTAGTCTACGCCTCTTCTTCAACTTTGGAGCCACCAGTGCCCTGTTGTGTAAATCTGTCCCCTCTTTCTCCTCTCACTTGGGTCTAATCCCAAGGGTTGGGAGATGGTAGATGCATTAAACAATTCACTTAATAGATAAGCTACAATCTGCCTGAATTTCTTTGCTCACGCCTCCCCTCCATTCCCGTGCGTCCTTCCTCCCTCTCATCTCTCGTATCTCCCGCTGCTGAAATAGAATTGGATCAAAGCAGGAAAGAAGGGGGTTGGAGAAGAGGGAGGGGTCCTCATTGGGTTTTGTTGAAATATTTATAGGTCAGGGTTGACTGGTTAAATTGAATATCTATGCTGATCTCACTTTCCTGTTTAACTTGTGCCTAGGCAAATATGTTTCCTTGGTGATAACCTTTTATGTACTAGTCTGACTTCATTGAAATGCATAAAGATAAAAATGTGTCACACTTCACAGTCAAGCCAGGCAGCCTCAGATGCTCGATTATTCAAATGATAATTGACCCCCACCTGTAGCTTGCTTATATTCAGTAGTCAATCACTCCATCCCCTGTTAAGATATGGGGAAAATAGGTTCTGTCATTTACATTACAAACCAGAACCGAATGTCAAGTACCCCAGGCGAGCCACTTGTGTGGAGAAGAATGGGGAAAAATATATGGCCAATTATGATTTCCAATCTTTTTAATAATTTAACCGCTGTTGATATGTGAATTACTGGCAGCACAGCTCTCAGCTCTGCACCCTGTTTATTTCCAGCCGTATTTTCTCAAACAAATGACTAGATGTTAATCTTCATATATAATTTTCGTTTGTCTGAAATAATAGCTTCTAGTGGCTTGCTGTCACAGGTTGATAAATTGACAAGCAGTGTCATAGCACACAAGTCAACAATGCCGAAAAGTGTTTTTTTTTTTTTTTTTTTTTTTTAGTCAAGGCAGGGACTTTTTTCTTTTTTTATCTCAGGGCACTCATATTAATGAATGAATGCATATTCATGTATGGACAAACACACATACACACGTGCATGGGAGCATATTTCACCATCTGATACTGCTGCTGTGCAGTCTTTGATCCTCATTGTGCAGAACATCACACCTGCGTTGGGTAATTCCTTCAAACTGAAAATCCCGTGTTGGCTTCCCCTCAGCATCACCCTCTGTGTCTTTCTGATATTTGTGAGCACGAGCAACGTGTCCTAATGTTGTCAGTTTCATCTTAGAAAACACACAGTATGGGCGCTATTTGCATAAATTTTCAGAGTGAAAGCATGCAAGAGTGCTCGGCACATGTGCCTGTTTGTTTAAAGTCAGCCAAAGCTCTATAATTAGCAGTGTTTAATTATGGAAATGGCTTCTGAGAAGAATTTCAAACGCGCCCCTTCCCTGGATCATTAGTCACAGGGGCAAAAAAATGAAATGCTTTCAGCAATGAAGGGTTCATATTTCAAGCTTATAGCTGCTAAAAGGGTGTACTCAGAAAATCAATTTTATGAAAGTCCGTTCAGCACTAAAGGGAGTTTCATGCAACTAAGCAATTTTGAAATAATGTCGGTGGGGACCTGATTCATGGATGCTAACAGGACTTTGCTCTCCTTGCCTGGGACATTATCCTCTAAGCTAGGGTCAGAGTTCAACCTCTGGTTTAAATCACCCTCTGTTTAGCATAACTCGATTCTTAAAGGGCTGCTGGCAACTCCACACTGAATAGATAAGTATTTGTCGGTGGGCAAAGAGCATGCAGTGTTGCACATCAAAGCGCCTGAGTGCTGCCTGAGGACTATCAGGGCCAAAGTTCAGGTAAACTGTAGCGTGAAACCTAACCTTGACCCCAAGAAGTGCTAGTTACTTTAAACCACAACAATGATGTCTTAATTTGAGCCACAACCTCACACACTGACAGTAAACATACAATTTGCACATACCTCCCAGCGCACAGGCGCCCTTCCAAGCTATAAATCCAGTCCCTGTTGCTTCTTTGATTGCCACACCCCCATTGCTCTCCCCCACATCAAGCTGGGTGTCATTCCCTGGTTGGAAGGATATGGACGACACATGTGCAGGGGATGTTTGGAGATAAATGAGAATGTCAGGTCTCCCGGTCTTTGGTTCGGGAAACCACATCGCCATCGTGTAGCACCCACATGCTCTGTGGGAGGCCCTGCGCTAATAACTTTTTGTGGGGATTAGTGTCTTTTGGTGTGCGTCCTGGGTTCTGTAGTGGAGGCTGCAATGGTGGCGCTGGGGACACTTTGGTGTGCCGTTTAAGCTGGGAGGTCACATATAAAAGCTGCTACAGCTGCATTGGGATGGCTGGCCCACGCTCCTCACAGGGGATTCCCATTAGGCAGATTGATTGTTTCCTCTCCTCTCCTCCTTTGATTCATGCCTTCCATCTGAGTTTTAATGAGCCATCGGCCGTATGGCACCACTCAGGGCATCTGTGCATCGCCCCGCACTGTACTGTACACGGCTAATGGGAAGCACAGCCTGCACTGTAAATGAACACATGCAGTTTTGGTCACAGTGACACCTGGAGCATGTGCTGTCTACAAGCTAGCTTTTCCTTTTGTTTGAGAGGAGTTGTCCTCTTTTGTTACACCTTAAATGGCTTATAATATCAACGCAAAACCATGTTGTTTATTTCACCACAGTGCCCATTAAAAATCATTTATACCATTTCAATATTGTTATGTTACAACTTCAATTTTAAGAAGACCAATGCAAAGTGGTGCATCATAAAAAAAAATGGAAGAAAAACGCAGCATAGCTTTCAAAATGCTTTACAAATAAAAATCTGACAAGTGCGGAGTGCATTTTTTCAGCCTCTTAAAACCTGAAACCCCTAAATAAAAATGCTTACCATTAACTTCAAATGACAAGACGTTTAGTTGTGCACTTAACAAATCTGGCTTTTATGGAACAAAAAATAAATAAATAAAAATACATATTATATATATATATATATATATATATATATATATATATATATATATATATATAGAGAGAGAGAGAGAGAGAGAGAGAGAGAGAGAGAGAGAGAGAGAGAGAGAGAGATGACTGAGCCTAAACTGTTTTGCAAAAAAGAACAGGTAACTATTACACTTAGAGATGTTGTTCCAGCAAAAGGTGTTTATTCACAATATTAGATAGTTCTGTTCAAGTGTGGCATGAAGTAAAGTAAAGTGAATCACATTGCATAGCACTGTATACTTGCTTTGTCATATCTTGTTGATATACAAAGAGTGCTAATATTTGTGGTATAATAGGTACATTCATTTAACCTTTCATGCACTTTTGAGTATGAATGTTCTCTATTCTATACTAGAGTCTCTGTGTTCCATAGCAGGATGTGAAATCAAGTAATCTTTCAAATGAAACTTAGCAGGCATCTGATATTGATTCAAGCCTACATTTGAGAACATTCCATTCTGGATAATTTTCTACCTTGGGAATTTAAGAGTGTAAAGGCTCCGCAGCAAATCATTAAGCATGTTCGGAGACGCAGTAAAATCATTTTTATTAAGCTGCAGCCCCCCATTTCCATAGTGCAGCTGAAGGTTACAGACTCCCTTTCTTGGTGTGTGGCAGTTTTGCACATCAAAATGCGTTGAAAATTTGCAGATCTCTGTCTGCCTCCTTCTAAAGAAAACACCATTTGCAAAGAGGAAGCATAAAATACTATTTGGCATCTATCCGCGCTGCCGGAGTCATGTCAAGAGATTTTACCTCACCGATTTAGACAGGCATATTTGTTCTGAAAATATGATATTAAATAACATTCCCACCATCAATTTGTGAGGGAAAGATAAATGATAAACTAGTCAGTGACTGAAGCAGGCTAGAGGGTAGAGCTCCTTCAATGAACTGTAGATGAACTGAGTGAGTTAAGGCAGAGTCATAAACACATGCTTCTCTGTGTCATTGATTGGGGGAGAATAAATGACTGTTTGCTAAACATATTAGATCAGAGAAGATGAGGCTCTCACACTGATCAGGGTGATCTGCAGGGTGGCCCTGGGTCTTGTCTTTTTGAGTTTGTTTAACTATGCGTGTGCACGTGAGCGCCGGTATACACTGTGGATTGTGTGTGTGTGTGTGTGTGTGTGTGTGTGTGTGGGGGGGTGTGTGTGCGTGTGTGTGTGTGTGTGTCTGCCTGCATTATCTGGTGAGTGCAGTGTTTGGCGTCTTCTTGAGCACGGGTTGCTTTTAACGGAACGGTAAGCCAGCCTTTTCAAACGCCAGTCGTCTTTCAGCTTTTGTTGACACACACAAACATAGAGAACACACACCTCGGCTAATTTGTGCTCACACACCTTGGGCTGCTCCTGCACTGTATGTGGAGAAAACTGTCTCTAGAGGTCACTGCAGTTCCATGGGGAACAGACGCAGCTGGGCTCACAACTACATCCTGTTTGACAGAGTCACTCTGAGCGCAGCTGTAAAGGGGAAGAAGAAAAATAGAAGAAAACAAAAACCTGGAGAATATCACAAACTTTCAGAGTTCTAAACAGCCACATGCAGACCACTGCGTTAAGACAAACCCTGCTTCCAACTGGCAGTAAACATTCAAAAAAAATGTTAATCCAAAAGAAGCTGTTTTAAAATTGAATAGTGAGTATTTCATACACACTGCTGTTCAACAAACATACATATCCTACCACAGCTGTTTTATAATTGGTGTAAACTACTCAAGTATGCACACAGTGAATTAAGTTAATGCATTTTGATATCCAGATCTTAAGCTGTCTCCTGGGTAGTGATGTTAAATTGATGAAATAAGATGCCAAACTTTTCCCTGCCACAGGCAGCTCATAAGAATAAGTGGGGGAAAAATAATAAAACAGGATCCTAATTTTTTTTTTCTTTTGCTCTGGATTTGCTTCTAAAGTCATCATTTCGATGTGTAGAAGTCAGAATGGGAGGAAAACATGTTGGCAGGCACCTCTCCCTTCACTAATTCTATTACGCTGGGTTATTTTTAAAGGTTCCTTTCCTAAACATTTACTGTCAGTAGAACACTAAAAACTGCTGTTCCATATGCTTTGTTTGCACTGTGGTTGTGGTCAAAGTCAGGCTGAACTCGGCTGCTTCCAGCTTCGTAGTCCACCATGCCAAGTTCAAAATTAGTAACAAATTTAATATGTGCTCTGCCGGCGTCCGCTGTTTTTATGCTGAGTGCAAAATGCTCTTATAGTTTGTTGCAGGGTCTCTCTCTCTGTGGAAGACCACAGCCAGGCCCAATATGGAAACTCCAGTTGGAGGAGACACAAAAAATAGTAAAAGCAAAATCCAGAGCAGATGCTGACAACTTCTGCAGCTTTCAGGCAAAGAAAAGCTGAAGCACTAAAGCAAGACCACCAAGACAAACTCAGCTTTCACAGCGACTCCCTTCTGCTGACAAATGCGATCGTGCATGGCCGCAACCTCAAACTATTAGCATGACCTAAACGACAAAACCATGCTCCTGTTAATGGTATAATCACAGAGGGAAATGATTTATGGCTTTCATTTTTAGGTAACACTTTCCCCATAACTTCCAATATGGGGGAAACTATCTGTTTTCACCATGTGCAGCCCCTCATACCACCTTATAGGCTGTTAAAGCACAGCGAGGAACAGATTGCTGTTGTAAATTTTGGTTTCAAACTAGAAACCATGAAATCTGCTGCAGGATTTCAGAAGGTGACAACAGTTGGAAAGTTAACTCATAAAAAAGCGATTGGGATTTTGACTGGCTTGGATTTGACGGTAGAAACTTTTAAGTAATTTCCAATAATGTACTTTTATCAGTGTATCTCTACTTGGCTTCCTTTGCCATCCATCACGTCCTTGAGATACAGGAGGCTTGCAGTGCATTTCAAAAATGGATGAGACTTGTCTGCTGCCAGCTATTTCATGTTCTGTAGAAGTTGTTAAGGACATTTGGGTTCACATTGGGACATTAGGCCTGCTTGTAATCATTTCAGGAATTTTAGCTTGTTTAACTGAAGAAAACAACTGTAATATTTTAAGGGGCTGATTATTAGCTAAATTATTCTTGGTGTGCTCAGTTTTTTTCCTGTGGCCATAAAAGCGGAGGAGCTGGTAATTCACTTTAATGTAGTTTGCCCTCTGACCAGTAGAGGGAGGTCACTGATTTATTTCTGCTGCATTTTGACTGGAATCTGAAATTGCCTCCTTGGGCTACTTGACTAAGAGTGATTCCACAGAAATGTGTCAGTTAATATTTTTAGTCAACCACATCATACAGGCACAGTAGCCTCTTTGAAGGCTTATTCATTACAGAGGAGATAAGCATGTTGCAACAGCCAGCCTTCTCTGGAGCAGGTCAGGAGTCCCCTATTAAAAGTGACTCTACGTCAGGTCATAAATATTTTGTCAGGCCTACCTTTGAGAGCCAGGCGAGCCGGGGCTTCTCTTCACTGCTCGGTTTTGCCACATGAAAGTGCAAATGGAAACACTTTAGGGCTGGGAGCTGCATCAGTCATGGCTGGAATAAGATGGCCAATAAAAGGGGCGTAATTATTACGCTCCATCATTTGACACAGCTCGAGGGTTTTGGGCTGTTTGCCTGCTTGCTGTAAGATTGAGAAAGAGAAATCCCACCCATGAATAATGGGACCTGCACTTTTTACAACCCCACAGTGTTTAAGAGAGAGAACTTTGAAGATGTGTGGTCTCTGTGTCACCGTCTCTCTCTCTCACTTCCTCCCTGTCCCCTCATTCATTGCCTCAGCCGTCTACCTTGCTGCACTGCTGATGTGTAACAACCAAAGACTTTTTTTTTTAGCCTTTTCTTCCAATTCCACCACAATTTATGGCTTCTGCATTCTTGTAGATTGATAAGAGCTACTTTGGCTTGTTGGTGACAAACAAAGCCAATTTCTGCATTTCATTTGGTTCAAGCGGCAAACTCCGAACTTTAATTTGGGTTCATAAACTATAGGCTTGCTTTCACTGTCGTAAATCTTTTGCTTTTTGATTTTCATGATTTTAAAGTGGCTCGCTGTAAATTATTTGAACTCGGTACGCATAGGTTTTGAGGTGAGCACCATCACAGTAATGATACGTTCTGTAATCACGAGGATACTATTCCGTGAAATGCCTCTGCATTCCTTGGTGTGTCTGTTTGATATACGAGAGCCATGAGTAACAGTAAACTGAGCTGATGTAGGCATCATGCTGGTGTGTAGACTGTGTTAGCAGGAAACCATTTGACTTGCATAACCAGTGTATTATCTGTCACCGAAGCTCCATACAGAGAAGCAAGATCCAACTATAATCCAGTGGAGACATTTTTCGGTTGACGCCATATGGTTACACAGCCATGCTGTTAGTCTGCTTGATGGTTTTGCAAGTATTATGGAGGGGGAAATACTTTGGTATTCGGGTGAAAGTGGCTGTTCGTTATACTGTAGGAGCTGCTAGTCAGTGTGCTGCCTGTCTGTAAGGGAAAATAACTAAGAGTGGGGCTGAAAATACAAGATAGATGAGCTGCTGGTTTGACGTGTTGGTCTACTTGGGTTAGAGCCTCAGTGTTACTGGCACAGGCTGAATTTGGGATGTTTGACATATAAATTGAAGAAAATTGATAATTCTGCCACCAACAGAGTTTCTGTGTGCTGTCCAAATGACTGGCTTTGCAGCTTGTCACCTGCACAGCTCCATATAAAATGAATGGTTCACGACATGGTGTTGAATGTAATTTGTGTCCATGTCATACGACATGACAAAAGAGTGAGTTTGTGAGTTTCAGGCAAGTTTAAGGATTTTCTTTAACACCTAAACAACTAAACCAAGTTATTGAAATGTTGATTTTCTAAATAATCACCTGAATGTCAATACAATCTCATTTTTCTCAATGTCAGTGATGAGAACATGTTTTACATGTTGTGAAAATTCACCTGCTCCAACTTAAAGGCATGACAAATTTGGTTTTAATTATATATGGTGGGAAGATTTAGTAGAAGGTCTTCTTTGAGTTTATTGCGTTTTGGGCTGTGGAAGAAAAGGTGGTGTTGGGGTTTGCAGAGTAGATGTGTTGTGTTCGTGTCGTAGCCCCGGTGTACTTTGTGTACGGCAAGCAATTTGAAGATGGTGACACATTTCACCTGTTGTTCATTGTTACTTAGGCCACAAATCTGTAGAAACATTGATCCATGTGATTTTTGTAGTTTGAAACTGCCATGCCAGCTATGTGTCCAATTTTTTTTTTCTAGTTTTATTTTGAACAGAATAACCACAGTAAAACACTAAAATAATCAAAGCAGATGGGTAAAGATAGACCAAACAACACAGAGATAATTGTAAATATATACATAGATATTAATGAAGACTTAAGAGAAAACTAATATTATTTTACATTTCCTGTAACGAGATGCAATGGGTAAAAAGATAATTTTCTGCCAACTGTCAGATCAAATTATCTGGGCTTTACCACTCTAAAATTATTTAAATTGTACTTGTCGGGTACAAAACTACACACCAACAATTCCACCATGTCATCATTTATTAAACAATGAATATAAGAATTTATGAGAAATTAATGACAGACCCAAACTCAAGATACATGAAGAGAATGTGTTAAACTTTACACTCAGTGTGTGGTCATCCTATGGCACAACTTACCCTATTTAAGAACCAACCAGAGCATCAGGAGCAAGCACCAAAAGCCAACAGATGCCCAATGTGAAGGCGAAGAAAAACAGAAGGAAAGCCCGAGATTAAAAAATGAGATTCTGGGGATTAGTAAAGGGCATTAAAATGGCACAGAAGATTATTCTGATGTTGGTGACGCTAACTTAAGGTCAGTAAGCAAAAAACATCATCGTAACAAACAGAAATAACTGAAGCAAAATACTCTCACTGTTTTTGTTTTCTGATTGTATATCCTTTACACGTTTGCTTCCAAATAAATGAAAGGGTATGATTGCACATCATGTTTTCAGTTTGAATCGTTGAATAATAACAGATGTCATCTGGTTAAGGCATGTGCATGTGTATATTTATCAGTGTAGTGACAATGGAGAAAACAACAAAAGGGCATTTAAGAGCTTTGACAATGTATTAATACCCCTTTAACTTTTCACAATGATGGACCAACACAAAACAGTGTACAACTGTCAGTTTGATGGACAATTACACTTTTCTTACAAATTGCTTTACAAGAAATAGTGTTGCATAGATTTGCATTCAGCATTCTCCTACTCTAAGTGGTACCACTTAACAAAATCAATACTATTAAATCTATCTTCTGAAAATGAAATAGTATGGCAAAACTGTAAGACTGTAAGCCACCCAAGATATTACCACAGCATCAATCAACAAAACCAACCAGGAAAACCGTGATAACTCTGAAGGAACTGCAGCGTTCCACAGCGCAGTAGGGAAGCCTGTCAGGAATTAGACTTGCAGTCCACAAATCAGAAGTTAGGAAACAGTGGCATTAGGAAACACATTGCTAAAAGAAAGCCCAAATAAGTCTCACTGGCAGTTTCTCAAAAGTCACATGGAAGAAGATGCTCTGGCAAAATGAGACCAGATTTCAATCTTTTGGGCTTTCATGTTATGTGTGGCAGAAAGGTAACCCCACACATTCCTATGAATACACTATTTCTTTGGTAAAGGTTGGTGACTGATGGCAGCATACACCCATAGCTACAATAAAATGGTCTACATTAAAGCATGTTCGTGTGTTAGAATAGCCTAGTCAAATCCAGTTCTAGCTCTGTTCATAAATGCTTTCCATCCAATCTGACCAAAGAAGGAAGGGTAAAAATGTGACTTTCTAGAACCGTTAATCTGATTGAGACCTGCAGTGGTAACTGCATGGAGTATTGCTTGAATTCTAGGCCACATATTTTTGTTAGTAAGAATAATTTGAGAACTATTGATCTGTTTTCTTCCACTTTCTCCTTATCTTGCACAATTTTGTGCTAAACTACCTTGAAAATCTCAACAAAACTACATAGAAATTTGTGGCTGAAATAAGCCAGTATGTGAAAAAAGTTTTGAATAGCAACTTTAAGCTTCTTACTGTGATAACACTTGAACAAGTCAAAGTGATCAAATGGAGTTTGATATAAGCTGAAATGGAAACCTTTAGATCTCACTATGATTTTAGTGAAAAGTCTTTATTCCCACTCTTGGCAGATGAGAGCAGTCACCAGGCACAAGCTAAAGGGAATAAGGTCCACAGAAGAAGCTGTGCCCTGGGAATCGGCAGCTCTAATGTTACTCTGTGCCATGCTCCATATCCGGTGCACTGGAATCACGTTGAGGACACGTATGCACTGATGAAGGGAGCAGGAGTGGCTCTTGCTTCTCAAGCATGTCACTGATGATGGAACTGAGACCTGGATTTTTGGACACAGAGCAGAGGTCAAACCCAGGTTAGAGATAGAAGCAGGGGTCGCAGTGCAACATCTACCCAGAGCGCACAAAGCCAGCTTTTCATCCCCTCTCTGTCCATTTCACCAAGTCTGTAATTGTCTTTGACAAAACTCATTAGCAGAGACCTTGTAGCAACATCGACAATCAGAAATTCCATGGAGAGAGACATGCACAGAAACAATGTCCCACACAAATTTCATTGCGCCTTTTGACAAAATGTAATGAACTGTGTATATTGTCCCCCTCATGTGAACTCTGAGCAATTGGTACAAAGACTTTGTTTTATGAGCCTTAGCTGCCCAGCGTGGGACACATCAAATGGCACCTCCATGCTGGCTCTTTTGTCAGACCAGAGGGCAAATTATTGTTTGTAATGCTGTTGTTGTTATTATGGCTCCTATTTATACAAAGAGGCCATTGATATAGTGTCATAATAATTCATATTCTTTTACATTGCAGGGACATACTCATTAAGTGGGGGCATAAATGAAAAGTGCTCATGAGGATGGATGTTCCTGATGCCGCCTTGTCAGAAGTTAACCTCCCTCTGACCTTTAGCTTAATATTCTACAACTGACTCAATGTGATATTGGTGTAAGGTCATTCCTGGGCATGCTTCAAAGAGGAAAAGCGCAAATATGTTTCTGTGCTCTTTTCTGTATTATTGAACCTTCATATTACTGTACATGTTTTTGTATATTTAAGATTTGTTTTTAAAGTAAAGTTTATTCACTTTCCATCTGTTTGAATTTTGATTAAAAAAAAACCCATAAAACTGAAAATGTGTATTCACTTATGCAGCTCAAAGAAATACCAAGTGTAAATGTTCAAATGTATGTATTGAATTATTTTAGACCCCATACTTAATTCATACTTAATTACAGATATCCTTACATATGTTTTGTAAAGATGCTTTGTTTATCATGTTAAAACCACACTCTTTTGGGGAGGGGGATTTTGTGTTATTGACCATCTCAAAGTATCACTTATTGTGAAGTCGTAGGACAAGACTACAGTAATACTGGTTATAATGATAAATCAAAGACTTGCTGCCTTTGCTGATGATGGTTTCCAGCTTTTAATGTGTCGCATCTCTGTTTGAAGTTTGCCGGGGTGGGAGTAGATGTAAATCTCAGTCTCAGTCATAGATGACCATAATCAGAGTTAATCAAGTCATCTTCTCTCTATTCATGTCATGTGTTCACAACACTGACTTAGCAGACCACCTGTCATTTGTAGCAGTTAGCTGGTCTGAAGACCTAAAAAGAGCAAGGGGTGCAAAGCTGCAACTTGGCCCAAAAAAGACTAATGATGTGTGTCAATATAAGAAGGGCAGTGGGGTGCCTGAAGAGGCCAACAGATGATGTGTGTGTGTGGGGGGAGGCTTATGTTCACAGGTGCAAAGGGATATACTTAACTTAGTATAAATTTATGGGATATTTTGATGGGAAAAGTTCTATGTTGGTTTAGAAACGCCCTCTGATTTCATACAAGGGATGGTCGCAGATTAAAGTTGTCAAACCAATTTAAGGATTCATGTTTACCACAGCTTGTTTTCCTTCATTCCTTTTTGCATATTTGTGCCTCATTCACAGATTATCTAAAATCTGTTTTGGATTATGCAAACACGCTTTCACAAGCACCCCTTTAAGCCCCCCTCTCCAAGATAAAAAAAAAAAAATGTAATTTACCAAGAGGAAGGAGTGTATTAGGGAGATTTCGCTGTGCATATACTCTACCTTAACAACTTATTTCCCTGTAATGCTGTAGTTTGTCACAGATTTCATGTCTCATCTCAGATTAAAAGATGTCAGAAAAATAGAAAATCTTCTGCTTAGCCCCTCCCCCATTATAGCAAAAATGGCAAAATGCCTATTCACTCATTGTCATTAGACTTGATTTTGAATACACAATCTTCTTTATGCTTTATTTATAGACATTCTCCTCTCTCTTTCTCTCTTTTTTTCTCTTTATGTCTCTCTCTATGTGTTTTTACTGTTTTTACTTTTTCAACATTTTCCTATGTTAAGATCTTATTACACACAATTATCCCATTATGACAATAATGAGCTATTGACGGGGAAGAAGTTTTAGATTTTTGAAAATGCATTTAAAATAGAAAAAGTAAAGTAACAAAATGTTTAAAAGTGAAACACTATGTTTGGCATGCGTCTATATAAAGCATGGTATGTATGTGACAAGGCACCAGTCAGAGCCGACTGATATGCCATAATGGTTCAGTGTTTTCACATCTGGTCTATACTGTCTATAAAAGGATGCATATTGGACATGCTAATTGCTTCAGGGACATCAGCGCCATCAACTAGCCCCTGCTGTACCCAAGGTACATCACCATGGTGGTAATCCCATTGTACATGCACCATTACCTTCAGCATAAGGCAGCTTTTCTTTACTGCCTGCTGTTTAATCAAAATTGGTGTTAAATATTTGATACATGCCATCGCAACATACTAATGGATGCATCACGGAGGATTATTATAGAGGGGGACAAAGAACACTCTGGCTCTCCATTAGCAGCATGTCATTACCACTCCGGCAGTAAAAGTTATGATCCGTCCAGATGCAGGACATTTCATATCATTTCTGCCTCCAGATACGCTTGTTCCCCTTTGCTCATCTTCAGATCGCTTTGCTTGATCTGTTTGATGTCTTGAACATACTTCACTGTTAGGGTTTGTTGCGACAAGTTCCCAGCTGTTTGAGTCCTTTTATCTCTCGCAGGTGGCTTTATGTACACAGGTACGTCTTAATACTCTCGCAGGTGGCTTTATGTACACAGGTACGTCTTAATAAATCAGAATATGATTAATTATTCTGTCTGTGTCTTAATTCCATATAAACATTGAAGGTCATATTATGTGGGTTCCTTGCAAGACGTTTAATTTTTGAGACTGATATGCAGCTTATTAAAACACTTGGACCAAAATAAGAATATGACATAATAGAAATAAGTAAAGGATTTCTATCACAGATATGTCAGCATACTGAGAACTGATGTAAAGTTCATGCATTCACTACTTAGTTGTGGCCCTTTTTCATGTTGTACTGCGTGTGTTTCATGAAGGCCATCAGCCTGCAGCTCTCCTGAAGTGTTGTGTAAGCCCAGGTTGTTTTATTAACATTTAGCTTGTCTTGTTAGGTTTGATGTCCCTCTCTGGACAATATACTCTATATGGGATTTAGGGCAAGCAGGTTTTCTAGCCAGTCCAGCACTTTGCCACCACGGTCATTAAACCAGGTATCGGTGCTTTTATCAGTGTGGGTAAGTGCTAAGTCCTGCTGTATTTTTAAAAGAACATCTCCATTAAGCTTGTCAGCTGAGGCAAGAATGAAGTGCTCCCACATTTCCTGATAGAAGGGTGCACAGACTCTGGACTTGATAAAGTACAGTAGACCAACACCAGCATGAAGCACTTCCTCCATATCCATCATTTGTAATGGAAACTCCCCACTGAACCTCAAGGAACTTTGATTCGGATCCTCTTGACTCTTCTTCCAGACTCTGGGATTTTTTTTCTAATTATATGTGAAATTTACTTGCATGTAAAGGGGGGAAAAAGACTAGATCAACAACACTTCAGTCTCCTTTTTCCTTAGGCCAAGTGAGATGATTCTGATGTCGTCTCTGTGTCGGGAGCAGCTTAACTGTGCAGTAGTTGTGTGTGTGGAAGCCCTGATTCCAGCAGCACTCCACACTGTGTAAATCTCGCCAAAACTCCTGAATGGACTTTGCTTCACAATCCTTTCCAGGTTGTGGTTAACCCTGTTTCTTATTCGTCTTTTTCTTACGACACTTTTTCCCTTCAATATTTTTGGATTCAGCACTGTGTAAAAAGTGCATTTGTTTTATAATGACTTTTTGTGGCTTACCCTCTTTATGGAGGGGATCAATAAGTTTCTGCTGGACAAGAGGCAACACTTAACCATCTCCTCTATGACTGTTTTGGTCATTATAAAAATGATTTTTTTCTATTGAGTTATATAATATTCCATTTTGTTGAAAAACTGAATTTGGAGTTTTAATAAGTAAATGCCACAATTATCAAAAGTAACAGGAAAACACATACAGTACAAGCATGTGCTGAATCATTTTAAACTAAATAAATTTTAAACTAAATAAATAAATCCTTTTATGTTGTTTTAATTTCACATCAAATTTTTAGCTGTCAAGTGGTAAGTGCATTTGTCCCCTGACGTTTGAATCTCTTGTTTGTGTTTTCAAAGATGTGGAATTAACATTTTTATTATTTGCCTTTTATCTCTCGAGGGTTTTTCACCGGACAGCAAAACGTAATCTGAGTAGGCCTAAGTTATTATTCCTGTCCGTCCTCTTCCTCACTGTGTAGCTTTTCACGGATTAATCTACGAGCCAAGGACGCGCAGAATGACCACAGCTTCACGGAATTGAGTCCGAATCGCCCTAATACGAAAAAAAAAAAAAAAAAAAAACTTTTTATTACAAGCATAATCCCTCTCAGACGATCTGAAATGAGGTTTGTGGAGGCTCTCGAATATTTGCAGGTAATGTTTCTGATAGTGGTCCAGATTCAGATTTAATCTTTCCTGGTGTAGTAATAATTCAGAGACGGACAGGAGTTCAAAATAGAAAAAAAGGGACAAGACAACTAGAAAAACAGAAAACAATAGTGAGTGATTTATAACGCCATTGTGGCAGTAATCAAGTTTCTTTTTTCAAACTGTAGAAATTATTGAGTGGTGTTATTAGCAGAGTTTTGTTGATTTATGATCATTTTTCTTTTCTTTTTTTTTCATTTAAATCTTTCAAGTATAGCTATAAGCTCTTCAGGTGGATTCGTGCCTCACAATCACAAGGACAGCTACTTTATTCGACATCTTTTAAGAACTATTTGATTTTAAAAGTTTGCGGCGTTTTTTTTTTTCCGTCTACCGTCAACATGGATCACACACTACAGTGATCAGCTTATTAGGCTACGTCTGTCTGTAGGAGAGAAAAGAGTTAGTCCATAACGAGATGCTCCACGAGCAAACCAGCACAATCAAAGGGGTTTTATGATCGACCATGTGAACCTCTCTGTCGGGTTTGATCCTACAAATGACCTTTTAAATTAACACAATATTAAGTTAGTGCAGCGGCTCGCTACACAGGGGACAAAGCAGCATTCATCTTCCGCCCCTGCCTCGTTGCTCGGTCTGAACAGCAAAAAAGTGTTTGATGCCACTCCTGATTAGATGCTGACAATACAGAGAGGATGTCCCCTTTCTTCTGCGACTTGTGGATTTTACTCACGTCTCTCCTCTGAATTATGACCTTCCATTAGTGCTGAGGCTTCAGGCGTTGTGTCAAGATTAAAAATAAAATGAAACAAACTTTGATCAAATGCGCAAATGCAAATGTTTTGTAATTGGCTGAATGAGTGCTCATATCTCATGTAAATAATAACAAAAGACATTGTCTGTTTGGAAAAAAAAAACAATGTATTAGAAATGTTCCGAAAGGCAAACAGAGGGAGGGCGTACAGTTCGACACGGTGACAAATAAAAAATAAAAAATACATCAAAATTAAGCGCAAAACAGCAGATCCAATCCTAATCACTAATTCCAGGAAGATTTCCTCTGTTACATCAGGCAAAAAATCACACAATACACACAATAAACACAATTTAAAAAGACACATCTGACCCATAAACATAATAAATAATAATCCAAAAATGTTGACATAACAAAAATGTTAAATACACAGAGAAATAAATAAATTTTACTACACTATACGATTGCCATACACAAATTCAGCCCGTTTCATTTTGGGCCATTGCTCTTACACGTTGCATCTAGAAATATTTTTTGCATAAAATCTTTTTATCACCATAAAAAAACAATGTTGTGCAAAATGATAGTCGAGTCCACAGCTTGATAGTTCTCACTGCAACAGAACCAGGCAGCTCACACTCAGGCCGCCACATGGTCAGTGTGTCTTTTAGTGCATAATAAATGTCCCATTTAGCTGCTGTTAGACAAGCCCCAGAAATCTGAGAGAGGAAAAGGAAACAGAGGAAAAAATAAATGAAAAGCTGTAAATATCTCTTCTTATAATCAAGAATAAAGCTGACTATACTACAATTAATATTTCAATTTTTATAAGATTTTCATCCTACAGTTCTTTTTTTTTGCACTCTTCTTAATGTGAGGAAAGAAACACTTGAAACACAGCATATTTGGTGAGTCTTCCGTGCCTCATCCTCCTGTGTGTGTGTGTGTGTGTGTGTGTGTGTGTTTACTTCACTGGTTTCTTCCAGATCAATGCAGCTGGCACTCACCTGCTTCACCTCTTCATGACTGGTCTGAATGCAGTGACCTTGTCGTTCTGCACAGTCCCACAGGCTTCGCTGAGGTCAGATGACTGAATCTCTACCTTGCCACTGGAGAATCCTGCGTGTCCAAGTAAAAGCACACCTCAAGAAAGTTGCTTCAGGTTGGGAACGTGTTGTTTTCTATCATAAAATCAAATGCATTTTCACATTTGAAAAAAAAAAAAATTGGATAACAAATGCGGTGTTATTTGAATGTTGTGGAAATGAACTTTTGCAGACATACCTTCGATCGTTGTGTACTGACAGGCATCTGGAAGGGGAGCATAAGACGAGCTGTGAAGTTGGAGGCCCTTGTGGCTGTAGCTGCCTGTGCCGTAAACTTTTGAGTGCAAGGATGAGCCCTCAGGGAAAGAGCTTTCTGAATTTGTGACACTGTTAGACTCGAGCAGGCCTCTTGTGGCTCCACATTGTCCAGTAGGAGCCCTAGGAAGTCTGCTGCTCTGTAGTTGACAGTCCCCAGTTAGGCTCCCTGTCCTTAGCTCCGAACCATGCTGCTGAGGATTTAATATAACCCCTGAAGCTGCGGTACGGGCCAACGACCAAATGCGTGGCTTTTCGGATGATTCAAAATGAGACAGGGACACCGCTCCTGCTGACGGGACGCTTGCAGGAGCCGCCTTGGACACAATTGGATCTATGAAATCCGCCGGGAGATGAGGGAGGGCGGCGACACCTTTGATGCTGCAGGGGAAAGTGTGGAAGCTGTTTGTCAAGCTCAAGTGAAGGTCAGAGCTGCAGTCTCTTTTCAGGGGAGCTCCAGGTGCAACCATGGATCTCTGGAGATCCTGCTCGTCTGCTGCCACCTTTTCACAGTCGCTGTCCAGCTTGTCACAGTCGTCCTCATCCATGTCCTCCAGGTCACTCAGGTGCAGCTCTTTCTCTTCCTTGCAGTCACTGGAATCTAGATGAGAGAAATAAACGTGTGCTGTATAAAACTTTGTGAAATACTGGGAAACTGTCTGTAGACTGTGTTGTGATATCAAAGTATTTACCTTTGGTGACACAGTCCTGGTCACTCTTACTAAAGTCCTCCTTTCTGTCATCGTTAGCCTTATTCTTTGGTGACCAGGTCATCTTGTTCTCCTTCTTTAGCCGTCTCCTGGCATTGGCGAACCACGTCGACACCTGGGTGAGGGTCATCTTGGTGATGATGGCCAGCATGATCTTCTCTCCCTTCGTAGGGTAGGGGTTCTTGCGGTGCTCATACAGCCACGTTTTTAGTGTGCTGGTGGTTTCACGTGTGGCATTCTTTCTGCGAGCTGTGCCATTAAAGTCCACCGTCCCGTATCTGCAAAGTGAGACAGGCACAAACACACCATGTCAATCCCTTTTACTGCATCCTTTAATAATTAGATTTCCATCTCCTGGAGCATCAGTATGTGGTGTAACGCTGATTTCTGTATCAAAGTAAAAGGTGGAGGTGGAAAATGTAGCTTTTAATGTTTAGGTCTTGCAGGATGAACATGGATAAACATAAATGTAGAACTCACCTGTCATATTGATACTGTCCCAGTGAGTGATCGTAAGGATAGTAAGCAGCGGTTTGAGTGATGCCAGAGTGTAAAGTGCCTGTGCTGTCCTTAATGTCATACTGTGGATTCTGTTAAAAAAGGAAGAGTTTGTAGTAAGTTTGACTGCTTTTGAGAAATAGTTTTAATGCTTTTAAAAAACAAGATAATTTGAAAGATTTTGTTGTTGTTTTTGTTTTTGTTTTACTAAACCGACTTGTTTTTAGGTCATATAAAAACAAGAATGCACACCATTTAACTCAAATGGGAATTAGAGCTACAATTCATGGGTTTCATAAATAGTTTACTGCTGTGACTGTGATTTTTACTGTAAGGCACTATTGCAGACATTAATAGTTGTTTGACCAAAACTGTTAAAGAAACAAGGAATTTAAAGTTTAAGCAAGTGTTTTGCCTCCTTTTCTTTTTTTTTTTCTAAGTAATTTTTTTCTGTCAAATTATGAACAAATTTCAATTTTATAAAAAGATCTACAAACAAACAGTAACCTTTTTTTCTATCTTTGAAGCAAAGCAGAAAAAGTACATTTCGAGTCTAGACTTACTTATATTTCTTCATTTCTTCACCTTATTTCATTGGTGCTATTTTCACACTGCCAATTCTAAGGAGATGCTAATATTGCAGCTGGATTAAACTGCCTTTCAAGACCTAATTGTTTGCAGTGTGAGATAAATTGATAAACCTCCTGATCGATCAGCCAAAGCTCCCTCATCCCTCCCACCCCCCTCAACCCGCTTTTGCGCGCCTGTGAAGCCCACCAGAGTGGAGTAGATAGCGGATGGATCGGTGCTGTAGGGGAAGTAGTTGGCGTAGTTCTGGCTGGCTGCGGCCGCAGCGGCGTAAGGAGAGCCGTACATCCCCAGCGCTGCGTTCAGCTCCGTCCGGCTGCTCGCCAGGAGCCGGTTCTCGTAGGAGGGGCAGCAGAAGGAGGCGGCGGCTGCGGCTGCGGCGGTCTGAGAGCTGCCTGTCCCGTCAGAGACCGACCTGGAAATCGAATCGCAGCAAGTCGTACTGGGGTTTGCCGACACGAAAAACTGCATGAAGAGAGTCGTGGATAAATAATGGTCAATAATGGATTCAGCTCTGAAGTGGATATCTGTGACAACTCTGAACTGATTGTGGACTTTGCGCTGCAAAAAAAAAAAAAAAAAAAAAAAACTGTGCTGGGATGATGAAGCGGAAAAAAGCAAAATGCTTCTCTAAAAAAAAAAAGGTTTAATTGTCGTGTGCAACCTGCCTTAGTTCAAGGTAAGTCAGCATTCAGAAGATTTCGGAAAAGAGAAACTAGTATTTTAACTCAAAAATAATGCACTCTTATTTATGAAATAGCTAATATTAAATAACATATTGTATAAGTGAATGTCAGTGTTAATTGTTTTTAAAAGATGTTGAAACAATAAAAAGTTTTGCGCGTAAAAAGTGACCTGTTTTATTATTTTTTTAACTTTAAAATCACGAACGTGATTCCGATAAATATAAAATGCAGAATGCAGTTAAGCAGTAATAATCCTGCAATTTCATTCCACGAGTTTATCATTCATCCTGATAAAAGTTAAACATATAACAAAAATCCACCTAAAAGTTGCTCCATAACTTTTTCTGGAGAGCAACGACTGTCCCCTGATCAACTAGTTTGTCATTCAGAGCAGGAACAGCTTGTGGAAATTTCAAAATGACTTTTATTAGTAGGGGAAAAAAAATATTTTCTTAAACAAGCTTAACACCCACACTGCGCATCAATGTGTTCAATCGGTGACATTCATCTGTATTGTCATTTGAAAAGCACGTGAGTTCATTCATAATTCAGTGTAATTGGACATGGGTGTGTGTATATTGATATTTGGTTTAACAACAAAACCACATGGCGAAAATAGCTGTCAGTGCTGTCTGAGCAGTGGCAGAATGATAAATGATTCGCATTAAAATTAGATCTCAGTTACGTGTAATCAGAGAAAATATGCAAAACTCCTGAATTCCTATCTATTTAAACTTAAGAGAAATGAAAGGAGAGACGACTTACTTGTGAAGTTGCATTGTAAGGATATCCAAACTGCGAGAAAGACATTGCTGCTTCCTTTGTTACCATCAGGAATATTCTTCACCCTTGATCGATTGCAACCAATTCTACTTCAAATCCATCGTCTTGCACACACTTTCCACGCACGGCCTTTCGCTCAATAATAGATGACTTCAGTCAAAAGGAGGGAGAGTTTGGAGTGGCAGCAGCTGCAGATTGTTTTATATGAATGAATAATCCCCCACAGGATCCGAAAAGAAATGAAATTAAGCGTCATTAAGTGGAAAAAAAAATGTTGTTGTGTTGGCTGAAGGAGGCTTAAAGGATAAGTAAGTCTTCCAAGTTATGGACTCTGCTTGTGCTATTATTTGTGCCTCTATAGTTCTTTAGCATTCACCCATGCAAGGGTATCAGCGTGACGTCACTGTAATCCCGGAACGGCAGGGGTACCAAGGATAGAATAATGTCTATGCCAATCACATCCAGCGCAGGGTTTTCTTAAGGTGCACTGTACACTTTCTTGTCCTGATTTCTTTTCTTTTGACCATTTTTTCCCCACCGTGACATACTTTTTGGAATAAGTCCACCACCTTTATTGAACCGCTGAACGCCAAACCTTATCCAAAGATAAAGAAACATTTAATAAAAAAAATTTGTTTGGCACCAAAACATATTTTCACACTCAAGATGTTTAGAACCGTTGTTTTATTTGTAGTCAGTTACTTGTAAATTAAGCTAATATATAATGTTGAGCTTTGTTATTATTATTTTTTAATTCCACCCTCTGCTCGCTTCTGGCACTTTGGCCAGAGGTCCATCACGGAGTTAATGACAATGATGTTTCTATCTTTCTCTATTAGAGAGAGCGGGCAGTCCCAGCTTGAGCCGTTAGAAGCGTTTTTGGCAGGTCAATAGACCGGTGATTGATGCGCGCCTGGAGACCTACGTGACCATTACGCGTAATGCGTAATTGTATCAATTAACAAATGGATACATGCCCTTGTTTAACCAACGAGTAACAGAGTGAAAATATGCCTTAGAGGTGAAATTCGAAGCGCTGCGCAGGAAAGAAAAAAAAAGAAGAAGACATTGGAAGCCGCGCTCCCCAATGTAATTAAATATCCGTGCATGGGGGTGACGAGAATTGCATTTTAATTGAATGATGCTCTCTTGAAAGATGGGTAAGGAATGATGCTGCCTCACGGTAAATGAAACTAGAGATAATTTTAAGCCTTATTAGATAAGCAACTCAACCATCCTGTGCTCTCACTCTCTTCTGTAAACACCAACGAGCTGCGTCCTCTCCTGAGCTGAGCAGCAGAAACAAGGAGGACTGATCACTTCCCCTGTAGGACATTTATTTGTACTCAAAATGACAGTTGGGTCCGTTTCACTGAGTCACATGACCTGTCTGCTTCAGACCGTCTTCAATGGATAAGTTCTCTGTTTTCACTTCTGATGCGCTGCGCCTGAATTTCCCAGTGTCCTGATTTCTCCTCCTGATAAATTGTTCTCAGCCCCCCAGGAGACCCGTCTGCGATTGCGCCTTTTCTCTCCAAGGGGCGCTAAAGAGCCGCGTGTGCCAGATGGAGATCTCTCTTCAGAGATTCTGTATGGAGATAAAGTGGACACAGTGTGGCCATTTTAAAAAGACACAACTTTAAGCACAGCACACAGTTATTGCAGTCGAGCTTTTCAGTCAGGCAAGTGAAAGTAAGCAGAAGACTTGTTGAACAGAATTTATTTCATGACTATTTCTAACGTTTTCAAATGGTAATAAACACCTTTTAAACTTATAAAATGAAAAATATAAAAGTGTCAGCAGCTTTGCTATAATATTTTCTGTAAGTCATAGGCTTGAAATCTTCAGTCTTTTTCGAAAACGAAATTTCCACTCTGATATAGACACACATATTGGCTGACTTATAACCTCATTTGGACTTGTATATACACTTTTTCTTAAATTTTGTGCTATGGGGCATTATAAAATAATAAAACCAGCTTTATATTGCAAACTCATATGTGCAATCAATACTTTGCATAGTCCTTTACTCGTCTTTTATTCTGTTGAAATACATCACATTTGCGCAAGTGGGCAATTTCACTGGGGCAAAGCAGATATACTCTAGCTATGATCCTTGGTGTAAAAGATCTCACAAAACCAAGCCCCAGGATAGGACTAAATATATGAAAGAAAAAAGCATTTCTAAACAGTTTTCACCAAAATAAGAGATCAAAAAAGAGCAAAGTTCTCTTTGAAAACCACATTAACTGGTGATGCTATATTAAGTGCTTAATTCTTATTGGATGCTCATAAAAATCTGAAATCGAAGATATGTATGACACTCTTTAAAACTCCCCAAAAGCCATTAGAGAAAACTACAGCACTTAACAGGAGAATCCACATATTGAGCTAAAACGATTATTGCAGGCAAATGTGCACATAAAGGAGGTTGAAACAAGTTAAATGTAATTGCACGCCAGCGTTCAGTGCATTTCTACAAGGGCACGCATGATGGCCCAAGTGCATATGGACACACTCATGCATAATGCATGTGCAGTAGTCAGTGCAGATCCCACTGAATAAGGCAGAAATGAACACTAATTGTAATAGTACACTGACCACATTGCCCTTCCCTCTAACATGTTTGACAAGCCAACATTGAGCCATTTCTTTACAGAGCCGTTTCAGTTGTTACAGTGTTACAAGGTTAAACTTTGTGCAATCTGGGTGTCTGATACGATGGATTAATGTTATTCTATGTGTTGGTACTTCAGTTGAAGTATTCATTTTCAAGAAACTTGTAGGGAGCTCTTGCAGATTGCAATGGTATTTTTTTGGCCAGAATAATAACAGAGCACTTAACCCCAGTGCCTTGCTATAATAATCATACACTGAACATTTTCATATTTTTATCATGTTGCAGACCACAAACATTAATGTATTTAATCTGAATTTTATGAAAAAGACCAAAATAAGCAAGGAACTATGATGAGGAAGGACAGCAACATGCATTTTTTTCTTCTTCTTATGGAAAAAGTGTGGCGTGATGCATGGATATTCTGCTTAAGTCACTTGGGAGAATCTTTAGACAGTGCAACTATTAGTTGTGCACTCTACAAATCGGAGCTTTGAGAAAAGAAAGCCACTGTTAAATTTGAAAAGTCCCTTTTGCCTTTTGGTATAGATCACCTAGTGGAAAAAAAGCAAACATGTAAGAAAATGCTCTGGTCAGATGAGACAATAATCTAACCCTGTACATCATCCCAAGCATGCCATCCCCTTGATGACACATGGTGGCATCGTCATGCTGTTGGGATGCTGATCTTCAGCGGTGAAAAGAAAATTGGTTTAAAATTAAAGGAGAAAAAGGGCAGAGCTAAATGCAGGGAAAATGTAATCTGTTAGAGGCTGTAGAAGACATGAGACTGCGGTACAGGCTGACCTTTCAGTATGACAGTAACCCCAACAACACAACCAGAGCCACAACAGAATGGTTTACAGCAAAGGATATTTATGGACTAGCCAGGCCCAGTTAAAGTCCAGGCTTAAATATATAAACTCAAAATTTGCTGCCATATTTGAAAACTGAAGTTCATAGATGTTGTTCGTGACTTAGCCTGAGCTAATTTGCAAAGAAAAAGAATGGGAGCCATTTCAGTTTCTAGATGTGGAAAGCTGGTAAAAAGATTTCCCAAATAATGTGTGACTACAATTAATGGTAGTAACGCAATGGAGCTAAGTACAAAACCCGTACATACCATTTTTACATTTTTATTCATAATAAAAATGCTCCAAAGTATGTATTATTACTACTACTAGTAGTATTAGTAATAGTAATAATATTACCATCTATTACAATATATTACAATATTATTGTTATCACATAACTATGTTACAAAACTGTCACATGAAGGCTTCTGTGAGGCGCTACTTGAAAATAAGGTCATTTACTGTTTTAGAACATTCTCTCATGTACTTAAAAAATAGAGAACTTCTAAGATATCTTGTCCTGAATGATCCACCTGATGGGTAATGAGACTCAGTAATACAAGCATTCTCTATTAGATGCCTCACTGCGTGAAAAAAAAAAGAGAATTGAAAGGTTATGTCAACACTCAATAGCTCCCGGCCCTATTCTGCTATTTAATACATTTCCTATGCTGACTTAATGAACCTCACAAAGCCTTTCTGGTTTTTCATCAGATGGGGGTAGCTGCAGTGTTGGTTGAGGTAGAGGGGGTGTATGAAATGGTAATAAGGGCAGGCAGATGAAGAAATGGAGGGAGAACCCAGAGTTGAGCAGGGGATGAAGCGGCACCTACCTGAGGTGTGTGTGATCTCATTAAAGCCAAATTGGTATGTGCCAATAAATCCAATGTGCTTGTGATCTGAAGTTATTGCAAACACACATGCACACAAACACACACACAAATCGTGCATCCAAAATAATAATAATAATAAAAAATAAGGATCACAATGAATATTATTAGTCCCGCTAAATTATCAGTAATGACGTGGAAAGTAATAAATAGAAACAGAACTACGGTCGCAGTAGTAGCCAGTTAACATGCATACTTTATCCAGAGCCGAGTGATTACAGCTCAAAAAGGGTCTGTGAAGTTTGTTAAACAGACAAGAAAAAGAAGGTTGGGAATGACTTCATGACTATTGTCTCCATGATTTGGTCTGCTTTGGAGGTAAACTGGATAATGATATGTGGTGACTGTGTAGTTATATGTAGGTAGACCCACAGTAGTAGGATGAGGTTTGATTGGGATGTGGGGTTTAGAAGACAGAGTATTTCTGATGCAGCATAATCACTTTGGTTTCTGTTTTCCACTGTTTAAACATAGAAATGTACATGAATGGACAGGCACAACTGCTATTTCATTTGTCTCTTTGTCATTTTGACTACTTGTCGTCAGATGTTTAACTCAAACAAACCCTAGGCTATTTTTATTGGGAGCCGCCTCTCCCAAATGCCCCTGGGGCTCCTGGGAGAAGGTGAAAGTGATTTAGACGAAGAGAAGAAGAAGACAGAAAGCCGTGCATGTGTTGTTTGCGTGTGCTGGCTGGCAGACTCCCCTTGAGGCTCTACTGTAAAGCTATCATCAGTGGTGGTGTCAGGGATTTGTAGCTTGTCACTGACAGAGAGGGAGTGCTGGCAGTAACTCTGGGAAATAACGGCTCTCAGGGAGGAAGCCCGGCTTCCACAGCTTGTGTAAATGAAGGTGTGTGTTCGTGAGAGATGGAGAATGAGGGGGAGGAATTTGTGTTTATTTTTTCCCCGAGGTGTCTTGCGATCCATCTGGGTGTACAGGTAGTCCATGGCTTTGTTGTATTGTGTGAATCCATGTGGTTTCTTTAATGTGAAGGCCTTAGGCTTTTTGTCTGCGTGTTTTCTTGTCAGCAAGTGGAGCATGTACATGTCTGTTCTGGGTATTTCAGAAAGGCATTGCATAAAACCATGTTTGTATGTACATTAGCTCTCACATTTGGGTGATTGTTCTCTGTTCCCTTATTTAGGAGTCATTACATCATCATGATGTTTGTGTGGTCTTCATTGAGATGCTAGCTGACTTAATATCTTCTTAGGAACTAAGGGCCTGCATCAGAAAAATATTGCTGTTGAGTTAGTACTCGTTTTTGCAAAGAAAAAAATATATATGATATATAATGAAATCCCCTGGTATCATGAATGGAGAACTAATTTTCTCATTGACAGCCATGTGTTTCTGAAATTGCATACTGGCAGTTGACCAGATCTCAAGAGACCAAGTGGTCATGAAATCCAATCAACTCATAAATGATCATGTTAGTGTTCAAAAGGAGGAGAAAAATAGAAAAACTGGGAAAATTGGACTTACATGGTTTCCCTGTAACTGCATCTGCTAAATCTACAACAGCATTGTGGTGCATCTCTAGGGCCCACAGAGGCAGAAAGGCAGTTCCTATTACTGTCAGCCCAATTACCGGCCACAGCGCAGCCACTGCTGTCAGCACCAGGCAAAACATGTAATGCATCGGCATCTTTTCTTGTGAGTATGGCCAAAACTTTTGGAAGGGGATCTTATTTTTTGTGCAGCACAGCTGCAAACTATAAGCAAGTGATTATAAAGATTTATTGCAGTATTGTGTTGTGAATTTTCCATTATGTGAGTTAAAAAAAACACACTGTATTTGGACTTGAACAAGCAATGACGACGTGTTTGATGCCCACAGCAAAATATACACTCACCAGCTACTTTATTAAGTACAATTTGTTAGTACCGGTTTTGATACTGTTTTGTGTTGAGGACTGCTATAAGTTTTTTGGCATACATTCAACAAGGTGCTGGAAACCTTGATCAGAGAATCAAGCTTCTATCAACGCATTTGCTGCTTGTAGACGGCACACCCATAAAGTCTCCTGTTCCACCACAAATTTCCACCTCAAATTTGCTCTCTTAGATTAAGACATGGTGGTTGTTGAGTAAAGTAAGCTTATTGTCATATTCAAGAAACCATTTTAAGATTATTTGGGATTTTAAAGTTTGTGTATTATCCCTCTAAATGTATCCATCAGATCTGACATTTTATTCTGAAATCGTATTCTTCAAGCCTGAGGTCTAGCAAGTGTCTACTTAAATTACCTTTGACATCCGTCGCAGACCAGAGATCCACAAACCTGCTAGACACCTGAATGTAGGCAGATGATTGAAAATTCTTATGATGCAGTGCTATACGCAGTATTTTTTACTTTAAACCTGTATCTGTCCCATCTATAATCATATTTATAAACGTACAAGCCTGTTAGTGAGGAGAAAGATGGGAATCTAAAATGGGAAGCCTTGCTAACCATGTGTTGTGTGGAACATTTCTGCCTCTAAAGTTAAATCACATGAAGACGGAAAAGGCCTTGTCCCATCTGGTTTGGCTTCAAGTCTGGTTTACTGCACAATGGTGCCAATACAAATATCTTTTCTTGATGTTTGTTTGTATAAATCGTTTTGAAAGGCTTCACCAAGAATTTTTGGGCGGATTATCTTGGAGAAGTTAGGGAGTCAATAATCCTCTCTGAGGTGACTTTTAGATCTGCTCTGTTTTCCAAAATGTTAGAAAAAGATTGTCTTGGATTTTTCTTTTCCTTTAATGTTTTTGGCAGGGAGTTTTGATGGTGAACTTTTCAGAGACTTAGTAGGCGTGTTTGTGAAGCCCATACAGATAATACAGAGCTGCACTTCTTTTTTTTTTTTCTTTCTGCCACAGCAGGGTTTGTTGTGATAACATCAGTGCCACATTTAACACATGGCAAAAATTCAGCTAAAAATTCAGGGACTTAGTGCAATGTCTCACTTTCTGAACCTATAAATTTAAACTCCGTTTCAGGTTAAAAGGAAGAGAAGTACAACATTTGTCTCTGATTTCCTCTTGAAATAATAACTCCGAAGGTATGTTGTGTGTTTTGATAAAATTTTCAAGTCCTTCTCAAGACCGGAATGACTCAAGTTTAATTTGTCCCCTCATACAGAAAAAAAAAAAAATCTACTTCTCAAATTTTCACATGCTTTTCAGTATAACGATCATGTTTTGTGTTCAGTCAAAAATAACTCATCTGAAGAAATTATGTCGTCTAGAAATCTCAGAAATAAACTTCCCACACTATCAGATTACATTTCAAAAGAAAATGTAAAAAAAAATACTTCAGAATTAATTGGCCATTATTCATAAAAACATGAACATTGGTAAACCTTTTGAAGGTCTGTGGAATAGATGATAGAAAAGTGGAACTTTTCTATCATCTATCAGGCATATAAATAAAGTAAGCATTTTGAAGGAATCTGACAATATTCTATTACATCACTGTAGACTGAAGTGCAATGTGACAAGTTTGGAGACGTTATAGAGATATGAATACCTTCACAGCAGCTCTTGCTTTGCTACAGATGCATACATTTTGTCCTGTTTGATTTTATGTGTAGAAAAGTCAGATTTAAAATTTATTTAATTCTAATGTCTCGCCCAGGTCATTCACTTAAATTGAAATCACAAGCTTAAAACTGAATGGAGGTACAATAGCTTTGCCCACTCTGTTCCTCATTTGCTCACAACTAGATCCAGATGCAAAAAGAAAAATTCCCCCCAAAACTTTATTATTTCTCCTCGTCTTCAGCACTTTTGTATTCACATTGTCAGGCTACAGAGCTTATGGTGGTGATGTGTTTTTTTTCTTTGTACCTAGTGACAGAAACTTTCCATCTCTTATAAGGATTACTCTGAATAAACACACAGGGGAATTGGAAAACTCGGGATCCAGTTAAAAGATCTATGTACCCTCTCTTGCCTCGGGTCTATGATATAAACAACAAACCATATTGCCTCTTGGGGCTCTGTGAGGTGTAATTGTAAGACTCTTCTAAACTTGACAGGAGAATAAAACAAAGTGAGTCCATTCAGACTGAGAGCAGGTGGTTGCCATTATCAAAAGATTTTGTCAGTTGTAAATAATATTAAGTCAAATATGCATGGTTACCATTTTAATAGTACATGTAGACAATTTAAGCTTCATACAAGGCTGTAGAGATATAGGGACCAAAAACAAAGAAAATGAGTTTGATTTAATGTTTGCTTTTTAAAGCTGGCAACTGATTTACTGAAAGCATTTTGAGTTAGTCACTTCTATCAATACAGCATTCTAGACACATGCTTTTGCCTCTCAGATTCCTCCCAGTCTGCCCAGAGGTTTGCAAGTTTGAATGGGAATTTCTTGGAAAGGAAGATGTACTTTTCTGTGTTTTTTTTTTTTTGTTTGTTTGTTTGTTTTTTGTTTTTGTTTTTTTTTCAGAATTTTCTAAAAGTGATAAGGGGAATATCACTGAGATACAAGATCTAGTGGGAATAAACTGACACAGGAAGCATCTAACATTGAAGATCTTTGATGGTGAGTGCAACTTGAATTCCATGTGGCAAACACTGCAGGCTGTGTCCCCTTAGGGTGCAAAGGGTAAATATGGAGCACAACCTTTAGGCTTAAATTCAAGCAGCCAGTCACATACCTACCATGGCAGACTATCTAAATATGATGGTTTTTCAACAGAATCAGCAGCAGGCCAGAACAAATAGGCTTCCATGGCAATCTGAGCAAAACTCCAAAAAGTTCAAATGAATTGCAAAAATGTTGCAAAAATACCAAAAACACTTCAAAGCAAAGCAGATGAAACTGAAATACTACTGATATGCTTGATGATGAAAATATACGTTTTGTATGATTTGTCTGTGGTCACAAGAAATGGTCCCCACCATTCCTTGCGGTGACAGCTTTCTGTTCTCAATGAGGAATAGGATTGTAAAAAATTACCTGGGTACAGAGGAACATGAGATGAGTTCCGGCAATCAAACTAGTCATTTTTAAACTTCTTCTTGAAATTTTATTTTGCATTTCTGTTTGCTTTTGTGTGTCTGACTGTCTTCTATTGTTTCTGTGGGTTTGTTTTAGCTTAACCATGACAGACAGTCTAGCTGCAGTAAATGCTTGACCTTAAAGGAATGGAGAGGAAAGGTGATACCAGTATGTTGTCTTATAATCTTCCCACTTAACCCCAGCTTTAGAGCTCACTTCACTCAGCTTTATCTAAAGCTCCCATATCACTCTCTACTGGCAGCATTATTTCAGAGTTTAGCCATGGGTGTATTCACAAATTCATTAGAAGTCATTGTTATCCCTAATATAATATAGACATTGTTGTCACTTCTAGTTACAAGTCTAGCTGGGTTTTCAAAATACATGTATATAAAAGTAAAATGTTTTATGTTTCTTTTAAATTTTTCTATTAAGATTCATCTTGTTTTCCTTCACAGTTAGTTTTCTGTACTTAGTTTGCTTTGATCAATTAGCTATTCAAATAAAACAACAAGATACTTAATTTGAAAAAGTTGTATAGAGCTGAGACAAGCATCTTTATTTGACTCACAAATAACAAAGTTATGCTTCTAATTTTTAGTACCCTCTCTTTGCCAGGAGCATAGTTGGGTATTGTTAAACTATACAGTCATTCACACGTTTACAAATACAGTGCATATACATGGATATCATCATAGCTCCACGGGACCTCTCACAGGATGAGGGGGTCCTGAACATGTTGTGTCACATGTCATACTCTACTATCTGTGCTGCTCATCCCTCTCTTGTCTGTTTCCTCCGGTCCTTCCTTTGCTCTCACCTTTTGCCCCCAGTACCTGATACGGCCATCAGCATGCTGGTTGTAAGCATTTCCTTGAGGATGGAGGTTTCCATGCTCTGAACACAACCCGATATAGAGAGTCTGATAACCCCTGCAACAAGTACCACACTGCCAGGTGACAAGAAGCAGATGTCCCTTTCAGCACTGTCTTTTCATTTCCAAGAAGCACCAATCTTTAAATCCTTTAAAAAAAATACAGAAAATACAAGGCTGTGTTCTGTTATCATTGTATTCATTTTACAACGAAAGACAGAATATTAAAATTCAGTGTTCAATGTCAGATCTGTTTTGTGAGACAAAGGAAAATTAATTCATGCTAATAGAACATCCACTTATGATTACACTGATAAGTAGACTAATATCTGTTGTCCAGAGTCGGGGTTATATAGATCTATCATTCCTGGCGTATCACTATTTAGGAAATTGCGTAATACACATTTCCAAGTTTAGGTTATCTTCCACATGGCTACGCAAACAGGTTGGTCATGCTTTACAGGGACAAGTTGGAAATGAGCCTAGGCACAGACCTTACAGTTCTTTGACCTCATTTTCATTCAGAACCTCTGGTGAGAAGGCGAGGAGTGCCAAATTCCCAGTACCGCATGTCCCTCTGTGCTTGTAAATGATGCACACATAGGGTGTGTGTGTTGGATGAGGAGCAGCTTCCCCAAAACTCAGCCCCCACCCCCGCTGCTGCTACATATGCACACATACTCATTTCCTCTTGGGAGATAGACGGTGTCTGCTTTCTGTCAGGGTGTCCTCAGCTGAACACCCTTGGGGCCTATCACTTGGTGGGAATCCCGTTCCCCACTAACTCCACAACTTCACATCCAGTGAGAAGGAAAATAAGACCTGAGGAAGTTACAGCAGCCCCTCCTCTAATATACGCCTTATTTCTTTTTCTGTCTCAATTTTCTGTCTCCATCTCTCCTGTCTTTTCTTTTTTCTATCTGGGTGGTCAATGGTGTTAATTGGCTCACTGAGTCACCACCGCCATGATTGTAGTGTCTAATAAGAGTTATTGATTTGGACTTTGTTAAACACTAAACCATGCATGTAAAGCTGACCTCACACACTATTCTTACAACGACCTTTTGTTGTTTGCCAATCGCCTAAATGTTGTACATATTGTCATTCAAGTACAGTCATTATTCTAATTCCATGTTTTTTGCCCTATCGCTTTATAAACATTTTCGTTTAGAGTTTCCTGAAGATTTCCCACAGAAAAGAGCAGTTGATTCTTATGTATTTACCAAGCACAAAATCAGTTCAAATCTTATTTACAGTGCAGTGGAAAGGCATTTTTCTATCACATAAATCTTCTGTTGCATACTTTTTTCAAATTTAAATTCCTCTCTGAGAGATCAACAACGAAATAAATACATAGCTGACAAAAATGTAAAAAGCTGCTAAAAATATTCTGTTTATGGAGAGAAAAATATTCAGTAAACCAGGTTCAAAATTGAGAACAAAATTGTAACATAAACCAGTTATAAAAACCAAGGAGTTGTGATAAGTGAAAATAAACAGTTCGGTGGCATAATTCGCCTGCTGAAAGAACATGTAATTGTTGTAAATTTGCATTTATTCTAGACTAAATCTATGACATCGACATGAATATGTATGTATGTATGTTAATGTGTGGTCATTTGAATAATTTAAAAAGCTTACATCAAGACTGCAACTACATTTGGAGGTCATCTGATACAGATTTTTCTACTGGTGAAATTGATATTTAAAATTTCAAGTACTCTTAGTAACATGATTCAGCTTATTAGAAGTACTTGTCATGTTTTGGAGCAACAAAACCAGATTCTGAGATCTAAAGGTTACAGAGCCAATACTTTGTCAGCATGTTTTAACAAAATTGGGAGATTTTCCTAATTTGCACAAACTGTTCTTAGTTATGGGAAAATGTGTTCAATGCAAGTTGACAAAAATTGACCTGCTCAACAGTTTCAAAATGAGCTCTGCATTTAGTTTTATTACAGGTGACTGCAAGCCATTCTTCACAAAGCTGTCATAGAGCTCGAATGAGTCAAAGGCTGGTCTCTTGAGTAAGACGGTGAAAACTGGAAATGGTGTGTAAGTACCTCTATGTGAGATTTAATTATCGCAATTAAATATTCAATGATCAATAGGATTTATTTTAGTGAATCAATAGGTGGCCAGGCCAGAGAAGGACAATGTGCATAAGATACTTCTTTGCATTTCAAAGCAGCTTGTGTCACGTGGCCTTCATTGGAAATCTATACCATTTTGTTAGGCTGTATTTCATATTTAACTGCCCAATCTCCTTATCACTGACTATTGATTCACATTCCTTTATTTACTGCCTGCAAACTGCCTTAGGTTTAAAGTGTCAAAATGTTTTTGAGGGAAATTGATATACTACCATCCATCTTCCTATCTAGGTCTTCATTTCTCTCACAGTTTCTCTCACTCATTTTAATTCCCTTGTCTCTGTTCCTCCTTTTTTTTCCCTCCTTCACTCAATGCTCTTCACTCGAGTTAGAAATTAAACCCTGTCATCTTCCCACCCCCTGTACAGATCTCTGCTCACTCGGGTGTGAATCTGCACATTATTCAAATAAATATCTCTGTGTTGTCTGGGGAATACGCTGAGCCACTTCAAAGATGCCCACCCACCCCCGCCCCCTCAATGCCTCAATATTGCTTGTTCCCACTGGAGTCCTATTTTGTTTACCTGAACCGGCTCTAATGGCTTTCTTTTCCACAGCACCTATCAGATGCTCAGCAGCACAATTTAGCCAAGTTCAAATTCACGCATGAGTAGGTCTCACTTAAGCTTTGATTGTTTGCAACACTGTGTGCGGTGTCATTCACTATATGGTCCAAAATCAGTCTTTCTCAGCTCCTGTTCAGTCTCTCTTCCATCTCATGTGTCATTCCTTGTTTGGATTTTGGGCATCCTTTTTTATTTCCTGTCTTCCCACAATTTTTCCTTTATTAATTTACTTAGTTTGTTTTTAAAACTGGGATATTGGGCGAATCTACTTATCGGGTATGTGAGTGTACAGAAGTAGACCGAGACAAAACAGTCATTCTAGAGTGCAAATACACTTGAATTGTGAACATATCTTAGTTGCAATCTACTATCCATGATCTATTCTCATGTGAATTGATCACCAAAACCTGTTTTTCTATATATCATTCAAGGTTTGGTTTTAACAATAATCAAAACCTGTAACACACCTTATTTTAAAATCTTTGAAACTTTCCCATGATTGGTGAAATATATCCTCAAAATATAATATGTCTTAGAAGTTATTGATTTGGGCTGAATCAGATTTGAAGGGCACTGTACACTGCTATGTAACTGATAATATTAAGTCCCTGAAAACACACATAACCATTGTTTCCCTCCATTTGATCTGGTTTTACCATTGCTGTTATAGGTTTATTTTTGTTTGTGTTATGCAAAGCTATTTTGTTAAGATCATCAAAGTGTACGTATTTTATTGCTGTAGTCAGTAGAGAAGTCCAAACAGGTAGTGAGCAAATTAGCTAGTGGACAAAGACAAGCGAAAAAGTACTTATTTATATGTGAATGATATATTTATAAAGGTGAAGCTCTATCAGGAATGATTTACAGTAGCTTTTATCTAAGCCTTGCCATATTGTTGTACTGTTATTATTTGCTTATAAAATTTATTAAGCATGGAGATATAAAAAATATATATTGGGGGTGACAGTTAATCCAATATATCATCTGCAATCTATAGTTCTACAGTAAATGTTACCCTGGAATTGCTGGCACTTAACTTGAGTTATTAGCTGTTTATGATGTAGACTCAACACTGAGAAACCTTGCCTTATTCTTTGGCTAAGCTTGCTGGATGTATACATTTTGTGATCCTCTTATTTTTAATTTATACCTGAACAAAATAAAGTGTGGCCCCAGCTAGCAGTTAGCAGCTAGCAGCCTCTCCTTTTACTAGAGCGCTGCACTGCACTCCCATCTATCACAAACCTTTGCACTGACTCCACCGAGGTGAGGAAGTTAACCTTCACAGACCAGAGGTCTACATGAAGCACCATCAATGCCATCAGGATACATGGCCTTCGCACTGCTTCACAGCTGGAGGAAGGAAAGTCTGGTTGATCTGAATGACTGTGTATGTGTGAAGGGATCGGCTTGCACATCTGCACGGGCTTGTGCAAATCTGTCTTCATGTTGTAAATATAAGAGTCATGTGATACATTCATAGCCATGACTGATGGTTCAGAGGTTGTTTGCAATAACCTAAATACAAAACAAAGACATTAAATGTTACCCTGGAATTAGAGTATTAGAGTGAAAGCAAGCACTTTTCATAGCTTTTACTCTTTTTTGACTAATGTGCTACAAAGAAGCTAACATTTATTTCTTTAATTAACAAAAACTTTTTGGACATTTGGTCATCAGTTTGACCTTGTATACTATGTACAAATTATTCTGGGTACACAGGGCCAGCCTGAGCTATAAGCACAGTTTGTAAATTATTCAGACTAAAAAGAGTTGCTGCTCTTCATAGAAAAGAGCCAATTAGGGTGTTTTGGTAAATTTATCAGAATGCCTCCTAGTTCCAAATATTAGGAGATTTTTAGGCACATCTCAGGGAGATTGCTGGGTTTCCTCGTTGGACAGGTTACCTCCACAACCCGGTCTGGTTTAAATGGAAGATGATCACTGGATGGAGTGTTTAAGAGGAGTTATCTTTCAATTAGAAAATTAACTTAAGTTTTAGAAAATATAATTTTTGTAAATTATGTTTAACCATTAATATAATTATATATGTCTTGAGACATATATTAATAAAAATAATATATAAATTATTTCCAAAGTTGAGAAAAAGCTTTGACTGAGTTTTGTTCTATCCAGTTCTATCCGCGTTGACCAGGCTCGAAAACTCCTACTAATTAAAAAATAGTAATAAAGTCAGTAAATTGGAGTACATTTACATATGTTAAACCAGATAATTCTTCAGGCACATAAATACAGCAGTTTATAAAAACATATGCCTTTGAGTACTACATTCTGTACAATTTCCTTGTACCTTGTTACCCTTTATTACAACCAAAGTATTGTCTCAATAGGATAAAGGCATGTAAGGGGAACAGTCTGCACCTTCTTGATTCTCTTCTACATATGGGGATTGCTGTGTCTGCTTTCTGTTACTCACCTCTCCTTTCCTTCTGTCCTTCTTATATGTTTCTCTCTTCAGATTTTTACATTTTCTTTGACAGCCTATAGGCTCTAGAGTCACATTTCATACTTCAATAGTACTTAAAGGCCTATGATCTGCCAGGCGCACAGCTGCAATGTAGTGGACTGAATGGAAGGAAATTATTGGTTTTAAGGACTCCTGGTGCTCTGGGACCCAGGGTTAGTGGCTTGTGCCTTTAGCTCTGAGACATGCCCACGCACAGGGAGTGTGCAGGCAATCATTACTTATTTAGCCTGTTAAGTGTTTAAAGTGGAAAGAGTCTTTTGGGATAGACTGTGGTTGACAAAAAATTACTCCACATTACTTTTGGTAAACCCTTATAAGAGATACAAAACATAGCAAAGTGAAGCATTTTAAATGCAAAGTTTGATCTCATTTCAACCACCTAAGGACTTCTTTGTTTACATGATACCGTAGACGTCTCCATGTCAGAAAAGTCAGTATAATGTCCTGTATGTAAAGTGGACACTGACTAATGCCAAAACACTGTGCTTCTGTTCTTTACTTTACAGTTTTTTCTTTTAACAACTAGCAGGATTACATATCACCTGTGAAATTAACATTATTAGTCTTGTAAACTCAAACTTGTCCAATGTCAGTGACAGCGTGTCTATGATTGTGTAGCACTATGTTTCTATGTCCATATTTGGTCTTAGAAACCAATTTAGATTTTTGTGATATACATGGTATTGGAAAACAAAGGAGACCATACAAGTTATCCTGGACTTCAGTAAAGAGTCATTTACAAAAATATCTTAAGATTATGATTTTTTTTTTTCTGTTTTGCACCACTTACAATAATGGCACAGGGTTGGACTGTCATATCTGTATTTCAGAACCTTGTGAGGGACAGCAGAAATGAATATTTTTCATTAGCAAAGTAGTAATATTGTGTTGATTATGTAAGCAGTCAACCACACATATATATGCCACTTTGTGGTGATAAACAGTCTAATTCTTGTAATCCCTGCCATAAATATATAATGTTTCATAATAAAAACATAAGAACTGAAATGTTGTTTATCCGATTTTGTACACTAACAGGAAAGAAAAGAAAAAGTAGTGCAAAGGGTGAAGCTGAGCAGCTGAACAGATTGAATGGCTAATGAAATGGGTTCCTTCAGGCCTGAATAAATTCTTTGGTCTGGTGATCCTCCAGGATGCTGGCCTCCCAGGGAGATTAATGACCACTGGGCTGTAGGATAATAAAGTAGTTTGCCTTGGCAATGTGCTTATGAATTCATCACAGTGTCCACAAGTGGGCTGCCTGAGTACAACATCTTTATAAATCCTCTTCACTCTTCTCTCCCGCTGCTGCTGATTTATGATTCTGCTACCCCCCAAATGGTTTGGCCTCTCTCACCAGATTTCATATTGGCTGACCAGCACCATCTCAACAAAATCCAGGTCACCGCACTGATGGGAAAGAAATAGGAGGCTAATTAGATAATGGGAAGGGGAAATGCACAAGTGATTTCCGTTGACTATCTTAGAGGTAAAATCTTTCCATACACTGATAGACTTGACACAGTTTTCTTACTTTGCCTTTGTTTGTTGCCATAAGAATTATATTACTGGAAATACATTTAACTAAAGGATTCCCACAAGGAAATATGAAACGGTTCAAGTTTAAGTAGAACCAACTGAAAAAAACGTAACATGATATATTTTCTAGTTACCCATTTCTAAACCAACATTTTGAATAAAATAATGTTTTTCTCTGCTCTGTAAATTATTTGGACGTTCAGCTAATACTACAAAACAAGCAGTTCAGTATACCACTGTGAATGTTTTCTTTTTATTATTATTTTTATTTTTTTAACCTTGATGTTATCTTTGACCAGTGCTTCTGTGTTTGCTTTGCTTGCTGTGTTTGCTCTGTGTTTGTTGGTCACTGCAGGTAGTTGCTCATACTGAGGTGTATCCTGCTTTAGGCTTCATTCTGTCAGAAGCCTTACTTTCCACTGTCACCACATGCTTGCCTTGGATTATGGCTTGCAGCAAAGTCAATGACTTGATGCAAAGAGCTGGGCTTGCTCAAAATATTTTTTGCCAGTATGGGCAATAAACATTGACTAGACTTTGTTATAATAACTGATCACACGTTGGGAAATGTGTAGTCTGAGTCTGTCGACGTGACCGGTCTCAGTAATAATTTGATTCTATATTTCTGTATGAGAATTGGATATGCTTGTCTTTGAGATAAAATGTTTTTGTGAATCAATGGTAAATTAATGAATTAAATTGATCTGAATTGACGTTAACATTTGTTCCAAACAAAGAATAGCAAGAACCCCTAGACTGTCTCTGGTTTTAATGACGTAACCTTATATAGATCCACTACAAAACAGTAGTCCAGTAAAACATCCAACAAAATATCATACATTAATATGTCATTTCGGCTTATTAATGTTACGCATGAGCATTATGTTTTTTAAACCTCCATTTGGTTGTTCATGTAGCATTTGTTATGCTTTTATGAACTGTCTCTGTCAAACTCATAAACCTGAATATTTGATTACAGAAGTTCCATATGGAATATTTGCAAGGAAATTGACAGGAAGCCATGAGGTAAATTAAGAAGTATTTAGACTGAAATGTATTTAAATGCTTTTAATCTTTGCATAACACTTCTATGAGATGTTGTTATATAGACAATTGTTGTGAGGCTGGCCTTTACTGAAGCTAAATGATGCTGCTGTCACAGAGTTTGAAGCACAGCCTGCAAAAGGTTATTAATGAGTGCAATAATCCAAATTGGATAACAAGAACTTATGAAAAAGAGGATGTTAGAGTGAAGTCCCCAGAGTATTTAGTCTTGTTACCTGAAATATTCATACTGTTTCATCTGCACTTAGTGACAATGTAAATGTAGAACTTTTACTTGCTTTCATTAAACTCACTTTCATTTGATTGCTTATGGTAATCTAAACTGTTTTTTTTATTATTATTATTTATTGTATATGGTAATATTTTCACAGGCTTGTTGGAAATAATTCCCTTAAAGCTGCAGTATGCAACTTTGATTAAAACAAATATGTGGAGACAGTGTAATATGAGGCAGATAATCTGTGAAAAGATCGATCTCTAAAACTTAACCTCCAATTTCTCTCTTTTTCTTTTGGAGACTATGACCTTGCCGAGAACAAAGATAAGTGTTGATTTTGTTCATATGTATTCCTATGTGTGTTTATAGTTGAAAACAAAAAGGGCTCCATTTACCTGGAAACTGTTTAACAATGAAAAAGAAAAATAAACGGGCAAAACACGTCATTGCAAGAGTTTGTGTGCCGAAGATTTGAAATGTCATTTATTTTGGGAGGGGTTACGACCCGACACACTCATTCTCCATCCAGCCCATCTGCCCTGTGTCAGACAGCTCTGTGAAGCCCCTTGGGGACTCTGATGTAGCAGAGTGGCCTTTTTGTCTGTGTGTGTTTGACTTAGTGTTTTGCTTGTGTGTTTATATGTGTGTGTTAACGTGACCATGTGTGCATTTACGGTAGTATTGATCCCCCCCCCACCTCTATTCTTATAATGAAGTGGAACTACAGCTCCATTACTGACTGCCTTGCTATTGGTTGGAGATAATATGAAATTAGCTAGCGTGCCGTGAGCCTGTCAGTATTGATTTCACCACCCGGATTACTTGTTACAAAAGAATAGAGCTGTCTGTGGCGTAATTGAACATGTTAACTCCTTGTCTCATAAAATGTAGGTCTGTATTGATTGTTACAGAGGTGGACTTTGTGATATGCAATAAGAAAGTGAGTTGTATGGGTGTTAACTGTGAAGAGATGCTGATGCTTTTGTTTTTGTTCTGGTTGTGTCAGCAAATGAACTGTGTTCCATCGGGTCAACACATTTTTCCTCATATTTCTGCCCCTCCCCATCCCGTCATTTTTCAATTTATTTGCCCTACATTCGCTTTCATTTCATTAAAAAGTGAAAAAGTGTTAGGCTTTGATACTGTCACAGAAGATTTACTGTAGTGCACAACAAATGATATGTTTGCAACCAAAGCAACTGTTTAAATTGAATTCAATTAGATTCAGTTTATTTATATGCCGTCAATCCACAACACATTGTTTCAAGGAACTTATCGAATAATACAAACAGATTCCAAGTAAATTATACACATTACAAATTGTTAGAAAGTGTTTTCTCCGAGGAAACCCAGCAGATTGCATCAACTCACTGATTAGAAGAGGTATGGTTTGAAAATGTCCTTTAAGCATGTTTGTTCTTGCAATGAACAGGAACATGCAAGTCTTGTCTAATTGTATTTGAAAGACTGGTGCCAGAGAGAGTAAGGTACCCACACCTCTATTAATTCAGCTTTTTCTTGGAAAAAAAAAAACATTTTCAATGATTTCAATGATTTACATTGGCAGCTGGAATATTCTGTCGACAAAGAGAAATTAATAGAAAAATACGTGTACTTATTAGCAAAGTACATGGGTCGTAAAAAGCACAGACATGTGTAAAGATCCATGAATAGCCTGATACTCCTCACTCCTCTCCAGATGCAGTTTAAAGTCTTTTTATTCTGTTAACCCTAGGCGACTAATTCACACTGTGTGCTTTATGAAGCTGCTATTGAGGGCAAAGACTAACACTTATCTTGGGTAATTAGAAAATAAGGCCTAGTCAACAGTAAAAAAATGATAGTTTATGGAGACATATTTCCTGTAATTGTTTATTCAAGAGCTGATCTCAGTGTGAAGTCTTTTATCTGGCATTGTCCAAAGCAGGGTGTGATAAATTGTTTGATGAGCAAATTATGCTGTTGTTCCTAAAACAGACATGTTAGGTATAGTGTTACCCACTCCATCAGGGCGAGAGGTTAATGAAATGCTCTTCCACATGCTGATTTCCTGCACTCCACTCCTGAGTGATAAGTAGCTAACCAGCGAAGCCTGTAATTACAATCCTAAAGAAACCGGTCTGATCTGTATATAAATCTCACCATCCAATTACAAGATGTAATAATTCTGCACTCAGGCTGGTAATGAGGTCTAATACCAGTGCATGTGATAATCCCCTCTGGATGTAGGCTTGATCAGATGTTGGCTTTGTAATTAGACTGGCAGAAAATCATTATTTCGTGTTCGGAAAAAAAAAATGAGGTTGCTGGGAAGTTAATTTTCTCCCGATTCTCTGAAGCATAGACAAGAATTTAATGATTTAATCACAATTGTTAGCTATTTTGCAATCAATTTGTAATGATTGTGTCACAACAGAGGCTTTCAGGAAGAAAAGTCTGTAAAGGCTGAAGGTGTCATTGATATGGCATTACTATATCAAGTGATCTATGCATTATAATTCTCATTGTCTTGGAGACCAAACAGTTTATTTATGAATTTGAGTATTATTTCTCATTGTTCTTTTCTTCCATCTTTTGTATGTATTATGTTTTATACATTAAAGCCAACAATAAATGGACAGCTAAACATGACTGTTCAACAAGCATGACGTTTATATTGAGGCACAATTTTTTTTGTCTTGAGACAGAACAAACATTTTCTTTCAAAAATAATATAGAAATCAATATGTATGAAGAGCTGTATCAAACAGAGGCATACAGTAGCTGAATCAACAACTCTTTCAAAAAATGTATCTGACTTATTCTTGAAATAGTGCATCTGTTTGGAAATGACAGCAGTCTAGCACTGGAGAAAATCTAGTTGCTAAATTTATGCAATTTCCTAAATATAAAAAATATTTCCCTCCATCCCTCCACCCATTATCTACACACACTTGTCCTTACAGGACAGTGAGGAGTGCAGGTGCCTATTTGCAGCAGTAATCTGGCGAGAGGTGGGGTACAACCTGGACAGGCTTCCACTCCATCACAGGGCAACATAGAGATAGACAGGACAAACTACCATGCACGCACACACTCACACCAAAGGCAAACTTTAATGAGACCTATAAACCTAACAGTCACACAGATTGACTTAGATTGTGGGATGAAACCGGAGTACCTGGAGAGAACCCTCACCTCCACAGGGATAACATGCACACTCCATGTAGGAAGACCACAGGATGTGATTTGGATCTTTTTGGACCTTCTTGCTGCAAGGCAACAGTGATATCAGCTAAGCCACTGTGCAGTCTAAACAAATAAAACAATTGAAATGGATAAAGCATGGGACTCAATGTGGAATTTGCATGTTTTTTCCATGCCTAGTCCAGTTACTAAATATGCAAGTTAGTTTAATTTGTAATTCTGCATATGTGTCTGCTATTTGTGTCATTATGTAGACCCTGTGCTAGACTGATAACCAGGCCACTTGCCCATTACTTAGGCACTAATTTCCATGCAACCTGAATAGATGGATTGGAATTGAATAAATGGATGCTGCAATAGATCATTGTGAGACACCTGTGGGTTATTGTAACATGCATATGGATCTTAAGCAAAATTCTTAGATCAAGTCATAACACAAATATATTAAAAAGCAAATGGAATTTGTGACAGCTATGGATTTCATATTATATCATAACTATTAAATTTTAATGTAGAGTAAAGGTGGTTAAGAAGCTTTTTTTAATTTTAATATACAGTAAAGGTAGTTACTTATTAATTAACTTAGTTTATTTATTAATTGTTAAAACAGCAATGTTTTAGGAACATTATTATTTTATTTAAATATTGCAACGTTGATGTGACGTCAGCTACACTCATTGTATTAGTCTTTCGATTGGTTACCAAAACGACCTGTCAGGGCGATGGTGGGGATTGATTGTGAAATGCGTGGGGGAGGGGCAAGATACAGGGAGAAGGAAGACGTTTTTGCACGAGCGAAAAAAGGCGAGTGACAAACCCGAAATAAGGGAAGACAAACGCATGTGGAGTACGACACTCGGAAAACGTTAGAGGAGCTCGGGGGCGCCCGGGCGAGACCTACATGAAGCTAAGCTAAGCTAAACTAGCTGGCAATTTCAGCGCACTCAATGTTTTCTTCTGCAAGAGGTGAAAGCCACGGGGATGGAAAGAGGAGACATGGCGGTGGGCTAGAGCTACAGTAAGCTAGCGGAGGGCAGATTTCAAAGCACTCAATATTTCCCTCTGTGACTTTCAGCGCTCTCATGTTGTCCTTTGGTGACTTTCAACGCACTCATTGTTTATGGGAAGTTTCAACGCTCTCAATGTTTTCTCCAAAACGGCCTGCAAGTGTTTTTCAACCCTTTGGAGGTGTCGTGAGTACAAATTGTGTTTATTATAAGTAGTTATAAAAATGGACATTCCAGTTGTGCCTTTGTTAATGGGATATTGGGCTACTATAATTATAATTGGGGCCTGCTACAGTAGAGCATAGGAGAGTATTGACATGCCTTACAAAGCAAGGCTTTTTAATGACTTCATGCGATGCATGGAAGGTACCTTTTAAGCCTCAAAATAACTGCAGCATCCTTTCACCGTTACTGCGGCTCATACAGTTGCGTGGACCGCCACTATATCTCAAAACATGTGGCTGGATCTATTACTTCTGTTGGTATTTCGAGTAACCATGGCGACGTTATTAGCAGAGGAAAAAAAAGAGCCAAATTCAAATCAAAACAAATTCTGACACTGTTTTATGTCAGTTGGCTCAAGACATAGATAGAACTTTGTCTCCCTCTCTGGGTGCGTTCACACTGCAGCCTGAAGTGACTCAATTCCGATTTTTTTGACGTAATGCGACCTGTATCCGATCTTTTCATGGCAGTGTGAACAGCACAGGTCGGATTCTTTTTCGAATCTGACCCATATCCGATACGTATCCGATTCAAATGCGACCTGTGCATTTGAATCGCATTTCAAATGTTCAGTTCAGTGCGAACTGAACGTTCATCCGAACGCTGAATTCAGACACAGCCGCTATTGCGCCCTCTACTGTGCATGCGAGACACTTTCAGATCGTTTGCCCCCAGCAAAAAAATACGATCTGAGAAAAAAAATCAGAATTGTGTCTCTTCAGGCTGCAGTGTGAATGCAACCTATGAAGATATACAGTATTTCAAAAGACCTTATGTTTTATAAACAGTAATTAATTTGGTGTTAAGAGAGAGAAAAGTTTATTTGGGGTTTAGTTCCTCTTAAAGTCTAAATGTTCTACTGTTTTCTACTGCATTTTGGAATGTAAACATTTGTACAACTTTAGAAAAGTCAGCTAGTCTGTCTGTTGTAAACAGTTCCCAGTTCAGATTAAAATGCAATATCAGTCCTCTGTCAAACAGTTTATCAAGAAGGTTGGCAAGAGAATTAACAACCTCTGGTTGAGCATTATAAAGTTTGAACTTTTAAAAAAACCTTAGACAATATTAAAATATTTTAATTTGTTGAAGGACTGAAGACAAAAGCAGTTTACATTCAGGTAAGATATTACCTAATTATTCTTGGTTTATTTCGTTATGTTCCTCAGTTATCATTGAATTAGTGACCAACTGATCAAATTAGGGGTCTCTTTTTTTTTCTTTCTTTTTTTTTTAATTCCTCTGTTGCAAAATTATTTTGGTCAAGCTTTGTTGTACTCTGGCTACCCGGGGTAAATAAAACCTGCACAAATGTCTGTTGTCTAAACAAACATGTTTCAGCGACATAAACTAAGATTTTAGATTTTTATTTGCTTATTGTCTTGCGGTTAGTTTGGAAGACATCACTTTTAACAAACTTGTCATCTGGATGAATGAAGAAGGCTACTTTCTGAGGAATATTTCACACATCATTTATAAGAGAAAAAGTGAAAATGTTGAAGCAGTACAAATACATACGGGTTTACCTACACCTACACAGCAGACTGAAGCCGAATGAACTGATTTCATTTTTTTTCATTTAAAAAGATTTTTTTTAATAACGCCAAAGGGAAATTTTCTAATTTCCCTTTGGCGTTATTAAAAAAAATCTTTCAGTTAAATTTATATTATAAGGGAGAAACATGACATAGGATACCATACAAGCTGGTATTCTGATTCAAATTTCTAACACTATTCTTTGTCTCTCCTTGTGGCTCTAATATTACCTACTTTTTGTGTACTGTATATTTTGATTTAGTAAAATATTGTGTATTTCCAGGGCTGTAGATGCTTGAAGATGAAAACACCTAAATGTTCTTATACTGTGATGTTTCTGTTCACTGTTTTCAATGAAGGCTTGAAAACACCTCTAAATGTTTTCCACTGAGAACGCACCTTCTTCTGCAGTTTCATGCTGTGTTTGATTGGAATACCATCCCGTCGATCATTTGAAGTTATTTAATTTATTGGAGCATTCACTATGTATTAGATTTAGGGATTCCTCTGGGGATCTACTTGGCTCATCTCTCCCTTATTCTCCAAGCTATTGGTGCTGAATACTTTATTGATAGGGAATAGACTGCATTCAGCTGAGCCAATTTCTACAATTGATACTGTTTGAAGTTTCCCCCAAAAGGCCAAGCTTTCAAAGACTGCCTACTGTTTTCATCAATTATGTTAAAGAAAATCTTGGTTGCAGCAGAAGTTTGTTGCAGCAATCTGCTCAGATTAAATTGTTTTAAACTGTTCTTTGTGGAAGAAAAAACATCATACAACACTAAAGGTAAAGTATTAAAATCTAAGTCTGATTTTCTTTTTTTTTTATTAAAAAAATTGAAGCATTTTGCTGTTACCAATGTTCCCTCTAAGCTGCGCGCCTGCGCAGTCGCGCTCTGCTCGCACAGTCTCAGTGCACAAGAAAATCTATGCAGCGCATAAAATAAAATCCACCATAAACGTATTAATTAATATCCAATATTAGACCGAATCTAATATATTAAATTAGACCAATAATGTCTTATTCCGTACCATTTTTCAGTGTAACGCAGTGAGTGACAGATGTTCAGCCAATGATACGATAAGTTTTAATTATGCTATGCAGCCAATCATAGCGTTGATAGCTCTACGTGTCCTGCCCACGTAGGACACGTAGAGCTTGTTAGCAATAAGCTTGTTGTTAGCAAGCTAACCGTGCAGGTTAGCTTGCTAACAACAGTGCGGCGGAGTTAAAAAACGCAACCCCTTATCATGGCGAAACGAATGGGCACCGACACATCCGCTCACCAAGACAAAGTAAAAAAGAAATGCGGTTCTTTTAGGATGGAATGGCTGTCTGAGTATGTGCAAATAGAAGAACAAGCGGTGAAACTGGGTGAGATTTTTTCTTTTTCGAGTGAGAAAGGTCTACTCTGCAAGACATGCAGCGAAGCCAAAGTACCAAGTGAGCTTTCAGCGGGAAAAGTGTGGACTGAATGGAAGTTGGACTACCTCAAGCGTCACATTCAGCAAAAAAGTCATTTGAAAGCTGTTGGAATTGTATGAAGACTCAATATGGGACAGGGGATTGGTACATTATTGCGGGAGAGCGCAAAAGACAGAGAGCAAAGAAACGAACTGTCACACAAAACAAAATCTGACCCCGAGAAAGTCAAAATTCTCATTGACAATATTTTACTTACCATCAAAATGAATGCTTCAGTGATGTCAGTTCAACAAATCCACAATCACATGGCAAAGTATGTGAGTGTACCAGAAAGCTGGCGAAGCAAAAACTATGCCTTCGAATTGTTATGTCTGAAAGGTGTATATGCCTCATTTCTTCCAGAACAGGACCCTCAGCCAGGCCACAACTGGACCACATCCAGGCCAAAGCAACTCTTCACATGGCCAAAACAGGACTCTTATACTCTTATACTCTCATGACACACATAACATAACATACTACACATCTCATGAACACAAACAAGATTTTTGTCTGATTTTAAGTGGGCCAATTCGCTTATATTAAAAGTAAACTAATTAAACAAAAATTGCTGCTGTGATTTGATTCTTTTAATAAGCAATGTAACTTGCTATGATTTTGAACGGGTGTGATGTGTGTGATTACAGCGTGCACGTCTGATGTTGCTCACAGTGGTCCTCAGTGTGCTCAGGGAGCTTTTGTGTATGTCCAGACACATGAAAAATTAGAGGGAACATTGGCTGTTACACTATTATAATTAATGATTTACTTTAATATGAACTTTAAGTTGCATATGAAAACTCAATAAAAAAACAGAGAAATATATTGGTAGATACTTTGCAGTTTTGGTAAAGGAAAGAAAGATAAGGTCATGGTTTTATCTCTTGAAAGATGTTACTGTTCAACATTTTGCAAGTAGGGGTAGAGCTTAGCCTGGTTTTAAGGCTTGCTGTTATTGTAGTTACCTAGCCATATGCCTTCAGTTTTCCCTTCTTCCCTGCTGAAGGCTCCTCAGAGATGCTTGGCTGCAGCTTTGGGCCACTGGGCCTTTGGACCTCTGGGTCTTCCACTTCTGTTCACTGGATAGAGAAAGTGGGAGCTACTTTACCCAGGCCTGCCCATCCTCAGCCCTTCTCTACACATACCCCCACCTGCTCAATACCACAGAAAGGCTTTCAAGTGGTCTTTGAAAGGGAAAAAAGCAGAAAGAGGAGAAATCAGAGACTGTGTTCTTCCAGATGCTCAGTTGCATGGCAGAAGCCGCTTGTTGTTCCCATGACACCGATCTCCTGGACTCTACCCTGCTCTTAAGTTATTTTTACTCAATTTCACTTTTTTCCTCCAGTTTCTTCTCATGACTTGCTCTTTCTCATTTTGGATATATGATCAGGACTGTTGCCTCATTTATCTGTTTTTTTAGATAATCCTGAATTTCAAGACTATGATTAAAGAAATAATGAATAAGGCTACATTCACACAGGTCTTCATGCTCATTTTTCATTGAAATTTGATTTTTAAATGTGTGTTAATGGCTTATGACTCACAGCAACACGTGTGCAGAATAATGGCAGTAATATTTAATATCTCCTTTTACGGATCAATTTTAAAGTTGTTGAGCATAAACACCATTGTAATTACTTTGCAATCATACTATTCAGGGAGGGTCAAATCTTGTGTCCCAGGGATTAAGCTGACTGACTTTCTCTGAGATGCACAAATTACATATTAATTTCTGAGGTTAACTGTTGCTTGGCAGCAATCAACCAGGGGTTGGAAGAAAAGTTCTCTTCTTGGGGAAGTCTTTTGGTTGGAGTTGGTCAACCAGTGACATACAGACTTGTGGTAACTGTGAGGACTACCTCACCGTCACAGTCAGGTACGAGTTATCTTTATGAAAAAAAAAAAAAGTCTACTGGGAAGATCTTACAAGATCCACAAATTAAAAAAAAACTAATAAATTACATGAGCCTTAGAAACTACAGCTGATGTTAATTCCACATTCAGTTTGTCACCTTAAATTAGTTCTGTAGGTTACATTTGCTTCAATACATATGTACTTGAAAAAGGGTTAAAAACTTTTCATCTTCAGTTTAAACGTTGCATGCTTTTTTTCAGTAATTATTTTCAATAACTTTTTTGCAGCGCTCAGTATCATGTTACATTACATTTGACATACTTGAGTAACTTGAGTATAGATGACATTGTATAAGACCATGTGAGAATGTTCACTGTCAGATCTTATTTCTGTCCTTTCATAGCCGAGACCCACACACTGTATTTGGGATCTCTATGATTTGAAAACATAAGCCCTAGGCTTTTTCATTCCATGCAGCCTCTGAACTCCCGTCTCATACTCTGTGATACAGACACACAATAAAGTTTCTCCCTGTAGCTTTCCTCTTATCTGACTGCTTTAAAACTGTCTTGGAGAAAGAATCCAGGGTTGGGGTTTGAAGTAATCTTATTCTATTCATTCCGCCATGAAATGTATGCCTACGTTGTGACAAGAGTGAAACTAATTAAAGACTTGTACATGGAAGATAATACAGTTGTAGTGATTACTTTGTACCTTCGTACTAGGGGTTGTGTTTCTACAGTGTAAATGCACAGTAAGAATTGTTTTACCCAATTGCAGTACTTCTTTACAACCCTGCAACGTTGTGTAATTATAGCTTATGGAAGGGACACTACGGCTACTGTGAATAAAAAGTACAGAAATACTGACTTTAAAGTTTAAAGAGAAAGCATGTATAGAGACTTCAGCACCTAACTATGTACATTTTGGCTACAGTCTGCATTACCTCTGTTTAGACCAATTCTGCAGAGGATTTTGAGCAAGTATATCTTTAGGATTAAACTCCATTCAGCTAAAAATATTCTGAAGTATTTTTCTTTTACCTTGTATTGATGTTTTAATAAATATCAGTACAAATGTTTAAAACATTTGGATTGACGTTAACACAGTACTTGCATGTTCTTGCTACCTTTCAATATTACCGAGTGAAAAGCTAAAATGTTATGTAAAACACAGTTCAACAAGTTGCAAATAGAGATATGTAATCCAGCAAGTAAACATATTTTGTTCGAAATTTGTTTACTAGTATACTTTTAATTAGGTGTTACATAAAATAGATATGTATTTCACTTTAGAACTAAATAGATTTTAGTAAGTTTGCTTCAATTTTCGAAGCTAATTTTACACAATTTTGTGCGTTCTTAGAGTTCTACAGGTGAAAGTAGAGATGTGCCGATCAGGTTTTTTCCTGCCGATACCGATACCGATCACCGATAACGATCACATAATTATTATTTATTTATTTTTTATCATAAACACTACCGGTTACATTATGTGGAAAAAGGAACCATAAATTCACCTTAATTTAGACAAAAACTTGTTTTTAATAACTTTTTCCAAGAAGAAAACTAAACAAAACAGGCATTGTGCAAATTGTACTGCTATTGATAATACTACCTTTAACAGACTGAAAACATATGAAGGCTCTGAAGAGGCTAAATAATACAAAGAGCCAAAATAAAACCTCTCAACATTGCCAAGAAGTTGAAGTACAAAACTTAACATTCAAAGGCAAAAACAGGTTCCATTACAATAAACAATCCAGAGTTACTGAATGAAAACTTCCTGATAGCATGGCGGCTAGCTGATTACTGCTAGCTCTGATTGGCTGTTTCTGACTGAGCGGAGTAATTATGCAGAACAGGGAGGAGATCGATTATTTTTTCAGAGATTATCTGTCTCATGTTAGGACAGCGAAAGTTTTAATACGTATGTAAAATGTATTTTTTAAGTTAGATGCTGCAGCTTTAAGCAGAGGTTCGGTGTGAGAGTCACTACCAGGTGGAGCAGAAGCGAAGCTCCGTCTGTGAAATATTACTACCTGTAGCGTAGCAGCGGTTCAACAGCGAGAGCAGAACCAGCGTCTTACATCGCAGCTCGAAGACTTAAATAATTTTCCAGGTTATTTGTTTAGCTTTCTGACCGTCATGCTAATCCGGGTGAGTGTTTGTAGCTGTGCGCTGCTTTACCTGCTATCTGATCCTCCGTATGTCTTTTTTACTGCAGTGAGCCTCGATGTAGCCAAACTCCGTCAAGTATGGCATTGTTTTTATGCCATATTAGATTCGTTGTGTTGAAGCATTTTGACCTGCTTCACCCCACGTGCTTTAATTTTCCGCCGCAACACGCAAACTTCCCCATTCACTCAGTGCGTTATAGTTACACATCGCTTAGGATTTGTTGCTGCGCGTTTGCGCAGTGTGAAGGAAAAAGGAGACCAGCTGCACAGGCAGGCTGCGAAATGAGAAGCAGGTGATCGGTATCGGCAACAAGAGCCAATGATCGCCGATCACCGATCATACACTTTTTCACGGAAATCGGCCCGATTATGATCAGTGACCGATCGATCGGCACACCTCTAGGTGAAAGGCATTATCTTTTTTCATTCAAACATCAGTTTATTGTATCCTTTTATCACACATATTAATGGTGTTCAATAAAACAACCATATATATTAATATATTGGCATCCGTTGTCCTTTAGTTTTTAAAAAAATTATATTTATTCAGTAAAAATCATTACTGCTGCCTGATGAGCTCCAAGGTCTCAAAGTAAAGCTGTTTCTGTGAATCCTAAGGTTTGACAAGAGACAGGAAATCTTCCTGTTTGTTTTCTTTTCAGATTTTGCGTTTCCATACGTATGAAGTCTGTAGTAAAACATCTGTGAAACAATCTGGTGGAAAATGCAGGAGTGAGTCAACTGAAGGTCATTCCTGTATGCACAGTCATAAAGATATGCTTACAGTACACACAGTCATTTTCTCCATTAGAGGTCCCCACTTTACTATGGGGGATATGCCAGAGATTGGGTGGCATATGCTGTAGCCGCTGGCATCTTCATGACAGAGCACTTACCATAGAGACAGCCGGCCAAGGCTTGGTTAGAGGCCAGCCAGAGGCTGTGTCCTGAGGCAATGCTGGTGGGTTAAGATGGACAGCAGGATGGTGATTGCCTCTCCAACTTACCTAATGTTCCTTTATCGACCTAAAAGCATTTTAGACAGCACAGGGAATACATCATAAAGGACGCATGTCTTTCTATGTTCACGCTGCAGAACCTTAAGCTGGTACTTATTTCTTTATTTTAACCTTACAAAAATGCATATGCTGTAAAAGTGCATTGGAAATAAAAGAAAAACATGAATTTGCAAACTGGTTTAAACCTTTTATTTAGTTTTATTGTTTTTGACTCGAGTGGCAGATAGAACATGTATTATTGACGTATGTATTTTTTGTTTGTCCAAACTGGTATCAAGCTTATAATTATATACATGTGCACAATGTTTAACTAAAAACCATTAAATTAGTGCAGGATGGTGGTTCTGTGGTTACCGTTCCATAGTTGCAAAGCTGTGCATCAGTAGCCTGCTATGTACTATGTTCACTCCAAAGAGATTGAACTAAATCTGGTGTTAGCTACCTTGGACTTAGAGATGGATCTTACTTTGTTTTTGTTAGTGACACTGAGTGGGCAACATTCCACAGCCTGGGAGAGATATAATAAGTGTGTCTGATTTTTAGTTGGGCAGTTTCAAGACAAGTTGGTGTGGGGCTGTCTTCATTAGGACCTAGTTAGACCTTGTTTTACCTTTCTGACTGACAGGGACTGTCTGTGAGGGGCTCTATTAGACTGCACCAGAGTCTCTGTGGATGGCCTATTTACTGAAGGGCCCTCTTTCTGTTTCTGCATCTCTGTTTCTCTTTCTCCCACTTATCATGTCTGACCAGGTAAGCCCCAGGAGCCCCCTTAACCCTCAGTGCTTGAGAACCCAGCAAATGACGAGATGATGCTAAACTTCCCTCCAATGAATACCCTTCTTTAACCATCATATTTGTCTGGTTGCTTGTTGTGGTTCAATATTAAGCAAGGCATTCTGTGAAGATTGTTCTTATTTTTTCTTCAAAATGTTACAGCCACTGATTGGCTGTAGCATATTCAGTTGCTTGAAGAAATAATCTTCTTTTATTTGCTTTTTTATTTCATGTATTTATTATTACTTTTGGTTTATATTTCTAGCCACTCTTGTCTTTTGTAATGTTCCTTCTAGTTATTTCCTTCCTGAATTTCCTGTTGTATATGTCATTCTTCTCTATGGTTTTCCCTCCAGTGCCCAGATTTTTGAGACCGCTGTTGATTGTTGTTAATTAGATTCACCTGTTTTGCATCCAGTAATCATCACCATAGTGTATTGGCAACCAGTTTATTCACTCCTCAGTTCCTTTTGTTATACTTCCAACTTCAGTTCTGGTGACTTTTTTTCCTGACTGTTCATGAGTTGTTTATTTTGTTTTCAGATGGACTTAAACTCTTAGTCAATGCTGTAAAATGCATAGCTCACCCAGAGCAAGCTACAAGTGTACTGGAATGACCACCCAGACATAAAAGGCATACACAGTCTTTTCCCTAAGATGAATTAACACAGGCAAAGTTTGAGCTACTTCTCCTGGTATTTCTCTCATGACATTTTCAACGTACAACCAAAATATTTCAGGTCAGCCACAAAGCTTTGCTTCCTTTTGAGCAGGGATGTGTGTGTGTGTGTGTGTGGGGGGGGTGAAAGCATTGATAAAGATTTTAGTAGCCGTTTAACTGTGGTGTCAGTAACCGAGTGTCCAAGTGAATCAATAAGTGCCACATCAGTTGTTCTCATTGTTCGCTTACAGATATGTGTCCTAATAAAGCAAAACTATACACTCCCTTTTCTGTCTTTTACCGGTCAAGTAGCATAGAGGCAACAGGGAGTCAGCTACTCCTTATCACACTCAGCAGTTGACAGGTTTCTGAACTTTTTCACTTAAAAGTGTATGATTAATCACTTCGGTGTGATTACAAAAACACGCCATAGCAGTCTGCTGTTTCTTTCATAGTGTTGCTACAGTTTTGTGCTCATTCAGTAGCTATACTTTGTACATATTCAGATACAGTGGCAGATGTTTTCCTTTTGAGGAATTTAAAATAGTAGGCTAATGTTAACATCTGTTTTAATAAGACTCCTTATCAATCACATTTCTGCATAGTTCATTGCTATTAATACTGTACAAACAAAAGTTACTCCAAACGTTTTCCTCCTACTTCATAAATTTATTGCCTTGCTTTATATGTTGTAAAACCTAATGACTTTCTATCACTTCTTTTCCCCTATTTAAGAGGGAAGGAAGTTTGGCATTGGTTTTAGAAGCAAATCCTCTGTAGATATAAAGAAAATCAGATATCAATTTAGTTTGTATTTTACCATAACATGATTGTGTATAAATTGGAGTATTGTAAATGTAATTTTGGACTATGTAAAACTTTTACATTATTTATTATGCATATTTACTCAACTTCTGCTCATAGCAACTAAAATCCAATTAGATTTATTATTTTAAAGATTAAACCTTGTGCTAAAGATATGTTATGGTGTTTTATATGTACTTTATATAAATCAGGCTATCTTTAGTGTGCTGTAAAAAGTCTTAAGCTAATGTTATAACTTGGCACAATCTAAAAGAAAACAAGAGTATATTCAATAATTTATAATATATTGCTTTATAACTTCAGTTCAGTCAAACATTGTTTCAATTCTGGTTCATGGTAAATTTAATTGCAATAAGAAAATTATTTTCCTAAATAAATAGTACTATCCTCACTATTCTCTGTTTTCAACATTTCCTATAAACTAGAAAAAAAGATGTTGAAGTCAGTAAAATAATCAGTCTTTGATATTTACTGTCATAGTTTAATAAATGCCAACTGACACATTTGCTTCACATTTAATAACTCCATCTATTTTTGATAAAGTCTCAGAGTGATGTTACTTTTTTCAAAGACATCTTAGCAATGCATGTCAAGAACACTCCTGATTGGCTGCAGCTAATATTTTACGATTAACAACAACCGATTGATGGATTTGCTCTTTGGATTGATGAGACATTACAGGCATTTTAAGAGAAACTAAAATGTATACATTTTTTTATGTAGAAATTTTTATTAAAACTAGAGTTTATTATTGCCAACTACAGTTAGGTTTACAATGACTCTTAAAATATGGAATACAGTAGGGCATGTTTCAGTTTATTGCAGTTCTCCTCTTTAGTCTCTAATATCAGAATGTTACTGTACATATTCTAAGGGATGGCCGACAACTGTTGATTTTATAGTACATATATAATACACGAGATCTTTCAGTACTGAAAGTGGGATATAAGGAAAAAACATCTTTAAGCTCTGCTCCTCTGTGTTCACATTTTACAGTTTCATCTCTGAAATTCCTGAATGAAAAAAACAAAAAAATCATTGACAACGTTATTTTGAACATTTTGTTTCATAGCTGAGATTAAGTTTGAAAACCTACAATATTCAATTTTCAGAACCAACATATGTCAGAAATCAGTGACTCAAATTGTTTGATAACAAGATCACTTAAGTGTTGTGTAGAAGTAAATGTTTCGTTCTTTCAGAATCACTGTTGCATCACAGAAACTTTTTATGGTGTAATTCATATTGTTTATGGTCCCAGTGCAGCATCACACAGCAGCATAGAGCAGAGGTGACCTCTAAGGCAGACACCATCTTGTGGTGAAAGACTCAATTACATTTACATTTCTCTTTTATATTACTCCTATTTCTCACAATCTGCAGCACTGTCCTCATAAATTATTTGATATTTTTAGGGAGTGATTGTACATATGACTATCAGGTTCAGTGTCCACTCAAAAATAGTGGTAGATGGCTGGCCTGAATTTCAGTATAATAGACAATACAAAACATCAAATCTACTACATATATACAGGGAATAACAAAAAGGGTTTTCAAAACATTTGTCAAATTTAGTTATAAAAATTTTAGAAACGTTTTAGTAAGATCTCAAAATTAGCAGAAACTCTTGCTTTAAAGGATTATGAAACTACTAAAAGGCATAATTCCATTCCCAGCTATGACGGAGCATTGTTGAGGCCAGTGGTCCTTCTAGCTTTTGCCTAATTATAGCTGAATAAAATATTCACAGTAATACTTGGAATGTTCTCCTGAATTGAGGCTGGAAAACCAGACCAGTAAAACTTAAGGAAATAAAGAGAATGTACTTTTGCCAATATGACTATGGAAACAGCATAATTATTTTCTGTTTCATGTCTCAATGGATTTGCAGAAAACAAAATTGAACAGGTTCAAGTTGGTCCCTCTTAAACCTGCTCTCTGCTTTGTTGCCTCAATATTTTTTTTGTAACCTATATTAAATAGTAAATATTAAACCTATTACTATTATGTGGTCTTGATCCACATTCAATCAATTGAAATATTATAATTCCCTTTTAACTTTCCTATTATCTAACTACATATCCCTTAAAATGACCGCTGTAGTACTCTGCTTAAGCAGTCCTAGTTAAGTCTAACTTTTCCCAAGTGCTACTGTCTTCACACAATGTATGATGGCTTGTCTTCCTCTAGTCTTATAAACTGCCCCCTTCATTCTTGATGCCATCCTTCTACTTCAGATCTGTCCTGGAATTCATCATTGTTCACTCCATGCAGCCAACACATTTCTTCATGTCTATTCTCTATGCTGCTTTAAATAATTTGCTAATAAGCCACTTCTTTCTAAAGTCATCCCAGTCATCATTCCTAATCCTGGCATCTTTACAACTTTCCCAATTTCTCTCAGTTACACACGTTTTTGAACTAGCTTAGACTAATTTTTATTTTTCTTCTCACCAGTCCTTTCTTTTGCCTTTCCAGGCTCACTTCCTCCTACTCCTCCGCTTCCTGTGGATCACAATGTCATCTGTGAGCATCATAGTCTACAGGGGCTCCTGCCTGACCACATATGTCAACCTGTCCATCACAAGTGTAAACAATACAGGGCTCAGAGCCAATTCCTGATATAACCCCACCCCCACCACAAATCCATCTGTAACTGCAACCACACAACCCCTGTCTCAGTGTCCTCATACACGTCTAACAACCTTCCCATTATTTCTTCCTAATACCATTTAGCATTTCTTTGTATGCACTCTTTTTTCTATAGTGTTCATCATTTGTTTTGATTTTAATGAAATGGTTGATCTGCTTTATGTAACTTAATAAAAATCTCTATCATGCATTGCACATTCTCTATTTAATGTGCACTAGTCTTTTTAAAAACTTCTCTACAATTATGGTATGTTGACCACCTCTCTTTGCATTTCTTTTCTGTCAAATAATTTTTGCTAATTATTTTCTTTTCCTTTTTTATCAGCAATATTTCTCTTGATCTATTAGTTCTTTTTTTTTTTTGTTTTGCCTAATCTCTCTTGACTTGATGCTTAGCCACCCAAATGTACTTAATAATGATAGACTTTTGTTTGAGCCACAACCTTTTTTGGTAACGAATTGAATATTGTTTGTATACAAACTGAAATGTCAAACAAAAAACAAACAAAAAAAAAACTTAATTTTGGAGGAAATTGCAGTCAACCATCCCACAAAACTGGGCATCATGCATAACTGACTCTATTGTATCTAATATGTCCATATTTGCACTTACTGCTAAAAACAAATTTACATTTCTGCAGCGAAACATACAATTTGTCAGCATTTAAGTTTAAATTCAATCTTTCATTAGATTATATATAAATGGAACTCATTGTGTCTGTTTTCTTAGATTAGAGGTAGTTGGTGTCTTTATTTGATAAGGCATTGTTGCCTTTCATCCTGTAGGTTTGAATCCAGGCCCATCTGTGTCAATTTCACTCCCTTTAGTTATTGAAACTTATATGATTGATACATAAAATCACGAAAAAACTTTTTGCTTCCCTATGTTACTGATGAAGACAAATCAATGTTTGTGACCAAAAAACTGATTGCATGGAGCTATACATTTTTTTTATTCTTTGCAGTTTGTACTGTTTTTCAGTGTTAAGAGCATCAATAAGTGGGATTAAATTAATTTTTTGTCTGCTGTTGGTGCAGTTGTGATGCAAAATGTAGCTGGTAAGTCATAGTAGCAATTAAAGGCAATATTTGAGTTAATCCATAAGAGCTTTGTTTTTGTGTTTCTTATTTGTACATATTTTTGTATGGGCTTGTATATTATTATATTAACTGGAAACACGTTTTATTTTATTACCCTAATTCCGCAAATACATTTTTTTAAAGGTTTTTGCAGAAAAATGTAAAATAAACACTTGAAATAGGAGTAGTGGAGTTTAAAGAGTCTAGATCACATGTGTCAAACTCGAGGCTTGTGGGTCAAATCCGGCCCTCCATAGCTTTTTATGTGGCCCTCTAGATTCAACACTAAACACTGTACTTAACTATTATGTTGTCAATAAAAACAATTCAGTTTTTATCTGTTTATTGCCAAGTTATATCAATCAGTCCCTCCAGTTTCTTGAGCATTATTGTGGAAATTTACACAAAATCAACAAATCCCCACACTTTTTTGTGCTATTACATAATTGGGAATTTATTGCAGCTTTTTCTCAAATTGTCATAAACTTTCTTACCTGTACTAAATAGCTGCCTTAGCCTTAATTGATGTCAGATTATAGTCCATGATCTATTCAGTAATAAAAAGTCACATGTACCATCATAAATAAGTGCAAATCTTTCCAAATTAGTACCACAAACACCTTGATTTTTATTGCAAAAAATCACAAAATCCTGGAGGGACTGAAAATATGAAAAGAGTTTTAATATTAAAGAATTCATTGAACAGCATGAATTTTGAGTAAGCAAACAGTTAAGGTACACATGTCACGTGGTAAGTTTTGATGTAACATCTCAAATCTAAAAGACATTAGAATGTTAGGCTGCATTCACACTGCAGCTTGAAGTGACCCAGTTCCGATTTCTTTGTTTTTTTGTGACCTAATGCGAGTTGTATCCGATCTTTTCATGACAGTCTGAACAGCACAGGTCAGATTCGTTTTCAATGATTTGCTGATACTCAACACATTTTACTATTCTGCGTCCTGATAAGCTCAAGCGGGATGGAAAACACCAACTATGATGGACTATAATGAGGATTAAGTTGTTAATATGCTGCTCCGGTTGGACAACAACTTTAAATGTGTAAGCTATGCTCCAACGTTAGCATCCATGTTTACTTCCGCAAACACTCACTACTTCTTCTTTTTATGGCGGTTGGCAGAACACTGAGAACGCTGATGCTATTGCGCCCTCTACTGCGCATGTGGGACACGTTCAGGTTGTTTGCATGTTCACGTGGGCAAAAGACATACACGTCTCGTATGTTTGGAAATGTGAACCGTCCTGGCAAAAAAAAAGAAAATAGATTTGACAAAAAATTGGAATTGGCTCACTTCAGGTTGTAGTGTGAACGCAGCCTTAGACTGATTTTATACATAGTTTGCATTTTTTTTTAGAATTCCCTTATGGATTTAAATAATGTGTGAGAGGTTAAATGATGCAATCAGCTCTTTGCAGCGGGAGATCCAAGGAAGCATCATGGTGGCCTTGTAGTATCTCATCTTCATCTCTTTCTGCATTAGTATGTAGGTCCACTATTTCAACCTCGTCTCTTTCCCTTCACCCATGGATTTATTTTCATACTACGAAGGTATGATAGTCACTTAATTATTTATATTTTGAGAGTATACTCATGCACTGAAAAATTCTGATTCATCCTCTTGAGTAGCCCGCCCTCTTGCATTTTTTAAACCTCCAAGTTGCATGCGTATTCACTCAGAACTTATGGTGTTTTTTGGGATACAGCTATCAAAAATCTTTACAGCATTATAGAAGTTTTGGAATTGTATGAGTGTAAATTGATATGTTCTATTTTTCCTTACTAAATTAGTAAGATTCCATGCCACTTTAGAGACAGTTTGCTTTGCATGACTATTTTAGAGTTTACTTTTGATGGATATGAAACTTTAGAATGGTCAGTTAGATGATCAGTTAGAATATTTTTTCCTGATACTGATCTAAGTCATGCCCTGTGATAGACTGGTGACCTGTCCAAGGTGTAGCCTGCCTCTCTCCTATTTAGCGCTTGAGATGGGTTCCAGAACTCCTAACAACTCTGCAAGGATAAGCTTTAATATCTAGCACTTGGTTTTAATGTAAAACCTAATGAGCTAGTGATTAAGGCATGCTATCAAACTCTGTCAACAGCTATCTGTGAATATCTTAATGCAACAGGCACTGTTGCCATCTCCTTGGTTATAAAAGTAGCTATTTACTCTCCTAGAAGTGATAAGGAATTTGGTGGGTTGCCAGGTTCCTGCTCTATATCGTCATTGTTGAGTCCTTTGACAAGGCACAACAATGTATTGTGAAACAAGACATTGTTTTGTTTGTCTGCTTTAGTATTCACCTGTTTCTCCTGCTGGGGGTGGTCCTCTGGACTTTATAAAGTGATTTGTGGCAGACACAAAGTGAGTAAAACATACCAACTATGCAAGAGCTTCACATTAATATCATTCTTCCAAATTCTGCTGTTTCAAACTTTGTAACTCCACCCCTCTACTTAGTCTCAGTTTGGCAAAAGTGAACCAAAAGTGCCATTCTGGAGGGATGAGTATGTCCTGTTCTTACCAGGGGACATCTAGATGAGGACTGGGCAACCTGTGAGTGCATTTTGACAGTTGGGACACACAGCTGCCCCTTATGCACATTGAAGAGTCAAAACAAGCAGCATTTCAACAATGTTTTAGTCAGACTGACATTGTCAGGTGTGTTGTCCAGAAATCAAATATCACAATTCTTTCAGTTTTAAAACAACAAAACAAAACAAAAAACCAGGCATTTCACCTAAATTCTTCACTGAATCCCCAGTCAAGCGTGTACTGCTTTCTACTGTGTACGGACAGCTACTTGACATGCTGGCATCTGACATGCTTTTCTGTAACTTTTAGGATCAGAAAACTGGCTAGGTAGAACGTTGACAGATGTCCACACATATAAACACAAAGAAAAAACTGCCAGTTGATTTTGAGAAATCTTAGGGTATAAGTACTAAGGTTTGACTAATACAATCTCACTTTTCAACAGTGGTTTTAACTCCTTGACAGCACAGAGTAATTGTCATCATGATTCCTTCCAACATATTACCAGCTTCCAATTTTAGATCTCTTTAGATCAGGAAAAGCACATTTGAAATACTTGGATATTCTACATGATTCCATGTGCATGCTGCAGGTTCATGACAAGACTAAACTTCCCAGGCTTTTCCTTAACATTAATCTCTTTTTAAGGTTTACTTGTCAGAATGGAGTGGATAAATATAGCTCTAGACAAACCAAAATAACTGGGTGGGTTTAGAAATGCAGTGAACTACAAGCCACAGCAGACTATATAGCCTACTGTGGTTACATTCCCACAATTTGTCTTTGCCTTGGAAAAAAAAATTCTTATATGGGGAAAGAAAATTGCAAAACCATTGCAAACAGTGGTGCTGTTTAGTCTATGAATTATTTTCATATACAAAGCTATTTAAGACTATGTAGCTTAAACTGACAGTGTAATTTTATTTTGGTAGGCTATTAGGTGCTAGTTTCATGTGTTTATGTGCTAGGAATGATGGATAATATTAAAGGAGGAACTAATTAATTACACAAGCTACGCTTTTTTCTAAGTTCTATTTGTGGATGTAAAGAAAAGGAGTGGAAAAACTCCACTCAAGTTCATTAACTTGCCTGCGAGTTTCAACTTGGAAGCACAAATTGACAGGATATTTCTTTTCCCCCTCTCAGCTCATTGCTCAATGTCATGTCAATCATCACTTTACCAATCCGACCATAGCACAGACTGTTGTAGTGGCACTGAGGTATGCTGAATGACTTAATTCTAGTCTTTTGATTTACAATGGCTTTCTCAATGCCACTGTTCCATAAAGGTTGGATTTGTAGAAGGCATACATATTAGTTGTCCTGTCGACAGATTCCCCACCTTCATCAGTGAATCACTGCAACTGATTCATTCTCTTACTACTACTCTCCTAGCCTACTTTGGGAAATATGCTTTTCAACATTGGGAGTTTAAATGGACTAACAAAATAGCTTCATGAAAGTATTGCAGTTTAACTGAAAATGCAATACTTGAAATCTGATTTACAGGAAGAATTTGTCATTTTCCTGTATTTTGTAATTTTAATTTCAGCGTCTACTTTGATATAACTGCAAACTTGCAGGCTAGGAGGTAAAATACATGGAGTTGATTTCAGTATCTTCATCAAAGCCTCTTTCTACTTTGCACTATATATTTATTTACAGTGTTACTTGCTAAAGGGGGTTCAGGTATCATAAAATATATACTCACAATTTTACTTCCAATTTTTCTGTTTTTTTTTTTTTTTCTTATGTTCAACATTTTATACAGTACATATCCTGTTAACAGTACTATGACAGTTTTTAAAATAACTAATATACGCAAGCATATGTGTATAGTGTATGCATACATCCGGTGTTTGAAACAAGGCTTCATCTCTGCAAGCGTCTTCCACAATTGTGACTGCTCCTTATAACAGCAGACAGCCTGTAGAAACGGGGGGAGTAGGAAGAGGAGAGGTTGAGAGGTATCCCAGGAGAGTACTGCCCGGAGGAAGCGCGATTAGGAGGTGAAGCAGTCAAACGCTCGCACCAAATGTGCTGGCACGTCTTGATAACCCCAGGCTGTTTCAGAGTAAGGGGACTGACAGGCAGAGACTCCTTATGGCTGACTTCAGCTGGATTATTTATCATCTCCTATAGCCAAGCTTGTGATGGACCCTCTTCCAGCTCATTTGAAGCTTGCTCGCCTGCACAAGCTTGTGTTCTAAAACAAATCATGCCATAAAACTGTCATTTGTAACCATAGAAATGTAAAACAATAAATCACATAAAGTGAAGTAGATGAACTTAACAGCTTTACCACGTTTGCAGTTAGTGCCTAGATTAAACTGTCATACGAAGATATTTTGCGAGTATGTTTTTCTTGTATCCATTTTATCCAGATGGAAAATGTTATGAAAAAAATAAATTGATATCAATATTTTCTCCAAGAATAAACAGTTTTGACTTCTCCCAGGCTTATACAGTCCATATTATATGAAAGCGTACTTTGAAGGTGTACAAACAAATATTTCACCTTACTATATTCTAAATACAGATTTGAACAGTAAAATATGTATTAGTTACTTTTCTTTAGACAGCACCAGACAAATTAACAGTTCTAGATAACTTCAGGTGTGTGTAGAAAGAGCTAGATAAATATGTATATTGTATATGAATTCGTATAATTATTTTGTGCTTTAAGTGACAGAATTCTATATTATATAAGCCAAAGCATGCATATGTCAACAAAATAATGGCTTCCCCAGAAATTCAGTTGAAAGTGGTTGCAGCACTACCAAGTGCTGCAACCACTGTCACTGCCAAGCTGGAAATTAAACCGCCAGATAAGCTCTAGGAGCACCTGAACTGCTTTGATTTTTTTTTTCCAAGGCAAAATGGAAAGACCAGACTAATTGTTGAGATTGAATCAAAAGGTGGTTCAAAGTATTTGTGTATGGCTGTAAACATTGATGCATTTATCATTCTGCCTTTTTGAAAAATTTTCACCAAAATGCCAATAGTTTTTTAGGTGGATTATACAGGATGTACATCATATTAAAGGTGAGAAAAGGGCATCACAGTTTTTGTTTATCACATAAATCTTCTGTTTTAGTAGCCTTTTGGACATTTGAAAGCTATCGTAAGTACATATGCTTAGGAGTCCTAGGACATAAATTTAATCTAAGTGTAGTGAATCTTTCAAATTAATGTGTAGATTGTTTTAACAGTCAAAATTACTGTCATAATTAAAAGGCCACAAATCAATAAAAAAGGAAAATGAATTCCTTTGTTTGTCTATGGTATTTGCCTATATTTTTGAGAAGAGAAAAGAAAAACATTTTGGAATAAAAAAATCTAAGAAGTGTGGCTTTGTTTTACCAACAGAAATGTAACATTTTAAAAGAAAATACAAATCTTCACATAATTAGCAGGTAAATGAATGAATAAATTAATATTAACCATGGGCAATAGGCTGTATTTTTTTGTAGTCATTGACAGTGAGTATTTGATGGGTCCTAATTGAAAACACATTTATCTTAAGTTCAGCTTCATTGTGAGGGCCACGGTCACTTAAAACCATCAACAGGATGATTCTTCTTGCCTTTGTGGAAAGTGTTAAAATTTTCCTTTTCTTCCCTAACATCCTGTTTTCAAAGCGCAATAGCTCAGAGGCTATCTCAGAAAATGGTCTCTTGCTTTGACAAAAAAGATGACAGCAGTTTGATTTGACAGTTGTCATGGAAAAGCAAAACAATTTTTTTTAGGTGGTGAGAGAAAAATTCCAGGTTGTATGAAACTGCCAGGAGGGAAAGCAAGCCATCCTTTGAGGTCTCTGTTAAGGAACCAGTGACTTAACACAGAGCTATCTTCACTCCTGTCTTCAGGGCAAACTGTGAGCAGTCAAAGGGGCATGCTGAAGTATCAGAGGCAGTGGCGAACCTATAGCTTGTTTAAGGCTTAAAGGAGGGTTGTGACCGTAGAGGCCTGTGTAGCAGCTGATAGGTTTGAGTGTGTCTAACCCTGTGATCTGTGTGCTAACATTGGCCTACTGGGGTAAGATCAGTTCTTCTACTCTTTGCCTTTGTCCCTTGTATTGGGAGGCTTATCCGAGGACCCCCTGTTTACTCTTGCCTACACAATGGCAAACTCTAAACTCCTTTTGTAGGGTGGATTTAGGCAAGATTTACTTCAATTTGATCTAGGAACACGCCTTTTCACCAGCTTGGAGGTCTAATGCCCTTAACTGGCTTAACCTGCATGGCTTCTCCAAGAGCCAAGCGCCCTCATGCCCACAATCTCTCATCTCTTTGACACTTCTACTTATTCAGTCCCCCACCCTACCCATCTGCTTCACTTTCAATACCCCTGAGCATATTTAGTTTTACTAGGTTTTGGCTGTTATAACAGACAAAGGCATTATTTGGGACTCCTGAAACCATGTTTAATGTGCCATAAGCATGCCACCAATCAACATGAAGCATAAAATACAACTTACAACGTCTCGCAAAGCATTCATACAAGTTTTTCACTTTTTGTCAGCTTACAAATACATACTTGAATGTACTTTATTGAAGTTTTATGTGGTAATCCAACACAAAGTAGGGCATAATCACAAAAAGGGAAGATTTTACATTGTTTTAAACATGGTATTTTGAAGAAAAACCTGAAAAGTTTTTGGTCCATTTCTGTTTACCCTAACCCAGTTTTAGGTTTTTTCTAGCCTCTAGTCATCCATTTTCACATCAACTTTGCTGAAGAATAGCATCACCCACCATGCTGAAACCACTGCCATGGTTCAAGGTGCAGATAATTGAGTCAGTTTTCTACCCCTTATTGGATTTGCCAAAACATTCTGGTTTGGTTTGATGTAATCCAAGCAAAGTTTGTCCACAGGTTTGCTGTGTTCGCTAGATAAAGGCAACCTTTAAAAATGATGTGTTATGGCTCTTCCTCTTTTCTTTCTCAGATTTTCAGTTGGTAGATGATGTTTCAGTACATTGTTTTGATTTTTCAAATGGAGAAAAATTTTATGCCCTTATTACTCTAGCACAATCTATGAATTTAATTTTGTCTCATTGTTTAATTGAACTTGGGCTTTCTCGTTACCACAGTATGTATACTGAATCTGTCAAAAACTACAAGATAATTTTATTGGCACATCTCAGACATGCTGCTGGTCTCATGTTCTTATCTTTTGTCTCAACCAGAAGCAGGCTAAACACAAAATGGTCTCCTGTTGTTGCTATGTGCAGTTTAAACTCTGCCTACCAAATTTTGTATTCATGAGAGGCGAAAATATTCTTTTCAAAAAGTTATTTTGAATTGCAAATGATCTCAAATCAGCACCTAGCAGAGCACAGTAGTGGTGAGCAAATGCAGGGACTCTGTGGTGCTTATCCCTACCCCAGTAAGCTTCGCAGCACTGATATGTTGGCTGCCAGGCTGTACTCTGACATATGTGCCCAAATTGTCATGGATAAATTATGTAACCCAGACCATCCAGATTATTCAAATACAGTCTGAACATGTCATCTTTAGTGCCAGTGAAGCTCTTGAGACCTGTCACCTACTGAATTCGAAATGGTTAAATTTTAGGATGGATCTCTCGCTTGTTCCACACGCTCTTCTCTGTATTTCCCCCCCGAGCTTGGCCTAATCCAGCAGCACACCGTCACTGCAGCATCAATGTTACCTTTGATGGACCCGGATTAAAGCAAATCTCCATTGCTTTGGTGGATTTCAAACGCTGTCTTAACAATGATACCAGCCAGGGGTGAGATAATGAGGGCTGAAGTGGACTGGCAACGAGTGACTTTAAAATCAGCCTGATTAGAGGCTGTGATTTTTATCTCAGCACCTCCCTCCTCCATGTGGTTCTTTCACACTCCAAATTTTTGTTACAGCTTCCCTTTCAGTTTCCAAGTATCTTCAATTTTTTAACCCTTTTCCCCAAACTGTTCAGCTTTCTCTACCCTCCTTTTCTGTCTTCTCTCCAGACCAACACCCCAGTGAGTGAGGCCTGACTTAATTAGTGGGCTGGAGTGTGAATGTGCCTTTCACAGGGTGTTAATGAAAAGCTTTGCGCTCTCCCTTTCTGTGCATTAGTGGTTGTCTTTGCCCCCTGCCCTTTTTGCAAGCCTCCTACCCTCCTTCTTTCCTCCCCGCACATCTCCTCAGCCCTTCTGACCGGAGGGAGGTGTTATTACAGGGGCTGTTGACTCTGCGGCTTTAGGTTTTGGTCTCTGTTGTACTGAGCTGATAGCTTAATTAAACATGCAAATCGGATCTATCGAACATGACTTAACACCCATTCTCTGTATACCGGCAATGTCGTCAGATGGTTTTTCTTTTTGTTTGACTTTCTTTTTTTTATCTCATTATTTATAAAGGGCATTTTGTGATCATAGTAGTGGTTCTCAAGGCGAATTAATTTCTCTACATTATTGAGTGAATTTGTTAAAGCTAAGTTGACAATAGTTTCGGTCAAAAATAAAATTACACAAATTTAAATGATTTATTAATATTTCAAATTGCTTATTCTCCACAGTGGTACTCTGCACTGCTGTTGACTAATACACCTTAATAATGCTAGCTTGCCTTAATTCTTAATGTTTTCATTTGAACAAGGTGTGGGACACATTCTTGAAAAATTTTGGTTGAATATTAAAATGATAAAATGTAGTTGGTGCAGTGTTTGGGCTGTACATTCATGATGGGAATCTCCCATTCCATTACATCAGGTGATCTATTTTTGTCTGTGCTATCAACTGCCAGTCAGTCGTTGATGTTTGATGAAGATGTCTCTTCCACTGACTGATGGCAGCTCCTGATCAGGGAGCAACTTAATCCTGTGTTGCAAGGATGTATAATGATATCCCAAAGCGCTATAGGATGTTCCTCTCAGTGTGGTGCCAACTTCCTGTACCTCTGGCACTACTCTTTATGGGGTCTGGCTCAGGCCCAGCAACCAAATGCCAGTCACAGCCTGAAGGCGAAGGGCAGGTTTTTGTAAGGCTTTGTCTTGTCACTTCTCACCAAGGAAAACACAAAGCAATGACACGAACCACAATTTCTTAGCCATTGCTTGTCATTGAGCTAATTGACAACTGAGGGTGTGTTTGGAGTCTGGGGGTGGCAAACGCGTACATGTGGCAGAGAGCATATTCTTGATTGGCAGTGGCCATGTGGGAGAAAGTGCACTTCTGTGTGGTTGAGTGAGAGAGCATTTCCATGTGTGTGTCTGGGTCTGTGTGCGGGATAATCCTGGAGAATCTCTCTCTTTGAAGGGGAACAGATGTAGATTTACATATGTGGAGGGTCCCAAGCCTGTGATGAGATTAGCTGGTTTGGATCCTTCTTTACAACAACTGAAAGGTGCATATTTAATAAATGCCTGAAGCTAGGCTGGAGTGTTCAGGGCTTGGCCCTCAGAGAGCCACAGGACAAAGGCAAACGAGGCCCATGGCAGGCTGGCCCATATGGGAACAGGGTTGCTTACAGATTGCAATGGCCTTTCATTGGGTGTGGGACAAGGCTTTAAGGGTTTATGTACAGAGAGGGGAGTACTTGGTGGCCCACTCCAACCTCCTCTCCACAACAAGAGCTAATAAAAGGATTTTGAGCTTGTAAGGTTTCGTGTCTTTCCGTCTTTACTTGCTTGCTACTTGTGTGTGTGAGAAAGAGATGTTTTTTTTTGTGCAAGCATGTGTCTACAGAACGTAATTAAAAGCTTTCATGTAAGTCTGTTTGTATAAAATATAATGCAGTCATGTAGCAGTACAGCCTACATATTCTCAAAACCAGAATTTAAAATGTAAATTTTGTAATGCAGAGATGTACTGCACAATATAAAAACACTTGCCCTGGATATACAGTGTATGCAGCTGCAATCCACTCCACTGCGGACTATGTGCCGCTATGGTTCGTTTTGAACCCCAGAGGTTCTCTGACAGGCATGCGGGAGAAATGCAACATTGTATGATAAATCCAGTGATAAAAAGTTTTGGTGGTGTCATATAAAATAATGTTCTTAATTCCCTAAATTAATCCCTGTCCAGTGTCGGCCTTGACCAACTGTCCTACTGTCACTTGAGCGAGATGATGTGACTTAAGTTTCAGAATAAAATACATTTTTTGTTTGTATTTGTGTTTATGCACAGCCATATATAATATATTGTGTCAGCGTATATGTATAAGTATGTCCATATATTCATTAACATAGCTAGGATTTCAAGAAAATAGTCTTTGTGCTGAATTATTTTGAATATGTAGATGTTTTGTTTTTGTTCAATTTGCTGTTTTTGCAGTGCTATCGTTATTGAATCCAAACTTTCTCCACTGTCTGGCAAAATTGTATTATTTCTTAAATTCTCATTCACAGGAAAAAATAATTTCTACGAAATAAACAAGTTATTACCTCTTGTTTTTTCTCCTCTGGTGTCTCTAAATGGGCTCTATAAGTATGTGTTCAAAACAGAAATATCAATGTTTTCTTGAATGGGTATGGAGAAGTCTTCTATTCAATTTGAAGAATCTCATGTGTTCTTTCACACAGCTCCTTCTCCTTTGTGAAAGTCGGGATGTTCACTACTGCCTTTGCAGAGTCACTGCAATAAGGGTATACACATTTATAGGACTAATTTTTGCGAACAGTATGTTTTTTCTTTGCAAGAAAACCGTCTTTATGTACAGCAATAGCCCATCAAATACTATAGATCATGGGAGCATGATGCATCATCGTCTTACTGTTTTTAAGAGATTCATAACTACAAAGGTTTTTCTCTGTCAAAAGGGCTTTAGAACAGTTTAAACTGCCATAAAAAACATTGTCAATTATGTTGTATGTTGCATACTTCAGGTTGGTGTGTCTAAAATATTAATACCATTTGCAATTCAGCTATCACTAGATAGAGTAAAGTTCACATTTGACTACTACTGTAGAAGCTAATCGAAGAACATAAAGAGCAACCAGCCACAGCTGTTTTCATAGATTATGCACATTGACATTTAAGTGGAGAAGCTGTACTTTAGTGATTTCAGTGTAATGATTTTGTAAGTCATGGTGGTTCCAAAGTTTTCACGGAGAAATGCAAGTTAAGTTTTAATCCTGAAACAAAGTCACAAGTGTAGAACTCTTACTAACAAATAATAAGACATCTGTGAAACTTTACTTTATCTAGCCTCATTGTTTTCTGTGTCTTTTTATCCTCATGTAGCTCTATTGATTTTTTTTCTTTCAATAAGAGCATAACAAAGATAAAACATATCCCAGAAATCCTAAGCCATGTTTTCAGACTATCCCAATGAGCGATTCCTTTTTCATTGGGGAAGTGGTGCTTCGTTGTTTGAGATTGTTGAAGAAAGGTTTTTTTTCTTTCTTGAGAAGTCTATTATTTCTGTCTTTCTCTGTTACTCTCTCTAGGTTTATGCCTTCCAGTTTGTGAAGGGACTGTGTCCAGTCAGTGCAGTTTGATTGTTTCTCTCTCAGAGGAATAAGGGGAAGCAAGCCTTAGTAAAGAGATGAGAGAATATAAAAGACATAAAATAGAAACTGGACTCTCCCTGTGGCACAGGCTTTCTTAAGCGCCCCAGCATAATTCAGATATTTCTATAAATACAATGTGTTCTTCCCCCTAAAAAGCAGCCACCAAGGGTAATATGTAACATCACATCCCAGATCTTACATCTCTGGCTTGTTTATCCTAAAATCTAATATATAAAGGAATTAGAAGACAAGTTGTTTTCTAAGCAGTTGCCCCTGTTCTTATTTTGCGGAGAAGACAGCCAACATGCATGTATAGGGTTGGGTTAGGGATAGACAGATGGAGCCTTTGACTATGGAGTAAACAAATGCAAGAATAAAGAAAAATTCTTAACGAAGGTAAAACTAAGGTTTTGAGAGAATTTGGGTGAATCACAGAGAGAATCAAAAGATGGATAATAATGATGGAAAGAATGAAGAAAGAGGAGGAGAAAGACAGAGTACATGGGAGGCCTTGATTTGAAAGGGGCATGGTTGGGGGGTGGCCTACCCACCATTCTCAGTGGATATGGCAGCCCTCTGTGGACCTTCTTACACAGACACCTCGGCTAATGAATCAGACCTGGTTTCTATCAGTCAGAAGAACTCCATCTCAACGTCTCTGTGCTCTCCAGAACAAAGCACACCGCCATTAATATTTTAAAGTTCTTTTTTATCTCAGTGCTAACACCGCTGAAGACAATATTTGTTAGGGAGAGGGTGAAAGAGAAATATTAGGAAAGATGGTAAGGGAGAACATGAACAGACAGACAGGCAAAAAAGGTGGATAAAAAAAGGAAAATCTTTTTTCAGATTACTGCTTGTCTGGTGTAATTGTCCCCATTGGTGGAAGAACAACCTTTTTCTGTGCCAGACTTTAAAAAAGTGAAATAAAAATCTTTGTTTTAAACTTTTTTGCTACTTAAACTAAAATTCTAACATTTTCAGGATTTTTCTTGTAATTCTCAACTGTTGGCATGACAAACACTTTTGCTTTTTTTATTGTAGGGCATCCTGATAGCAGAAAAACATTGAATATGCCCTTAATTTTATTTTAGAATTTTTAAGCTGCTTGTGCAGGATATTGCTGTCATCACCTTTGTCAGGTTTAAGGAAGTATTTTAATTGACATTTTGAACTGAACAATTGTATGTAGCACAGGCTAAAAAAAGTGCTGAAACATCTGTTAAAAACACAATGGTTGCCACTCGCTTTATTACTTTTTTTTTGGCATTGAATTAAACTCTTACCCAGTCACAATAGTCTCAGAGCTAATAAATGTCTGTCATTCTGTCAGCATTTCCTGTTTCTTGTACTTATTTAAGTGAAGAGGGGTTCTTCACTGCTTATGTAACCAAGAGATTTTAGTCAGTCTTATGAGTAGTGTTTATTAGCAGTCTATCAACCAAACAGGGCAGCTTAAGAACTACTACCTTTTTAACTTCCAAATAAAAGTCCCAAATATTAAAGCACTGACCATCCTTTCCAGGCTTAGATTATTAGCTTACTCTTACCCTTTGTGATGTTTTGTATATCTCTAGTTCTCATCCAGTTCCATGCTTACAAATAATAGGCATGGGATAATATGGTACCACTTCCTTTGGTAGCTCTCTCTGAGCTGGTGTGTAGAGACAGGAATGCGTCAAGATATCCACTTGACTTATCTGTTTTTTTGTTGTTTTTACTGTTATCACAAAAACTTGGATTCCTCCAAAGTGACTATCACATTGTTACAATTTCTGGTTTCATCTAGTCTCAAAATATTGAAAAGGTAGTTATAAAAATGATTGGAATGGGAAAGCTACTTCTCCGACAACTTTTTCTACCGCATGAGTATCGCAAACATGCACACAAAGACAGACAAAGTCAGCTATTACAATTCCCAACATGAATTCCACACATGATTGTAATTACTGGGCAACAATGGAGCCTGCCTTTCTGAGTTAGCTTGACAGGGAACGATCCACAAATACAATGAGAAGGCCTTCCCGAACACCCTGTCTCAGACACATAGATTAATTGCTTCTTTGTACACAGAAATGGAAGTAGTGCGTTCACCTGCCGATTCTGCCAGGGGCGCACGACCCAGGGGAAGTGTGTAAGAGAGGCAGAGCCCTGGTGTTTGTATGCTGTTTTTTTCCCCCCTTTTTTTTGTAGAAAGGGGTGAACATCAATAGGATTTGGTGGCCTGGTTCTGTGTATCGCATGGAGCCTGAGGTAGAATAGGTATACTAGGGATGATAGTAAGGGAGGGGTAAAAGGTCCCGCCAGAAGATCCCAGAGCAAGCAGCTGTGGGCATTCGGCTGTGAAAAGTCATTCAGAGAGAAAACGTCAGGCATCCTTTATTTATTTGTGTCTGAAATATTTATCTGTCACGTGGGCCGTTTTATAATGGGCCTGTCAGTCTCCCCTGCCCACTCAAGGGTGCGGACATGTTGCCCAGAGCATCCACTGTGGATCTCCCGTGAATAATTGCTGGAATTTCACTTTTGGGAATGTTGCACTCTGACCCAGGAGCTTGTTGTTTTTCTGCATCAAGAGGAAGGTAGAACGGTTTTAAGTATTTACTTTGGCTTGGCTTTTTCATCCATCACAAGAGCACATATGCGAAAACACACACATGCACGCACCTTTTTGCGTCCTCTCTCACACACACTTAGTCAAGTTGGAAAATAAATAATGCATCCTTTTACTCCAAGATGAAAACCTAATCAAGCTGAAAATCCCCGTCTTGCAGCACCTCTGAGCCTCCTCTGCTCCCAGTTAATGTGATGCTTACTGTTCTAATGTGCCTCTGCCTCAATACTCAAAGCAGAGGCCTCTACTAAAGCAGTGTGTGCTCGATTACATTCATGTGATCTTTAATCTGGTGTAATCACCTAAACAAAACTTTGCTTGCGTGTTTCACACCGATTCGTATTGCTAAGTGAACGCTAAGCACCACAGTCTTTCAAATTGTTTCATCACTGCTGTCTCTTCAGGGAAAGAGTTTGCAAATTTGAAACTCTGTCAAGTGGATAAAGAGACAAAACAAACGACAACGATACAATATGTTTTGTGGAGAGCTTGCAGCAGAGGAGGACTCTGAAGAAATGGTTAGGTATGACTGCCTTATAGCAAAACACATCTGTTCACACAAAATCAGATTAGCTAGTGCAGACCATCTCCTGGTTCTTTAGACATGCATCGGTGGGGTGACTTGTTGGAACTTTTCTGTCTTTTTGGGTTCATCTGAATTTTTGGACCAGAAAATTAATGTTGGTGTCTTCAGCATGAACAGGTGGTGCACAGTGAAATTATGTCTGCCTTCATACAGACCTATTTTTCAGCATCTTAAAGCTACACAGAACTTCTCTGGTATATGAACACATATGTTCTACATACAATTTGGAAAATATGCACAAAGCATTCTTACAGATACATATGCACACAGGAGCACTGAATTGCATTGCCTGTAGTCTCAGCATGCATAATTAAGGTGTACCTTGTTTGGAGAAAGTGCATGTCGCCTCTCAGTGTGCACACCACATCCCAAGAAAGATGCTTTGAATAATGAAAAGTGTCACCTATGCAAAATGCAGGAGATGAGCATGCCTGCCCGTGAATGTGCTTTGTGTATGATTTCAGGTTCAGTTGTGTGTGTGTGTGGGGGGGGGTGCGCGTGTGTGTGTGTGTATATACGTTTAGTTGTGTTATTGTATGATGCATATCTGAAAGTGTGCGCTAGTTTGTGTGTTCACACTTCTACCAACTGAAACTTTTGAGAAGATGTGTATTTCTTTGAAAATTCAGAAGGACGGCTCTGTCATTTACCGCAGCACTGCTAGGACACTGAACCATATGTGAATATACAGAGCTGACAGCTGAGGCCCAGAGTTCCCTTGCCTAACCTCCCATAACCTTGTCCCCAACCCCCTCATCATCCATTCTATACTCCCCACCACTTCTTCTGACTGATAGCTCTTATTGGCCTGTGAAGTAAAGATGGGGATCAGGATGTTCTTAGGGGGGCATGTTTTCATCAGTCCTTTTGCTGATGACAAGCTCTGGGTGGCACAGGGTCGAGTTGGCAGAAAGCGATTCCACAAGTTATGACTTTGCCTTTCTGTTCGAACTTACTTCAAGTTGAGTTGCAGTCAGATTTCAGCATTGTGGCAAGCTTCATTGAAAGTCAAAAAGCATCTTAATTCTGGATGTTTGCAGTAGTCAATGCTATAAATTGAATAGAGAATGACTTTTTTTTTTCTTCCTGTGAAGTGCATTAACTGTACTCTAAAAGCATGTTACTGGGACTGCCTGAGTTAATTCTGTGCAACACATCCTATGTTCAACCATGTAATGTGGTTATTCTGATGTTATTTTGTTAAAGCTTGATTAATTATTTAATAGTATTGGGGTATTTTTTTTCTCCTGATTTATGCCAAAGTTGGATATAAAATATTGACTTGACTGGAACAGACTGGATCAAGACAAAAATCTAATAAATTGAATTTCTACCACAACTCAAAGTTTCTAAGGCTACACATTAGTTTGAATCTCACGGACAATGTGATAGAAATTTTGAGTTTTAACATCTTATGAGGTTTCATTGTATGAACACAATTGCTTTTATATTAATTTTTGTATGCTATTAATTTTCCAAAGAATGATTTTAGATACTAGACAGGTTTATGTTGAGTCTTTTTCTTTTTTTATTTGGTCACCATGAAAGCCATTCCTTAATAAAATACACATGGTAGTCCATTAGAAGTTGCCAGAAGGCACCTGAAGAACTGTTAGATCATGAGAACCTAAATTTTCTGGTCTGATGAGACAAAGATTGAACTCCAGAGCATTCTTGACCTCAGACTGGGGCGACGGTTAATTTTTGGACAGCAACCCAAAGCAATGGTCAAGATCTTGAAGGAGTGACTTGAGAACTTTCATCCTGGAGTGGCCAAGCCAGAGTCCAGACTTCCATTCAACCTGATGGAGTTTGAGAAGGACTGCAAAAAATAATGGGTGAAAGTGAAGACAGGTGTGCTAAGGCTAAGACTCAAGGTTGTCATTGCTGCTCAGGTAGCTTAACAAAGTATTAAACAAAGACAGTGAATACTTGGCAAATTATTTTTTTGTTTCCTATTAAATCAGCAAAAAAATCTCAAAAGATGCTATATTTAGAAATTAAAATAATCACAAATCAAAGTGAAAATAGTTTTAATTTTACTAATAAGTGTACAATGATACTTTATCAGTTTTTCCAACGATAACTGAATAAAACTTTGATCCTTTAAATAATTACATGGTAGTGCAATTATGTTTTCTTGTGGTCAAATGAGACAGATAAAACAAGATATTGACAATAAAGATTTTGTAATTTTTTTCACTGTAATGTCTTCCCAGAACAAAAGCAGATTCCACATTATGTTGTGCTCCTCCTTTCTCAAAAACTACCATAAAACCCCACCTCACAGCCATGGACAAGACATAATATCTAATTAAGTTTCCAAGGTGCATTTTCATTAGTTAATCACTTAAGTGCTTCGAGAATAACCTGATATCCAAAGGTCTGGTCCCAGTAGCCCAAAATGTCAAAATGCAATTATATGCATGATTAGCCTGACCTGTTTCTATAGCACCCTCCCTTCTTGCCTCTCGCTGCTGGAGAAGCTGACAACTGCTGGCATGTTTATTTTGATGAGATTAGGTGTGGAGGAGGCTCCGACTGTGTGCAGCAGGCATGGCACCCCCATCTGGTCACTGGCAGAACTAACAACAATCAGCGGTAGCAAGAGAAGGAGGGGTGAAGTGCTTTGAGGGAGAAAGAGAATGAGCGAGTGGAGAGATGAGGTGGTTAAAGTGGGTAAAATAATCTTTCAATCTCCGCTTAGCCTTAGGAGGAGCGGTGGAAAAACGTAGTAACAAATGGAAAATAAATAAATAGAAATAAAACAATTTCTGCCTCTTAACGGATAATATGATGGCAAATTATTAATCAAATCATCTTGATCCGAGAGGTGGAGTGCTCTACTTTGTGTTGCTTCACAGAACAGCAATCCTCCCTAATCTGATTGTGTAGAGATGAGGCAGCTTTAGCCTTGCCATTGTGCTACACTGATTAAAAGGGGCAGGAGACACAGTACTTTGGTCATGGAGAAAAGCACAGACACTGAAAAAGTACACATTGATACAGTTACAATATGAATGCATCTGATGATAAACATGGATGCAGTTAGATAAACATTCACACTGTAATTATTGTGAAAATGTAAGCAGCTGCTTTCTGAAAGTAAATTCCAAAATCATGCTAGATGTATCAAAATTTGTAGATTTCATATACAATTATTAAAAATGTTGACCCATTGTCTACACATTTACTCTTGCAGGTTTGCGGCAGGGTTTGGTTTGTGTCACCAGTGGTCATCGTGCGAGAGGCGGTATACACCCTGGACAGGTCGCCCATCTGTTAAATACACAGTTGTGTTAAGTATTGGGAAATTGACTGCTTCCTAATATAATAACGTAACAAAATGGAATATTTGCTCATATTTTAATAAGTTTAATGTGGGTCATTTTAGGTTCGAGTCTATAAGCAGTAATATGTATTTTCTAGGCAATTTATAATACAATAAAGTAGCTAAGTTACCTTCAGTTGTTATAAAAATGCTCTATAAATCAAGCATAACTTAAAAGGAATTTGACTTTGCAATTTGATGCCTTGAAATTGACCTCTGTCTCTTTAAGAAGTTCATGCTCTTTCCAACACTCTGCCTTCAGCACGTCATCACAGCAGTGCCTTTAATTTATACTATTTAAAGGCCGCCGTTCTGAGGAGCTTTGGACTCTTCCTTATCTCATCGCTTAGAAATGTAAATAGTACAGTAGATTTTTTTCACGTAATACTGCTGCATTTACTTCCACATGGCTGTTGTATCTTTGGCATCCTCACTGACCAGCTTTCTTCAACGTTTCTTTATTTAATCAATTCCAGAGACATGCATATTTGGTTTTGTCACTGTTGCTACATATTTTCTTCACTTCTTGATGACTTTGTTTCATTGTACGTCCAATGTTTTTGGAATTGTTTTGCACCTTCCCTGTGACTGATAGTTATTGATGATGAGGTCCCGCTAATGTTTTGGAAGCTAATTGTGGACCGTGGCATTTGCTATTAGATCTGAATTGTCAAGAAAATGGGGTTACTCAGAGGCTCTTTCAGTTATGGTAGATTTGTACTGATTATGGTGGACACTTATGAACACTGTTGCATCATTAGATATGAAAGGGTAAGTATCTATATACAAACAGATCATTTTAACTTTTTTATTTTGATATTTCAGCACAGTTGTCCACGTTATACGTCACAATAAAGGTACAAAAAAAAGATCGGAAATGATCTCCGTATTAAATTTGAACATCTGTATTTCATATAGCTCCTATGAAGCTGGCCTGCTCATCCTAATTAGGTGTGGATCTGAGTTTGGAGTTAATAGATTTGAAAAGGAATATCTGAGGAAGCCTCTATTTTGACAAAGGCTGTAGGGTTGGGTTGTATGGTGCCCATGTGTCTCTGGAGAGAGGCGTTAGGTCCCAGGGTAGCCCATTAGAGTGCACACCCATCCCGACCCCCACCTCCAACTACACAGCTTCCCATATCGAGGGAGACCACAGAAGCCAGACCCAAAGCAGAATATTCATGTTACACAACTGCGTGCATGCAATACTTTGGTCGGCTTAAGCAGACAGTGAAATGTACACGAGCCTGTACACACACACACACACACACACAGATGCAACCCATCCCCTTACATGGCCGATGATGCATATGCACACAGTCATGAAAAAGGTAGTGGATACCTGATAAATGTTTGAAATTAGGAAAATAAGAGAATGAGCTTAGTAATTTTAATTGTTAAAAAAATGAAGTTATGAATTTTATTGCATCACGTATTTGAATAAAAAGTTCTGTGAATGTTGAAATACGGAGGAAATCATTTGGGTTTGTCTTCAGAATAAGTTCAGGCTGGCAGGGTTGATGGAGTACAAAATCAGAATGTGAAGGCTTCGTAAAAATGATGAAAAAGTATTTTTCATTGAAAATACTTTCTGAAGTAGTTTAACAATATTTACATTTCTACAACTCAGACAAGGAAAAAAAAAATAAATAAATATATATATATATATATATATATATATATATATATATATATATATATATATATATATATATATATATATATATATATATATATTACATATGACCTTAGTCATTCTCACCTTGTTGTAGACCACCTGGAATAGCAATTTAGTTAATGCTGAGAACCATTTATTCAGCTCCCCAACCTGTTAGCTTAAGAGCAATTCTGCTGCCACTCAACTCTCAAAAAGAAACCAGTGTTCATACTTACTGAAAGGTGCCCTGCAAGAAAGTAGATTGTTATAAGTGTATGAATGGATCATTAAAAAAGACTTTGAATCACAGTTATGGGTTGTTTCGTCTACTAAAAACCACACCCTCATCTAATTTAGCTTTAAAACATCTCAAACAAAACAAGTTAGTACGAAATATCTTTCGGATGACATCTGGTCTACATGACCAACTTCATTGATTACAAAAACACCCTCTTTCCATTCTAGGTATTGTCTTCTCTACATCAGACATACTGTATTTCCCCCTCTCCTTCCCTCCCTCCTTCCCTCCCAAACACAAACAGATGCACACACACACGCCACCACCACCAGAGCATGTGTTGACTGATGTTTGCTCAGAGACTGCTGCGAATGCCAGAAGTTGGAGGTGCTCTGGGCTGTGATGCTTTGAGTGTGACCTCATGTTCCATTCTGTTTCTGTGCTGCTGTGCCTCGGCTCTTCGTCCTCCCGGGCTGACTCTTCTCTGTAGCTCCAACAACTGCGGTGGGACACCGAACATCTGTAAGCCACAGCTCCACTGACTCTGGTGCTGCTCTGCACTGGGCACATTCCCTCTGTGCAACTGCCACTTCTGTCTATGTGTTTTTCTTGCCGGGCATAAGAGATTGCCTGCAGTACACTTTGATGCTGGTTATGCCCAGGACAACTTGTCCATAGCATGTGCATATGTGCGCTGTATCACCACAACAGGGACTTCTCGTGTGTCCCGTCACGGAGAGAGTAAACAAATTAACAATCTAGTATGCCAACTACGGAGAAAGAAGGGAATTTGAGCCCACTGGAGTGGTGATGTACATTTGAAGTACACAAGCACAAATTCTTAGAAAATGCCAGGCAAGAAAAAAACAAGTGTCAATAAAAAATTGTCTACCATTAGCAAGACAAATGTTGTACTATTATGAAAAAGACAAATCTTTTGAGACAAACAAAATAGAAAATAAGACTGTTTGCTACAATCTGGTTGAATGTATACATGTTTAAAGTCATACTTTGAAGTATTCAGTGCTCTTTAGCAGGGTTCATTCATCCAGTATCACCTTATCTCAGCACATCAATACCTGCTTGCAACAGTTCCCTAAATGCAACACATGTGCAGCATGTACACTCTTTATGTACACTGTGAGAGGGTCAACTGTCCACTAAACTTGTGGACCTCCATTTTCGACCATGTGACTTTAATGTCCTTACATTGGTTCATTATCATCAGGGCAGACTTTCTCTAATGGACCGGATTACACTATTGCTTCTCAGTCATGTGACTCAACAGATCTTTTTGTTTTGTCGTTAAAAATCTTTGTAGAGAATACAACAGAAAAAAATATGTTTTATTAAACACCTCATGTTTATTGACTTCTCTTTCATGTTAGTTCTTTTGTTCTACCTTTGTAGTGGCAAAAGATCTCTGTGCATCATCATTTGTGAGCGATCTGAGATGTCAGAGGTGTCCTTTTGATGTGGAGTGCAGACCTCATGTGAGGCACCACCTGTGCAGCTCCTACTGTGTGCCTGTGGATGTTTTTGTACTCTTACATATGTGTAACTAAGTGGGCATAGTTTAGAAAATGCATGTGTAAATAGATATGTGTGTAACCAACCGCTTTACAAACAAAATTTGGAAAAAATGGGTGTTGAAACAATGTTTTGATTGTTTTTCGTTGAGTGGCAGTGGTACAACAGCTCTGTATTCCTTTTCATCAGTTTTTGTCATTGCCATTGATCATTGTTATACTACTTACAACTATAAGTTACATTCTGTTCCTAACACATTAACACAAGAACAAACAATAAAACTCTTTTTTTCTCTCTCTCTTTTTTTTTCCCTGAAACTTAATGTTGTTGCCTTCCATGACATCATTTGTCAATAAAGGAGAGAAAATTTAATCGATGAACACACAGATTTGAATGATCATGTCAGCCGAGCTCACAAGTCACCTACAAGTCAAAGAGCTGATCTTTAAAAGGTTTAGGTGTATTAAAACCTGGTGCAAACTCGGTAGCACAGAAGATTTGGTAAGCGAAATGAAGCATATGGGTTTATTTTCTTTTCATATGACAATTGATATTGGTACAATGGTACATAGAAAAAAATATTTAGCGTTTGGTTTTTAACAAAGCTCTCTGGCACAGCTAGTCTTCAATACTTTGCGCACTCAGAGGATAGCTCAAAAGTAAAATGTAGTCTAAATAAAATAAAACAGCTGCAAGCACAGTTTTGTGCTTCAAAACTATTCAGTTGTAATTATTGTGACTAATATTGCCAAACATTTCTATTTTATTAACAATAGCTATACAATTCATAGATTAATTTGGTTATTTTTAATACATTCTTAAGAATTTATTATCGTTTTTAGTGTTTACACATATTCAGGCCAAGCTTTTATCTTCATAGAGAGAGATCTAAAAGAGAAAATCTAAGATTTTTTTAATGCTTGTCATCTAATTTCTTTTAAGTAGTTTAGGAAATTTCCAATTCATAAGATCTCTCATATATTTATAACATGTTTATGGCTCTATGTTTTGTCTTGTGCAAACAAGGCCCACAAATAGGGTCTGCCATAACATTTGAAATGAGGCTGGTTTGTTTGTTTTCAGCATCTACAAATGATCTTTTAAACATGGCACAAGTAAAACTTCTCTTAAGTCAGTCCAGGAAACAACCCAAATGGGAAGACTTGGGAACTTTATCTTTAGTGCTGCTAATGAACAGAGTATAGGGGAAACCAACATGCTTTATTCCTTCAAATCTCTCTGGCGTAAACTGTTTGATATAAGATGTATGCCAAGACCCGTTGTGAATTGGTTCAGTACAGAGGGAGAAACTAGGAAAGAAGTGGCTGATGAAGCTTGTCTCAAACTCCCATATTCAACGCAGAGTGCATTTTTTTGGGACTCAATAGGGGAATGAATGGCCAGCGTACAATAATCCATCTCTTAGACTTCCACCGGAAAGCTATCAACACGCATACTGTGCAATACAAGATTTCAAAATTTGCCTTTACATTATGTTTTTAGGAATTTTAATTTTGACTGTTGTTGCAGAACAATGTCTAATCTTAGTTTTTGCTGATTTAAGAATTACAGTTTCAGGTAATGTTCAGCAAACTTTATGTATTATGTTTATGATGATGGAATACAAACGGCTTTTCCTGACAGACCTCCACAACAACTGGTGGGCTTTTGATTTTACCGTCTCAGGAATATTGCCAAGATAACTTCTGTTATCTTGCTCTGAACTATAAATGGTTATTCATTTATTCACGTCTGACTTTCTGAATTTCTCTTTCCACCTGTCTTAGCAAAACTTTTGTGAATCGCTTACAGGTGGTTCCAAATGCTTGTGACTAAGTCCTCGAAACACACTCATCAGCCCTCAACCTTTCCAGCTTCAGTAGCTGCCCATTCACTCTGGAGTTCACTTTAAGATTTACACAGGAATGTACCAGCATTGTGTCATTGATCCTTTAAATTCTCAGACCCCCAGAAGGTCTCTGAGGGCCAGTGAGCAAAGTCTCCAGGTTATGCTGCATAACAAAGACTGAGGAGACAGAGCATTTGCTGGAAGTCTCTGCCACTGAGCCTTAGAACTTAGACTCAGTAATATCTTTCAAAAAGCCGCTTAAAATTCATCTTTTTAAACTGACCTTTAGGTAATGGGGTAACACTTTATTTGAAGGGGGGTGAATAAGACTGTCATGACACTTTCATAAACATGACATAACACCTGTCATGAACATGAATAAGTCTTCATGAATATTTATGACTGTTGTCATAAAGCGTCATTCGGTAAATTATGACACTTTTATTACAAAGTTGACATTATTCAAAATGTCTTTGTTATGACAACTTGACATTAACCAGGAAATCATTACTGTTTAAACTTTACCTTTAATAACATAAAGTTAACTAATTTTTAAAGTGCAATCAGTAATACTTTTATAACAAATTTATATCAGTAATGATTTCTTGGTTAATGTCAAGATGTCATAACAAAGACATTTTGAATAATGTCAACTTTGTATTAAAAGTGTCATAATTTACCGAATGACGCTTTATGACAACAGTCATAAATATTCATGAAGGCTTATTCATGTTCATGACAGGTGTTTATGACAGTGTCATGTCAGTCTTATTCACCCCCCTTTCAAATAAAGTGTTACCGGTAATGGTCCTGCATCTGGAGTTTCTTTTTCCTGCTTTTGGTGTTGTACTTCTGGCCTTACCAATAGTACGCCTACTTCTCTTACCTTTTCAATTATTCATTCTTTGAATTTTGAGGATTTATTTTTATTGTTTTTATTTTTTCATTATGTTTTTAACATTTCATGTACACTTCTGCTTTATGTATTTTATACTATACTGGGAAGCACTTTGGGATTTTTTCCATCTGTGAAAAGGGATATAATTAATAAAACATACTTGCTTGCTTACTTTTTCACTTACTTACCATATTGACAGCCCAGGGAAACAGACATTCAAAGAATTACTAAAATAGAAATATATACCAACTTTTGAAACTAAAGTAAAACAAAATATTTATTAACATATATTTATTTATTATTTTAAAGCTTAATTATCTTTACAACTCACACTAACCTGTATGTCAACTATCTACTATTTTTCCTCTAGGTGTGACTGCAGCAGCTTACACTTGAAAGAATGTTCTGCAATAATTTAACAATGCAAGGAAAGCCACACAACAGAACAGAGTTTTCTACTGTTAATCAGCCTGAGCCATCCTCTCTGATTCCACCTCTTCTACCCCAGAGAAAAGGTCCTGCTGATTAGAACAGGCCTCTCACTGAGTGCCATCCATCATCATCTAACCTCCTGCTCCTCCCCTCTGATTACTCTGTTTCTGTATCACACACACTCCCACATTAGCACATCCACAAGTAGCACAAACAGGCGTATGCACGCACGCAATATCCGAGCAGTCCTTATTGATTGAATCAGAATTAATTGACTATGAGGTAATCATTGGCTGAAAACAAGGCTGTATGTCAGAGGAGTTGACATTTAGTCGACACGGTAGAGAAGGATGGAAGTGCGTGTGTGTATCTGAGGGTACGTGTGCGTGTGTGTGTGTGTGTGTGAGGCCAGTGCCGATGGTGTGCGAAGCATTACACAGTCACTGTCGACTCCACTGTCAGAGAGAGGGTCTGAGTGAGGCCCGTTTGGTTGTAAAATCAAGCTGACAGCTTTGTTAACAAGTCCGAGCAGATGAGGGGGATTATTTTATTCCATGGCACGAGGATGGTGCTCAGCAGACACCCCTCACATAGCGATGGATTTGTCGGCTTCCAGTGATTTTTCATAAATTTGCCTGTTACAGAGGACGAGGCAGTCCTAACTGTCATCATTAGAATTGAAAGCTCTCTTTAAATAGAGGCTGAATCCGAAAGGATTACACCCGTCTTCTTATAATAAAGCAACATATAGCTAAATTAAAATATAATTAACTGTAATTTAGCTTAATAAGTTAGTTGTCATCATGAGTGATAAATAAAATCCTTGGAGACACCTTGATTTTTTTTTGTTTTTTGGCAAATCTTATCCTGGCCATGAAATTATTTTATGGTAGCAAACTGAACGCACAGGACATTTCTGAAGAAGAATTTTGTATAAAAAAAAAAAAAAAACATGCAAAAGAAAAAGGAAGCAGAACACAATTAAAAAATGCAAAGCAATGTTCAAATGTATTCTTGCTATTAAAAAAATTACTAGCACACAAAGCCTTGTAATGAATAGTTGGTGTGTTTCAATATATTACATCTAGTATTAATATTTTTAACACATCTAAAGAAAGATAAAAGTATCTTCTAACTTCTAAGTTAATTATTCTGATCAGAAATCGCAAAAAAAAAGGGTGGGGTTATATGGTTTTGCAACCATATAAGTTCAAATGTCAGAATAATACAGGTCAGAATAATCAATTATTAGTTTGATTTCTGCTTACAGTGGTGAATATTTAAGCCATTGCACTACTTCAAGATTTTTTCATTATTTTTTCTTTTATTGTTCCTTTCTGAGCTTCAAATTGTACGAACAAGGGACAAGGGGACTGTTTCTTTACTGTGCTGAATGTTAAACAGTCTAAGACCCTTGAGTGCTTAACATTACAGACTAAAACTTATTTTTAATTCAACTTCTTTGCCCTTTTACATTTGTATTTTTTTAATTTTACTTATTTGCTTGTTAGTACAGTGAATTTCAATAACTCAGAAAAGCTAAGTTAATTTATTTCAGTAACTCAATTTAAAAAGTGAATTTGCTCTTCGTTCAGTGTCAAAAGTAAAACAAGAAACTTAGAAATAGTAAAAAACAACAGGTGCATAATTTCTAGTCCTGTTTATTGCTCCTCTAGCTAAAACAGCAGTAATAACATTTATCATAATTTTGTCATTATACTAAATAACTAATCATGTAATCTCGGGTCAAGAAGGACATTTTAAAAAAGTATTTTCAATTATGCATCGGCAGAGATCTCTCTGCATCTGTGTTTGACATTTCTCTTCATAGCAGAACATGCTTGTATTATGTGTGGAGAATATGCTAACACAATGCGGTACCAAGCTAATCATGTTACTGTCAATTATTCAGTGGTGTCTTAGGTTTGCAAGTTCACAGACACAGGAAAATTAGCCTTTTTACTTGGTGTGTCTTTAAGGCTTGCTTACAGGAATGACAGAAGATGTTATAGACATCAATATTTCATAGTTAATTATATAGGAAATGCCAGTGTCTTTAATATAAATGTGAGGGGCTGTATAACCAGCTAGTGTAGTGGTGAGAATTCAGAAGCTTTATGCTTTATTTTTTCTTGACACGTTGTGTGATAATGGTAAAGGATTTAATGGGTAAAGTAGAAATATGGATAGTTATGCTACGCCTTATGTCTTCCCAAAATGTGAATGTTTACATACATATGGAGAAGATAATTCATGCAGTCATTGCACTTGCAAATTTTCTGTCAATTTTGATCAATTCGTTTTGAGTCAGGATAAGTTGAGCTACCAAGGTTTCATGAGCTTATTTTTTATGAATATTGTTGCTTTCTTCAAAGCAGAGAAGTGAAAGGTCTTAGATTCATACTGAATCAGCATGTCAAAGGGTGTCTTATCAAAGTACTGATTTTATTCTGCCAGGTTAGAACAGCTGATTAGGGAATACATTCTTGGGTTTTTCTCTACTACAAATTATGCCTAGACCTTGAATTAGACTAGAACATCTCCCAAAAAAACAATAGTACTTTGTTTTTCAAGCCTTTTTGGTTTTTTGCCATGATGATTTGTACATAACCACCTTGATCAGCACCTGATGACATCATGATGGGGTGACTTCTCTGAGCTATTCAATGCTGATTCAGAATCTGTTTATTATACTAAGGAGCACAAAGAACTGAGAAAAGGTCCATTTAAATTCTTACTGACCAGCCCGGTTAATATTGGGTTTTAATGTTTCCATGTTATGTTGGTTTTTTAAATAATCTAATCTTGAAGTCCCAGTAAGTTTAGTTTTTTTTTTTTTGCCATCATGCACCTGTGGTGCAAAAACAAACAAACAAACAAATAAATAAATAAATAAATTTGTCCAATAAGATTACTTTTTACTCTCTCTGGTTATAATTCCAGATGCAGAACAGACTCAGATATTCTGATATTCTGAAGGCAGTTCCAGTGGCATACCATTGAATATATTGATGGTGACCTTCCTGCCTATTCAGCAGATCTTTGTTCAGCTATTTGCCATTGACAGTGTCTGAGTAGTGGGGATCTGCTTCTGCTGAGGTCCAGATTCTCAGAGAAAGTTGAGACAACAGTCTGAATTTGGACCAAAGTAAGGGCATATGAAATGTAATATTTTGATAAATTAGATTTCAGCTAATGATCAGCTAATGATTCGTTTTTAGGCAGTGTTGATATATTTATTTTGTTCACTTTTGTTTTGGGTGTCTAATTAATCATTTAAATACAGAATATGAGAGAAATTAATTCTTGATTCCATTTGCAAATAGTTCCCATGCAAGTTAAAAAAAATTCAATAATTTATTTTCTTAAAATGTGTAAACATCATTAGTTTTTCTAAAGTATATAGTTAGGTTTTAAGCAATAAAACCTAACTTAAAACCTAACTATATACTATGTACTATGGCCTTACCATCACACTGATTAACATATTTTGATGACTGATGCATTTTCTTTCATGTGACTCATAAGGGTTGTAAAGACATAAACCCAGTGTAGACTAGAGTTAACTGTACATTGTGTCTGTAGCCACATTTAGATTTGAAATTTGTCAAAGTCTGTCATTTTCTGCAGTTTTAATACAGTAACCTCCTCACACCCCAAATCCAACATGACCCCCAGGGGTAAATGTGAATATTTATAGGAGGGTAATGCTAGTTTAGTCTCGCTTTTGGGACTAATCACCTAATGAGGGCATTAGGGTACTGTTAGGGTCACGCTGACTTGTGTTTGAGTGTGTCTTGCAAGTATATGGTGCAGGTGGTGTCCCTTGACAAAGAGGGACCCCAGGGAGGAGCAGAGGAGGAGACTCAAAGCCCCTTGGCTTGCCTAGCTTGGACGGTGATGGATACCTTGCCCCAGGGAGAATGGCGACGAGAGCACTTAACCGTAAACAGACAAAGACAAACATAAATGCTTCTCAGACAGAGAAAAGATCCAAGCCCCAGACACAGAACAGATATAGCACACAGCGAGGTGGAAATGAGATGTTTAGCTTGATGATGCATGACATCTGTAATGCATTCTAATTCTCCCCACCGGAGCACTCGTCTTTAAGAATGATTGATGATGTTGTTTCATTGTCTCAGTAAACACAAGTTAATAAATGAAGGCTGTGTCTAATCACCCACAAAATGCAGTTTTGTTCAAAAAAATTGAAATCATCATGTGGAACCTAACTTGTTTCTTATTTTGCCATTTTTTCGTCTGTGTGAAGTGTATGGAGGTGTTTGTTTTTATAGTCTCCTTTAATAAATAGGACTTTTGTGTTTTTACCAGGTAGTTGACCAGTAAAACGTCTTTAACTTTTCATTAAATGGAGCAGAGTAGTGATTTCAATTTCATCACACCATGCTATGCACATCCCATTATTACACATGAGAGGAGCAAAGCTCTGCCATAATAATTTAACTTTAATACAATTGTGTTGCTTTTAACTTAGCAAGTTAATCACCCATGGAACCAGCTTGGCAGCTTATTTGGGCTGATGGTGGTAATGTAGCTCAACATATTTTCTATATAATGGACATCCACTGTTCAAATATGTGAATGCATCTCAAATCAGGCACATTGCGGTGCTGCAGACATTTAGATAAAATAGTCCATAGAAAGTACAATATGTATTTGTTTATTTACAGATCTTCATTAGTCTCTACCATAGTAGATACTATTCTTCTTTGGATCCATACCATTACAATTCAATAATACCTTTTAAAGACATCAAATGATGTTTTTATTTTTGTTTATACCTTTCTAAAGAAAGGTAAAGACAATGAAAAGAAGTGAGGTGTAGGTTATCTGTCTTCACATATTTCTCTTAAAACTTGTCATTTTTCCCTTTTTTCTGTGAACACAACAGGTGAAACTGAATGCAGAAAAGGATATTAATCTGATATAAAATCGCACAGCACATAACATAATTCACATTTCATTATGTTAAAGTTTTTGTAAACTGAAATAAATTTGCTTATATTGTAGTGGACTAATATTACACATATATATTAGTAGCTCATAAGTTTAAATTTCAGCTACTTGAACTGATTTGGTGTTACTTGGTGGTACAGATGCCTCCCTCTTTTTCTTGTCACCCAACTGTATCTCTAGAAATAAAGATCTTACTATGCCCAGTATGTTTTTCATAAAGGGATCACTGGAGGTCATCCTCCTTTCCATGATTACACCTTGAGATCCTGTCCATTTTCATCACAAACAGGATCAGTAATCCTGTTTGTGTGATCCTGTTCCAACATGCAATGGGAACAGGCTTGACTTGGTGCTGAGGATGTGCCGTAATGAACATCATGTTCTCAAAAAGACAGGAAAAAATGACTGTGAGAAAATAGCTGAAAAAGGCACAATTTATTAGGTTTGGGACCGTGTTTATGGGATTTCATTTCATCATTCATCCAGAGAACCTTTTTTTAGGTCAGAGACTGATGTATAAGAAAGCCTAGTTTTGTACTCTCCGCTGTAAGTTTTCCCAAAGGTGTTCCATTGAAGGCTTCAGTATTTTATGCTTTCTCCTACATATGTTGTTTTTTAGTTACTTAAGTGTCCAGATGGGTTGAAGCCAGAAATCTGTGCCTTCCAGAAAAGTTTTTCCATATCAAACTTGCTCAGTCATGTCTTTATGGACTTTGATTTATGCAATGGTGTACTTGGATGTTTGAACAATGGTCACTTCAAAATCATTACCTTCATCATCCTTAAGCCAACTTGTAACTAATTTGACATTACGGTTTTGAGGTCATTGTTAATTTGAAAGACCCATCTCCACAGGATTATGTTTTGAGATATTTCCTCATTATTTTCACATAATTTTCTTTTCACATGATTACATTTATTTCGGTGCCACTCTCATATTTCACAGTTGTCACAGTGTTCTAATGCATACTGGGTTCCCCTTTTTTCTCCAAATGTAATATTAGTCATTATAACCAAACCCTCAGTTTTAGTTTCACCAGAACACATTTCTCCAAAATGTAAGGTCCTTATCCCAGAGGAAATTTGCAGCAGTACACAGTTCTCATTCTGATATGTTCCTGGCTTTCTTTCTTTTTTTTTTTTTTTTTTTGGATTATGTCACAGAAGGAAGTAGTTTGTTTGAAATGAGCCTTAATACATAAATTCTACAAGATTTCTGAAGCAATTTTTATCTTAGTTTAAAAATAATTACATATTGTTTTTCTCTCCTTATTCTGCCAATTAGCAAATGTAAATAATTATGATAAACCGTTCTGTTTTGTCTGACTTTATGTGAGACAGTCAGGAAAAAAAATGTTTATCATTGTATACACTGGATGCAAATATCTTATACAACACAACAGAAACAAATTGGTGTTTTTCTGTGTGGATTGTATTAAGTACTACCTAACCTCTTAGTGTTTGAAATAGGGCTGTTGTAAACGAATATTTTAGTAATCGAGTAATCTATCGAATATTCTTACGATTAATCGAGTAATCGGATAAAAAAAATTATAAAATGAAATATTGGTAAATCTGGCATAATACCGGTGTTACTATCAGATATCAATATCAGTCCAATTTTTCATATTTGAGCATCCCTAACAGTTGCTTTTTTGTAGTTTAGAAAACTAACCTGTAACAATAATAGCTCACTTTCTAAGTTAACCAGAAGAAAAGTTATAGAAAAATCTGAAATTATATTGAATTTAATAACAAAGAGGCAGGCTCACAAATATGCTTATAAAAAATGTCTACAATCCAGCTTTTAGTTTATGTATTCATCTTCAGTGAGTTTAATAGATTAATTAAACTCACCTTGCCACCTAACCTGTCACGCTTTGGGTTTGAAAATACGGGAAATGCCGCCTGGAGTGGGAGGAGAGGGCGAATGAACGAACATGGGGTGGAGGGGAGGAAATAGACCAGCGGACTGACGAACCGTTAGACCGGGGGACGAACACGGGGGGAAGCAATACGGGATATTTACGACACCTTCACTGGTCACACTCAGAAACTCATCTACCAGCCATGTACGATGCGCTCCGCCACCCGTTTCTTCAGACCGGGATATGAAATTTATTGTGCGGTTCGTCGGTAAAGCTACATTTACACGGTAAGCATCAGCTACTCAGCCGCCCGCCCTGTTCAGGCTATCCGCTCACCTCAGCGCTCTTCCCGCCGTTCGCTTTCAACCAGCAGCCCCGGAGGAGAAATGCTGCCGTACTCCAGGCATTCCCCAGTCATTTTAAGGATGCTTATTGGTTCCCCAAAAACGATAAAAAGTCGGGCATTATCATCAATCAATAAAATCCCCACGGGCCAATCTTGAAGATTGGACTTTATGCCGCTGAGACTTAGCTTTTGTCAACAACTCAGAGGCGGAAGTGAGAGCTCCGCGCAACGCAAATGAAGTCCCGGCCGGAACACGGTGCGCTAACTAATAAAACATAAATTAACGAAGCTTCGAGGCAGGTACATTTTCCTCGAGGAATTTTAGTAATCGAGGTACTCGAATCATTCGAGGAATCGTTTCAGCCCTAGTTTGAAATAAATTGCATCTATAAATTTGAATCAATATTTAACGACAATAGCCAGTTTGTGAAAATGTTAAAACATACTTATTGAAGTAAGTATATTTTTAACGTTAAAAAGTTTGAACTTTCTCAGTTAAACTAAACTAAAATTGAACTGCTCATTACCGTTTGTCCAGGGTAATAAGCGCTCTCAGAGCTGTGCCATGAGTACTTTTATGCAGTAACTCCTAACGTTTTCAGAAAAGGAAAGAAAACAGCCATTCCAAGTGATTACAGAAAAAAGAACAGCTAGTTGACGTAATGTAGAAAACTGGCATAGTTGGGGGGGAAAAAGAATATCTTGCCAGTCACTGGGACATTCTGTGCTACAAGGTTTACAAACTAACAAATTAAAGGAATCGAGAATGACAATGTGACTACATATGCTTGCCTTTAGTGTCAGTTTCTTGGCCCAGAGCCCAAAATGAAGAAACCAAGGCAAATGTATGACATGAAAGTTCAGGTTTCATAGAACAGTAGGTAGCTTATTAAACTCCCTTTGATCCCGCTGTCTTTGATATCTGCACTCTCATAAAGAATTCACTTTCAGTAGTAAATATATGTAGTTCAGAGAGACATCATGACACACACGCACACACCCCTTATACCCTTACAGTCTCTTTAAATTATACAAAACAACCTAGCAAACTATGCAGGTCAAAAGATTTGGAGGAAAGAAGTGATCTGATTTAGTTCTCGACTTAGTTACATTTGAGATATGGGAGATTTTCACTCAGGAAGGCAACTTAAGTTTTAAGAAAAGTTCATATTTCACTTTGAGGATTTTGTTCTATACTTACTGACTTGCAAATATTAAACAGTTTTACAATTTGCAGTTCTTAAAATGCCTATAAATTCCTCTGTCTTTTTTTGTAGCAATATGTTGCACTGTTTTACAATTGCACAAGTTTATGATTCATCACACACAAATCGGATATTAAGGTGATAGAAACTTGGCATGTGCACTTCAGCAATCAGTGTTGTGGGTCTGTGAAAATGAGCTAACAAATGTGGTTGTGTTTAGCTGGCCTGAAAACCTTGTGCCTGTGACCCCATACCCGAGTTGCCATGGCATCTCTCTGTTTGTAATTATCCCAGTTTTGTGGGGGGAAATAATGAGCAGCATCTATCAGAGTCGTGCCATCCCATTGTGTCCTGTCCCGGGCTTTAGCATGACCTGGCAATGCCATCCCTGCTGAGCCCCCTTTGCCCAGGGTCTAGACATGTTTGTTTGCTTTGCCCAAAGGATGACACAGTGCAGAGGAGACGGAAAGGTCATAGCCACCTCTGGCCTGACCTCTCACCCTTCCTTCTGCTTAATGCCAGGGCACTGGGACTGTGATGACTAAAAAACACACATTTGTTCCTGGTTAGATGAGCACACACACACACACACACACACACACACGCACGCACGCACGCACGCACACACACACACACACACACACACACACACTGTTTTAGACGTGCAAACGGAAGAAAAGAAACCTATTTACCCAATCCTGCAATCCTGTCTGTTTCTTGCATCGCTGCTTTTTTCAGCTCTTTGATGGATATAGGTGTTCTAGTTGACATTTGTTTTTTATGTCTTGAGAAGCAACAACAAAGAGATAAATCTACTTGATGTCTAAGTGAAAGTTTACTTAATTGGAGCTGTTATGTGTTGTGTTAGTGGAGCTGGAAAGACTCAGCCTCTGCGTCCTCATTAAAAAAGTACAAGCCCACTTTTGAACAGTAAGTGAAGAATTGATTAGAAAGTCCTCGCCTGTTGTGATATCCACTTCTCTCATTGTTCTCTGCTGGCTCAATACTGCTGGGGTTTTTTCACTGCGCCTTCCAATTACCTTGTGCAGATCAAGAAAGGTGCCAGATTAACTAGAGAAACATTGCTAACACAAAGAGAATTCCTAACTTAACAAGATGTCATTTCTCATTGATAAACCCTGTCAGATTTCCAGTGACTTCCCTTTCTGAATAATTAGGAGGTTCAGATTTGAACGCATACACAGAAACTTCATATATCATTAGAAACAGCGTGCAATGCCCTGTTTAATATTTTAAAAATGTCTTCTTTTCAGTTCAGCCCATGAATATTTCTAATGGCTTCCTTCAACATCTTTTTTTTAAGTCTTATTGAAGAGATAGTAAGTAGAGAAAGTTATTGAATGAGCAAATTTGATATAACATAAAAACCCTAAAAACATATAAGATTGGTTTCTATGTAACTGCTTATAATCTTGGTGCTTTGAGTAAATTAATTTCTATTAAAAAGCAGACCACTGAATTGTGGTCTGCTTTTTGGTACTTTTTAAACATATTTTTCTTACATGGAGCTTGTTTGGTTTTTATGTCATATTAGTGTCACTTCATCTCTTGGTGTTCACTGAGAATCTGTTTGTTTTAGCCCTCAACTTGGCTCTCATTGATCAAAGTGGTCCACGGATGTCCAGTTGTTTTATACACAAAATTCGGGACTATGTAAGTTTTGTATGAAATGTGTTCCAATCCTATGCCAGCTTTCAGGTCATGTATACAAGTTTTTCGAATTGTGGTTCGTCAGAGGAAATCAATATCGCAAGAAGCATCAGTTTTCTGGGTTGAAAAGATTTTATTTTATTTTTTTAAGCTGGCGATGAGTGACTGTTCAGTTGATTTCTTTTCCCAAGGCATGTCACTGTGGAATGGTGCCAAAATTGGGAACCACAAAGATGAAAACCTGGCTCTCCAAAGCCATAACAAATGGACGTTGGTCTGCCTTGGATCAGCTGAGGGAACTTTTCTGTGGATGTGATATCATTTTGGACTGTGGAGTTCTGCAGAATATTGCACTGGACAGTTGGTTTTAATTTGGAGCCCTGAAGTGTGGTGAATTGGTAAGGGTCTGGAGACTGTCAAACAGAGGCAGAACCTCATTTAGTGCTGTAAAAGTCAAGTAGGTCACTTCTGCTTTGTGGGGACCAACATTTCTGATTTTGTTTGTGCCTTTTCTCGAGTAATTAATCATCTTTCATTAATCTTTGTTATAAATTTAGTGGGCAAGAATAGGAACATTTCAAATAAGTAGTGGCATGGGGTGTAAACTGGGATTGTTTCAAGTTCCCCTATTCTATGGATGAAAGTTGAAATTTATCCTTTAAGATTAATTCTTACTGTATTGGGCCGAGAGGAATTTTCTGGTCATTAATATCTGACCCTTTTAAAGAATGTATGTTTTATTTGCTTAAAATCACAGTTTTATCAAAGTTTGCCTTTTATGTTGTCTATGTTGAGATATCTTTGAAGTTTCTTAAATGATTGCTGTGATTAGTTGAAGAAGACTGCATTATTCGACTCAGGTGTGTTGAATCAGAGACGCATCTAAAAGTTCAGGGCTTATATTTGCTTGTTAAATTTGATGATTGTGTGTCACAAAATGTAATGTTTATTGCTGTTTCATAATTAGTTACTGGATTATATTTGTATGGAGTAAGGCAATTTGAACAGCCTTGTTGCTGAAATGTGCTATACAAGTAGACTTGAGTAGACAATCAAAATTGAAACCCTAATTGTCTTGACCAATTACTAACAGTAAAGTGGCTTTTAGAAACTAACAAGCATTGAATGTGTTTGGTTTTGCAATCAAATCAAATGCGATGTAGAAGATGGTGTTCATCACATTGGAAAAAGTTTGGGGTGGTTAGGCCATCTGGCATACTGGGCATTGCCTGTTGCAGACAGCTATGAACCAGCCCAACGTTGTCATAATTCATAAATAATTTTTGTTGACCATGATGGCCCATTTTTTTTTGTTTTGTTTTTGGAGAAAAGTGGGCATATCTGACAAAATCTCTCAGCTCTCCTCAGTCCTTTGACCAGAGTTATATTTTGTCATTAGAGCTGAACAGAGCTGGACAGAAGATTATGTCTTTGGACGAACCGCAGAAGTGCAGAGAAACTGAGAGGAAAAAAGGCTAAAAAGCCTGCAAGTAGGTACAGATTGGAGATTCCCCATACTACACTGACCAATTATTAATTTCTTGCAAAATAATGGACTAACATGTCTGAATGTTGTGATGAGTATTTTTGATTTTTATTTTAACTGTAAGGCTGCACTTCGAAGCATTAATATATATACATTTTTGTTCAAATACATTGGAATCTCATTGAGATCAGAGCTCCTCAAAGTTTGTTTGTTGTGCGGTTGAAAGCAATTGTTTACACTTCTGGAGGACAATTTCTATAAATGTGCAAAAATATTTTCATTCTCCACAACAAATAGGTTTTGAGTTCAGGATTTTTTTTTCTTACTTTAAGTCCTAAAGGTTGCAGGACTGCATTGGATTTGAATGTCCTTGTGCTATTGCTTATTGCAAAACACAAATGCAAGTATTTTGTTTTTCGCTTGTTTTAGTGACTGAAAGTCTTTGAATTTCTTTCCCTCAAGAGTTTGAAGGCTGGGATTGGCTTTTACACACAGTTTAATAAATAACTAAGTTCATTTTTCCACCTTTATGAGAGATTTTTGTTAAATGAAGCCCTATTAGAAACATCCTTTATTGTCTCTCAAACAAAAAATTCAAGTAAAGTTTCTTAATTAGTTGAATTCTTGTGAATTGTAGAAATCTTGTGAATAACCATTTAGTCCTTAAGAAATGTAATCACATTAGGAGGATCAGTAGCCATCATCTCCTTCACTGAATTGTGATTTCTTACCTTCTGTAAAACAGTTGCCTTTTCTCAAATAATATACATCAGCAAAGAAAACAATGAAGAGATCCCACTCTCTCTTTCTCACACAGAGATTGATTGTGTTATTATGACACTCCAGGGAAAGTCCGTTTAAGCCTCCTTTTTTGCCCTTATTCCTCATTTGGAAGCACCTCATGAACAATTTACCCTGTGCTTGCTAATGATATTTCACAAGGCGCTATGGGATATCTTTTATACATCAATAAGGGCAATTATCAGCTTAACTGGGAAAGCAGTGTCGCCAGCTCAGCCATGCCTTTCTCCCCTGTGCTCTACGCCAGTGTACTCTCCTGACATGCCTTGGTGAAATGTAACCACCCTGTCTGAATTAAATGCTGCATTTGCTTCAAGAACAAGTCATTAAAAACTGTCATGAAACCTTTAGATGAACGTTGTAAATAATAGAAAATTGAGCCTATTTTATATTTTTCATACTCAGTATATTAGTCTTGCAAAAACAGATATTTAAAGACGTGACTCCTCCTGAAGTTGTTCACTTTGTATAGGTCTGTTAATCTGAAAGTCAGTTTGTAGTTATATAAATTCAATAAAAGAGGGCACTACCATCGTAGTTGTTGTGCCCATTGTCTTTACTTGAGCTGTATCTACAAAGAAGTTGACCTCCAATTTGTAGAATAATAGCTTTTCTTCTAGAAACCCTCTCTTTTTAGTCTTACAACTCAATGATGAAAAAATAGATATGAAAAAAGTTTTGTTCATTTTTACCCAGAAAAGCACAATCTTAATTTGAAAGAGTGCCTCTTACACCGATGTGTTCATATCCCTGACACCATCTCTCTCAGAGCCAATCGAGCCTCTTCTCTTTTTTTTGTTCTTTAGTCTCTTTATTCATTGCCCAGCTGTCCTGAACTGGTGAAGCACCAGCTGGCTGAACAAACCTAGGATGGTATAGTAGCTGTAGACCTCAGTTGCCCACAGAAGCACACATGCTTTTGTACATGGCTCCTAATGCAGCTTCGAACCCGTAGTTATGAACAAGAGGGTCAGACCAGAGCTTATATTTATAACCACACCACCATGACCGCCGCCGCACCATTGCAGTAATCACCACAGTGCATTGAGACTGAGTGGAGCAGACACTTGGCTTACTTCAGATGGGCACCGGCCAGCTTGGCACCACAGCCCAGCGGCTCTGAAATGAAATCATAGATGAGCTTTGCCCTGTCAGCTAAGAACTGGCAACCCCGTTACTCAGAGGAGACGAGAAAAAGGAACATGATAATGTTTCAGCTTAATAATTTGAAAAGGTCGGTTTTCATTTGTTTTCTCTTGTGCTTTGTATGGTGACTTGTGAGTGTGTGGTTTCAAATTGCACAAACTGATGTTCTCACTAAAAGTGATTGTCATAGATATACTTAGATTGTATGATTTTGTTTTTGACAGATAAATTGTACTTATAGTTTAAATCAGAATAATTTAACAGTGTAGTGTTAATTAATAGGTTTTGTGTTTATAGACTTATTCAATAAGTCTTAATATTTTTGAAAAGCATATTTCAGGAGGCTCAATTCACAGAAGTGAAATACACTAAATTGACTAATAAAAAAAAAATCTTTCCAACTTTTTCTTAAGACTGAAGATTTTATTCTTACGGCTAATATAAACACATTTAAAAATTAGAACATGAAAATGTATGAGTAATATCTGTCTAAATGTTTCTACTTTCAAAACTTACTTTTAATCAAACAAACAAGACTCTTCAGAACACATATTGTAATTTGTTAAATATGTAGTGAGCAAACAGTGATCGCTTCGTTTGTCAAATGTATTCAAGCATATTTTAAAACCCATACTTAGTCAATAGAAATTGTTACTCTATAAGTCCTTACATGACCACTTTAGATTTTTTTTTTCCTATCTATACTTATTTTCCTGCAGAGACTCATAGAGAGATGTGACTGTGGTGGTGTCTTATTATGGAGGTGTCACCACATAACTAGCCACCACAGTTTGACAATGCTACATTTCCCCTATGGTTATCGATCAAGAAGACACATCTTACTAGGGCACACCAGCAAACACATCCTTTAAACTGTCTCTCTGCATGTTGAGGTCAGCGTCAGTGGTCTTGAGGTAAAGGAAAGTATACGCCACTGTGCCAGCCTAGACGTAGTCTGCATTGACATGGCCATTTGAGGTTTTAGGTTACATTTTTAATGGCTTTCTGTGGATGTCTTTCAGAAAAAAGGCAATTTGACAGTATAAGAAAAACCACAGAAAGGCAAACTGAGCTCTTGGGTTGGTCATGTCAGTCATATGGCTGGAGAGCACTAGCCATAAGCTCATTAGCACACCCCAGAGTTTGGAGAACACTGGATACTGGGTTTGGCTTGTGTGCATAAATAGTGACAAGATGATGGTTGTTTTCAGCTCAAGCTATACAAATGAGAAACATTCAGACAGTGAAAAATGGCTCGATTTTTTTCAAGGTATTTAAATAGAGGGAACAATAATAATGTCATTTCATAGTTGTGTAGTTCAGCAATTTTTATCGTCAAGATGGGGATTATAACACTGCGTATATGTCATCCATATGTCTTCCACAGTTGACTTTTAATGTTTAATGGTATCTGCAGTTATATGGGATAATGATGGCCATGACTAATTGCAAAAGTCAAAACAAACCTGTTTGTAATACATGGATCATTAAATTATTATTTCAAATTTCAAATCATATTTAAACAGAATTATCCCATGTTAATAATTAAACACTGAGGCAGGATTATCTGTGGAGATCCTGTGCAAGCTGTGAATAAGCAATATGGCAGGACAATGGAAAACCAAACAAATACAGACCATTTCAAATAAAACAAACCAATAACTTCAAGCAAAACAGAAGCCTTTAAAACACTAACCTGTGTCTTATGATACCCAATAAAATTAATTTGATGACGATGCCTAGGGCAGCCTAGATAGATATGTGTGTGAGTGTTTTGATAACATCAAAATGGACAAACATGGCCATGCCATCATCAACGTGTTGATGTTGGGTGTGGTCAGCCAGCACTTCTACCAGCTCTCGAGAAAAGTTACACTCATGTCCTGGAATCTATTGAGAAGAAGTTAATCAGCCCATATATGCCTGTCATGCCCTGGTGGAAGTTCTCCATATGGAATTTCAAGCACTGAGTGAAACTCTGGAGTTCAGCCATAAAAAAAACTAATTTCGCTTGCTGCCAAGAACCAAATGTAATATAAAGAAGAACTGGTCCACACACAGAACCCGGTGCTACTCCACATGTAACCTTCAAAATAGGTATACTGATATTTAAAGACTCTTTAGTATCTTACACTAAGGATACAGCCATACAGATGTGTCACTGGTGTTTGCCCATGACGTATGTAATGCGCCAGTTTGATGTTGTGCCTATGCCTGTGCTGTAAACAACCATCTGCCACTGCTAAGAGAGATGAGCATAGCTGAACAAGGCAGGTTTTAATGTTAATTCAATATTTGGAAGCTTGACCAACAAGGACTTAACAGCTTCAACTTCCTCCACTCCCATTCCTAAAACTATAAGCAGAGTACAATTCTAAAGCATCACAGGAAATTGACATCATTGTTCACAAATTCTCCTTCTGTTTGCTGTTTGGACCGATAGAAATTCTACTGGAGCAAATCCAAAGTCAACGGGAGAAAGCCCAGACTGTGCTGTAAGCAAGAATTGAATCGAGTGGAGTAGCACAGAAAGCCAATGGCCAGGCTAACACTGAGAGGCTAGAATGTGAATTGTACTGCTCTTGCTTACTCCCCTACCCACCCACAAACCCACTTCTCCCATCAGACAGGTGTGCGTGTGCATGCCCTGACCTTGGGTGCAATGCAGAGCTTGTCTTTATGAGGCCTTGAGACATGGCATTTGTGGCATTTAACCCCCTCATCACTTCGTGACCCCCCACTCGCACCCTCCCTCTGCTTTATACTGTCATTCTCTTTTCACCCTCCTTCCTTACTGCCCCTCTTTTCTATTCCATTCTTGCTGCATATTCATCTTCTTCCACCTACCTTGCTTCCTTGTTAAATCTCTTTCTGTCACTGACTTCAGCCCTTTAACCTGGCAAGTAAACAACAGTGGTCCTGGTATATGTGTGTGTGTGTGTGTGTTTGTTTGCAATACCTTGTGAGGACCATTTTCCTGACACATACTAAGTTGTGGGGACCCACTGCTCCTTGTGGGGACTGAAGCCTGATCCCCACAAGGGGAAATTGTGCTTTTGGGTCAAGGGTTAGATTTAGGACTAAGGTGTGCATTAAGTTTTGGATAGAGTTAGGGTTAGGATAAGGGTATGGCTTAGGCTGTAGAAATGAAGGGAAGCCAATGGAAAGTCCCCACAAAGATAGCCACGCAAATGTGTGTGTGTGTGTGTGTGTGTGTGTGTGCGTGTGTGCGTGTGTGTGTGTGTGTGTACACTAGAAGTAACCAGACAGCAGAATTTACACCTTCCTCTCATGCAGTTAGGAGCCTGAAGAAGGGTAGAGAGATCTTGACAAGGTCAGTTAGCTTTGTAGCTCATAATTACCAAGGCAGGGTCTACAGTATATGTCAAAGCTGGTAGACCATGCAGGATTCAGTACACAAAATGAGCCTGTGTGCTAAAAGTGGATAAAATGTGTCTATCTATAGTGGGATTCATGGTCTTAGAAGTGCACTGTAAGAAACACATTTTGTGACACATTATTATTAATAAATATTCATATTTATTTGGTTCAGTTCATATGTTGCTTAGTCATTTTACAAATCACCAGATGATTTAGCAGCCATGTTCATTGATCACACAAGGTAAAACAAAACATGAATTCATTAATCGAACAAGAGATTAGCAAACGATTTAATCACCAACTCAAGCATTCATTTGATAGAATTTTGATTGTAATTTAAGCAGAAAAAAACTAATTGTGTTACCTTACAGCACATTGAGAGTTATAGAGTAAAAATATAGTTGTGGTCTGAATATGCTGATGTCTTGTTCAGCAGTGCAAATATTGTCAATAATGTTTATTCAGTTCTACTCTCATGTAATGATTGGACAAAGAGGCTATCTGTATATCTTACACACTTGAGGTAGAAGATATTCATTTTACTTAAATGCTCTTTAGTCATTCAGAATTTTTGGGACTTAACATCGAAGTTTCACCCCCCTTTTTTAACAAGTTCAAAAGAACTATAGTAGGGTGAAGTGAACTGATTAAAGCAGTGGCATTTTCTCTTTAAATAAAACTGTTGATCTGATGAAAAATACATTTCAGGAAATTCCACATGATCGTTGTCTTGTTACAGACAACATATTTCAGTGAGAATGTTCTTTGTCTTTGTTTCAGTAAGAGAGTTTGCACATGTAAATTTTACTTTCTTCTCTGAATCGTTCTTTGTTTTTTTTTTTTGTTTTTTTTTAGTATTCTCGCAGGCTTTTTGCTCACATTTGCAGTACACAACCAAAGCGACGGAGATGATTGACTAAAGCTCAAGGTTCCTGTGTACAGTGTCTTATTTTGCAAAGCCATCCTCAGCCATCCTTTTGACTGTGTAATGTACATTAGGAGTTGAATTACCTCATATGTGTAATAAAAAAAGTAAAATTATGTTAAATGCATGTTTAATGACGAAGTGTCTTTATTGAAAACAGTTAATGTCTTCATAGTACCGTTGCTGCTGGCAGTGAGTACTCAGTGACTACATCTGATTGTTGCATCAATGGTTGCTGTCCTTTGTGGATTCAAAGAACTCACCTGATTATTAGGTGGATTTAAGATGCACAAAGTCACTGGGGGCCTCATTACCTTCATGAATGTGTATTCCATTGTTCTGCTTTTTTCAGTTTAATTTTTTTTTTCTTCTAATGCAACGAGACGAAGAATGGGTGAGAGAAGCTTTCAAGACAATCCTGGAGGAGGGCAATTCACAGTGCTTTGGGAATGCTGCCCCATTCTTCTCCTCCTCTTTCTGCAAAGGTTGAAACTGAAGTTATGGTCCTTCTCTCCTCTGTGGGTACCTCTGGGGGCCATGAAATGCCCCATTGGCCCCTTATCTCCCAACTCTTGTGGTTGCTCTCAGATTTTTACAGCAAACACAATTAAACATCTTCCAGAAATGTAACCATTACTGAGAAAGTATTCTCAGAGCAGAGGAAGCTCAAACAGCGAGGAAAAGTTTAGGAGTGTTATGGAGAGACAGACCCTGAGCTAATCATAAAACCTCTTTGAATCTTAGTGAAGTGCATTTCAGTATATTACGTATCTCACTCAGCCTCGTATAGCATTTTATTTAAACTTTGCAAAGAACAGCAGCAAAAAAAGTTTTTTGTTTTTTTTCTTAACACCGAAACTTTTTAAAACTGTCAAAATGTTACTGTGATAAAACCAGTAATCTGGCCTGACCAGTTGGCTTTGTAGATTTCTGATTATATTTCACAGCCATGTAACACTATAAGAGGGAATAGCTTAAAAAATTCCACCAGCAGATGGCTGAAACAATGTAAGTTTAATGACATGTGATATATGGTCTCCTGCCTTTCTCTGTGATTTCACAAGATGCTGCTTCTGTTTTTCAAAAGGAATACTCAAAAACGTTATCAGGATGAATCAAGACAAAGTTGCGACATGACTCCTGCTTCCACTGAGCCTCTGTTATAGACATGCCACGTGTTTTGATCTACACTTGTGTCAAAGTCTGAAAAAAATGGGAGAGGATTCTTTCTATTGTTACAGACAGATTCAACAGACGACTCAATAAGCCCTAGGCTTGCAGGTCAGATTTAAGTTATATTATGTCTAAATTGAAAGTTTTGTTTTGGGGGAGATTGTTTACATTTTGTTGCAGTTATTCAATTTGTGGACAAAATCTTATTCTTCTCAAAATGTTCTTACTGCATACTGCAGAAAAGTAGTGTGTGAGAATTTATATGACACACCAGCACATTTGTAATTCGTTACATTTACAAAGGGAAGCACACCTCAGGTTTAGAAAATACTACACTAAAAAAATGTTTTTTGCAGTGCCAGGTCAATTCATAACCTCATTGTGTACCATGCATGTTTTTCTGTCATCACCATTGTTTCATGATATTCTGAAAGATATGTGTCTCTCTCTCTTTTTTTTTTTGAGAAACACATTTATTGCTTAAAGAATTAACTTTACATTTTAAATTACAGACATATGAATAGTCGAGGGCTTACTACCCTGTGATGATACATGACATGAAAATCTCATCCTACAATGTAATTAATCACAAATGATTACACACCCTCTGATGACAAAGCAGTTGAAAATCATTACACTGCCAGGAATGAACTGATGAATGGTCATTATGAAGCATCTCATATAAAACTGCTCTTTCCCATACCCATAAATATCTGGTACGAAATGACACAAACTACAAATGCAGAAAAATAGTGGTGGGTTAAAATGACCAACATATTCTTGTCACATTTTAATATGTCAAACTTCCTTTCATACACAAATGTCAAATCATCATCATCTCCACCCAAGTGTACTGAAAGAAACTTAAAATGCTTATGGCGGTACAATGCAAACGCTGCATATCTTTGGGGGATGGGAAGCCTAAGGCTGCATCTTGTTTTGGCAGCTGCAAAGAAAGAAGTGCTTCCTCTCTTCTGTGCTCTTCTGGCACTTTGCCTTCTGGGGTAAGAAACTAGGGGACAGGTGGGGACAGAATGGCCCATGCCAGCTGACCTGTCATCTTTCGAATCTGTATGTGGGGGAAAAAAAAGCAATGAAGTTGGGGGATGAGGATTTTGGCGGGGGCTGTTGAGGCCTGGTACGGTACGCATGCAGCATCAGTGTCGTGTGTGTTGGTGTGTGTGTGTGAGAGCAGGGAAAGGAAAAGAAATGGAGGAACAGAGGATGACAAGAGAGAGACAGAACAGGATGGTACTGCTGATGGAGATGGGTTGTGACAGTTCTCCCTGGGATTGTGTGATTAATTGGGTTCAGGTCACCTCTTCAATGTCTGGACAGTAATGCTATGCAGTCTCATATGGCTATTTACATACAGTGGGCTTCTTGGGCTCCCAAAACACACACATTCACGCATGCATGTGCTAGGGAAACAAAACACACACTGTCTATGTGGAATACTGTCATTATTTTTAGCACAGATACAATTCCAAGTTGTAGTAGCAGCAGTGGAGCTTGTTGGTTTCCATGTTGTATTCAGATACAACTTTTTTCTTGTTTTTCTTTTCATATTTTTTCTTGTGCTGGAACAAATATATGTACTTGACAAGAGCTCCTGCTAAGAAAGTGGTTGTCGATGCTGAAGTTCCTGTGTTACCTTTTGCAAACTCTGTCTCAAAGCACCAGCCCCTCTTTCAGAAGAAGGGATAAGATAGCAACCCAATGGAAAGCACAGATACTAAGAAGACACATGCCACTGAATAATTTATGGCCCAGCAAAATAGAGACAGCCACTTGAAGTCCTGAGTAAGTAGGAGACATAGACACTGGTGACATATCAAGCCACAATAAAGAGACAGGGAACAGTGAGGAAGGCAGAAGGAAAACGTTCTGAGAATCTCCTGAGTTAAGAGTTTGTTTTGGTTTCCCCCGCACTATCTACCTTTCTGTTTGAAAGTTGCATTGCACTGCCTTGTTTACCAAGTCCTCTTGCTGCTTGCTCTGTCACACCAGGGATAGTACCCAGGTGAGCACCACTACACACAAGGAAGAGAGAAGCCAGTGGCCCTTTGATTCTGGGCTGCTGGTTCCTTTAGATTAGCTATTCTCTCTATACCCTGATGAATGCACTGGCAGAACAGCCAGTGTAACGGAGGGAGACAGCTCCATCCCAAATGGGTTGCATAGGAATGACGGCTTGCTGGCTGGTTGGCTGGCGACTAGCAATGTTACTGGCTGCCTGACGGGCTGCCACGTTGGGTGCTGGCGTCTTGCAGAGTAGGTGGGTATGACATGAAAGGCCAGCTCCTTTTTGGCCGCAAAGGCAGACACCCAAGATGGCCATCGAAGTCTCCAGACCCCATCCAGTCTTCCCCCATTACACCTCAGCTGCACTGATGATGACAGGTCGTGGCGGTGAAGCTATCCTCATGCTGCCCGTCACATCTCCGCCACTTTCATCCCCTTGCTCACTTCAAAAGTGACATCTGTCATCACTAAGGAGCTTGGAAGCCCTGTGTTCCTGCAATGCACTGCTTTGATGGTGATTTGGCCCCAGGCGTTTGTCATACATAACTTAGGTGGAGAACAATGTGAAATAAGACTTGGATTTTAAAGTAGAAAAAGAGGTAAGTATAATACAGCTGGGTAAAATCAAAATCGCTCTAACCACTGGAGGGAGCGTATCAAAGTGTAGTGTGAGCTAGAAGAAGTATCATTTGTTGCTCATATCACAGTCTTGTCAGTTTTCTTCTTGTTCGCCTGGTTACTGTGTCCCCATCCACAGAGAGAAGCGGTTGGGTGATGGCAGCCTATCAGTCTGGTGGTGCAGCAGTACCATTCAGAGAACTTCCTGATTATAGGCTTTCGGTCTGAACCCACAACTTTCAGTGTAGCACACGACCTCAGTCAACAACAATAATATCAACAGCAAGCTTGGCAACAGGCTGTGAGCTACAGGCTGCACTCACACATACCACAAGTTTAGCTGCAATTAGTTTTCTCTGGATAAATTAGTTGATAATTGAATGTCTATGAAGTGACTTCTATAACGTGTATATTATGCCCTAAAGAAGGCGTAAATACTTGTTTAGCACTTTGTGTGGGTCGGTGTGTTTGTCAAAAATTAATAACATTTTGGGATGATTATCTGTTCAGATTATTGTGAATGTGGAGGTGTTTGATGTCATGCAGTGGTTTTCAGAAAATGGTGCAAGTAGTACTGGTGGTACTTAGGATTTCTTTAGCCGTATACAAATAAATATTTGGTAGATGCCAAACATTTGTAATGTAACCACAAATTAATATCAATGTTTTACAGGAAAAAAAAATGCCAGCAGCCTAAAATATTAGTATATTAAGCACATTACGCGGTGTTTTTTGAAACGGCTCAAAACAGAAATGCAGAGGAAACTTATTGAGTACAATTGAATCAGTAGACAGTAGAAGTAACTGATGCTATTTGTATTTATATCTGAATTCAGAATGTAGACCTCGAAATGAAACAAAACCCAACTTATCTGTTCTCCAGTTCAAAGTTTAAAAACCAGTGCGACTTGCTAACATTCTGCAAAGCAGAAACCCACAAGCTAATAAAAACACATTCATCTGCTTTCAGAAACTAAAGCAAAAATGATTATTAAAGCAGACCTTATAGCCTAGCACTGTTTGTATGACAGGTTTGCTGAACAGTTCAAATTGCTTTTTTTTCCCTGTATCATATACAGTTTTATCACCAGACTCGCATGGAAGATACATTGAAGAACTCTGTGTACATGGGTGATAACCTCAAATGCAACTTAAGCTGCAAATGTGCACCACTGGTAAAAAAAAAAAAAAAAAAAAATGTATCTGTACTGGTAAACTAATTGGGCAAATTAATATTGTTAATTATTGTTAATATTGTTAATTGATAACATTACTAAGTTGTATGCAGTTGGTTGCTTGAAAACTTCAGATTAATTTAGCTTAATTACTCTAATTCACTTATAAAAAGGCTTGATCTTCACCACAATCTCCTTTTCCCCTTACATTTAGACCTGCATAACACTCTCTTTTATTTATTTTTTAAATTGACCAACAGGAATCAGTGCGACACCATATTGACATATTATGTGTCCAAATGAACTCTAGTGTATTTTGTGATTATTTATAAAACCTTCAAATCCAACTGCTTCTACAGTCGTTTTTACACTCTGTCATTGTCTGTGTTGGCATCTCTCCATTTTGGGCTCTGTCTTGCACTGCGTTCTTCCTCTCTTTAGGGTTAACTAGTGGTTCAGCCATCCTTCGTTCTTACATCTCTGTAACTGACAGGCATTTCTTCCAGAAGCTTCTTGTCAGCTGACATTAAGTTTTTTTGATTGATACACAATTTAAAGTGCCTTTATGTTCTCCTCCTCAAAAGTGTATGTGTCCAATTAGTCCTACTTGGTCATGTAAATTCACAGACCTACTTTTTATTTTTACTTTTCTTTTTATGTCCCAACAATTTTTTAGTTTATTAAACACACTGTTGATCGAGGTGATTACCTTTCAGTTTTGTACAACACATAAAACCTGGGGAGCAGTCTAAGCTTCTTTTTTTGTTGTTTGACATTCATATGTCTAAATTTAGCTTAGTTTTACATGAGAGCATGCGCCAAACCACAAAAAGTTTGATAAAGCCAAGGTCACACCTCAGGCTTATTCTCGAGCGCTTGTTTGACTTTGTCAAATTGATTGAGCTCTTTGGGCTTTGTCTCTTTAAACAAATTAAACCAGCACAAGTATACCATTTCTCCCCCAGCCTAAACACAGCTACTTGTAAGTTTATTCTAGATGAAAAAGTTAAGCCAACCATTTGCAAAATCAACCTTAATATAAGAGAAACCAGAGTGTTTTTTTCTTCTCTGTACATAAACAAAATGTTTAAAATATAAACATTTCTGTTTGACTTCAGACAGTGGAAATAAACAAAGTAGACAGTGTGCCCCAACAAAGCCATCTTTAAATGTAATATAACAACTTAATGAAGTGGATTGTTTGAACATAATTGCAATAGGAGTTTATCTAACTTTGCTAACTCTCTGGATAAGTCAGTTACACATTCAAGATTTTTAAATGTGTTAACAGTAAAGTAGACCAACACCGTACGACTTTCAAAAGCATGCATCTTGAATTTTGCGACATTGTCACAAATATCCGAGTATGTTATTGTAATAGGACAACACAAAGAACTGCATAAGTCTGTTAATTTCTCAAAGTTTGGTGCTCGTATGTATTCAACCCTCTTTACTTTAATATCCCTATGTAAAATCCAGCTCAAAAGAATTTCTTCTAAAGTTACTTGATTGATTAAGAGAGCCCATCTGTGTTAGTTTAATGGCATCACTTTTCTGTATAGGCCTTAGTAGCTTGTTGAAAAATAATAAACACCAAGAAACACACCAGGCACATCAAGGCTGGATTTGTGAAGATGTTTAAGGCAGATTAAAGATATAAAACAATATTTTTATTGTTAAATCTACCTAAAAAGTGTAGAAGCCTTCAAAGTAACTCTCCACTAAACTTGTATTTATGGCAGGCAGACCAATAATCACATTAGTAGCCAGAGTATGTTATAAGCCAAGAGAAGTTGCAAAGATCCACACATATGGTACCAATAACAACTATTTATGTAATTAACAAAGCTATCATTTATGAAAAACTGGCGAAAAAGAAAATTATAAAAAGCCATGTAAGGACTGCTCTGGTCAGATATCAAAATGAAGCTCTTTATGTTTTGTTATGTTACTGTCTTATTTGGCTTACTTGTGGTGAAAAATTGTGGAGCATGGTGGTATCATGTTATAGGAATTTACATAGAGGTAAACCGGCACTTACATACACTCCCTTTTATGTTAAAGAAAGTGCAGTATAAATTATTTACAATGTTAATAAATTGTACTGACTGTGATGTATAGAAGTAAGCCAGGAACAATTTCTGATATCTACTAATGCTGCGTTTCCTCTATTCCTGATGTCAAACCTTAGATCTGAGAATGATACCCAAACCAACTTGGAAATATTCATTTTCTAGGTAAGAAAACCAATTGTATCTCCAGATTGATCAGCTGAGTAACCCTACTTGGTTACTCTGGCAACACAAGTTAAAACATTGTAATTCCCTGCATATTGTGCAAATATTGCATCAACTTGTTTGCTATCTAAGTTAGTATGGCACTTTGTGTGAAAGATATCATGAGATACAAACCATCAGAAGTGTGCATCCAGAAAGTATTCAGTTCTTCACATTTTCCACATTTTATGTTACAGCCTTATTTCAAATTGTATTCATTTAGTGAATACTAACATACTACTTATGTTAGTATTTACAACATTTGTCTTGAAGCTTAAAATTGAGCTGTTTTCACTGATTATCTTTGAGATGCTTTACAGCGGTAAAGCACACATCTGATTATAAGATCCCGTAGTTGACAGTGCATACCAGAGTGCAAACAGCAATCATAAAATCAAAGAAAATATCTGTAGACCTTTTTTACAAGATTGTCTTGAGACACTGGGAGCAGATACAGAAAAAAATTGCACTGGATGGCACAAAATACAGGACAACCTTAACCCATGACCAGAAAGAGTTGGGAGATTCACCTTTCAGGACATAAACCTAAAGTTATGAAAGAATGGAAGACTTAGATCAAAGCATAGAATGGCCTTGTCAAAGTCCACAACTAAATCCTATTGAGAATAAATGCAATTGATAGTCTGTGACAAGACTCAATACCACTGTTCATAGGTCACTTATTCACTCTCCAATCTGATCAGAGTCATGGAACACCTTCGTTTAAAAATTTGAAAATTAGAAAACCACGTCATTTTCCCTCCACTTCATAATTATATGTTGTTTTGTGTTGGTCAACCACATGAATAAAATAAAATATTTCTGAGCTTAAGGTTGTGTCACGGCAGAAAGCATGAATATTTTTGCTTTCAGAAAAAAAGAACAGTGAGGAGTCTTGTCTCTGTATCTGTACTATCATAGTAATAAGTGAATATGGCTTTGTGTGCTTGTCATTCTCAAGGGTACATCACAATTGTCACATTAGATTCATTTGTACACGTGCATAGAATCCAACCCTCCTTCTCTCTGCACAGTTGTGCTATCAACAGAGTACGGTGCTGTGGTTCAAGTCGACCACAGCATGCATAAATCATCACTTGTCTTGGGAGCAACATATTAATCAATGATAGGAACACCAAAGAACATTCTTTTGCACTAATCATGATCACGGTTTGATCTACCCAGAGCTTTAATCTCGTCTTATGTGGACAGCGTTCTTCCTACAGATGAGGAGGTGAATACCAGCATTGTTGTAGGTGAATACCAGCCCTCTTATCTGCAGACAAGTTTACACTGATTGTTTCATGTATCTAGGCCTGGGCTCCTGATGCTTGCAATGCTTTTGAACCTGGCCTTTTGTGTCCTCCAACACAGCTTTTGTTCTAGATGAAACAGACTATGTATGGTCAGCACTGGGCTTCTGTACAACGAAGTGTCAGCTTCACTTCACACACGCACACATACACACACACGAATGCATTTGTGAAGATGAAGGCAGAAAGCAATACACAAACATCTCAGACATATTGTGGGCACTTTGGACTGGAGATCCAAACTTGTGTTCAACAACGTATAAACCCATGTGCACACTTATTTATAGTGTTCATGTGTTTGTGCGTGTAGGAGTGGAAAAGGGCATCTGTTTTTTCTCAACAGTACAACATCCTACAATCTCAATTACAAGAGGGACTTGAGGATTAAAGTTTCATCTTACTGTAACACTGTGGCCTCTCGTGGGCACATCAGAGCACAGCTGATATCTTTTTAACTACACCACCATGTTTGCACTCTCGGAAGGAATAAGTTTACTTTTATTTAAAAAAGAAATTTAAATTAGAGAGGAACTGCTGGATATAAATTTAGCTGTCCACACAAACAACCAGGCTCATATGTAATGCTGTTACCAAACCCTCTGCTTGCAGCAGTAGACAAAGAAGGCTACGTTCTGTTTTACATTTCGTCTATTACACTTTCTTATCCATGACTCAAGAGCAGTGCAGTAGCAGACTGAGTTTTTGTCGTGTGTATATATTGGCAGTAAAGACATCTTCAAAACAACAGTTTATAGGGTAACAAGGGCAGTACAAAATTGACGAATGCATTAATTGGCCTGGTAGGCTGAAAAGAGAACCACAGCAACAGCAAAGGAGCTGCAGGAATATTTAATTATTGTTTGTTCTGTCTTTGAGAAAAATCTTCACCAATCTTTTTTTATGCCTGACCTAATATGTAGGGTTGAAAATGGAACCTCTAACAAACCAATAAGAAGAACATTATCAAATACCAGAAGTCTGCTAGAGAGCTTCAGATAAAGATGAACTGCGGTTTTCAGATCAACAAATAAATTATACCTTCAGATCAACAAATAAATTACTTCCCAGCAAAAAACAAACAAATAAATAATAATATTTTAGCAGGTCAGAGGTAAAACTGAAAGAAAATCTGTGGCATCACCATAAGGGAGCTGTGGACAAGAGATATGATTAGTTTGATTAAGGTAGAATATGCAAATGTTACCAAGATCAATATGTAGGATGTTGACAGACTTCTCCCATGGAAAATGCTTTTTTCTATTAAAAATGTCTTTAAGAAAGTTCTAGAGTAACAGTATTTCAGTACTTAAACTATTTTCCCCATAGTATAAAAATGTTCTTCAGCTAAATTGGAGGGCTATATGTCACATTAAAGGTGAAAAACGTTTTTTTCACCTTTTTTCTAAACAAAAAAATAGACTGTTTATCACAGGTGTATAAACATTTGAGGTTCATTATTTAAAAGTTATTACATTTGTGCATGTAAATAGATCCAGTGACTCCATGAATCTCAGACGTTCAGTTACAGGTATTTTAGAAACATGCTGTTTAGTAAACTTCTTTAACTCTCCCTGGCTTTTTGTTTTGTTTAACACAAATCATAGAAGAACGTCAAAAAAGTAGGAATAGCAAAAGCTCAAATGTGAAACAGCTGCAATGTGGGCCGTTGGCTGTTTTCTTTTGTGCGCTGACAGAATCTTGGTGCACTTGTTCTGATTTGGATGTGACAAAAGCCAACACCAGAAGTTCTTGTGTTTGGATGTGTGAGACAAAAAGGAAAAGAAGGAGCTTGCAAGAGTCTCTCTCAAACTCTAGTGGTGGTGCATGAAAAAATAAATGAGCATCATAATATCGAGGTCTCTCAATTTTTAAGCTGGTGTGATGAAGCGAGTCTCGACTGATGTTTCCTGAAAGTGGCAACACATGTCCCTCTTACTCGGCTGGTGCAGCCTTTGCGTCTACAGATGTGTCGCTTGATGTACCCGTCGAATGGCACACTGCCGCTTAATAAAATATCACTCTTGCTTTGACAGAGAGGCCTTAATTGAGTCCCTTGTCAGTTTTATCAAACTGTGTGTTATCATTCATTTGAAACTTTTTCCATCCTTTCTCCTTCAGTCTCTCTTGCTCTTAAAGAATATGTAAGCAGCAAGAAGCCTCTGCAACTGAAAATTGAAGGAGGACGGAGTTCAGAAAATGCAATATAGTGAAAAACTCCATGGTTAAAAGGAAAATAAAAAAACATAAGTAAAAGTGAGAGGGAGGCCAAAGAAATATAGAAAGAGAGAAATCCAAGAGAGCGGGTGTTGAGAAAGAGTCTTCTGAGACTTTCTTTTCATTGGATTCATAATTCAGGTTCATGATTTTAATTTCCCTCTGTTCTTATCAAAGGGTGGTGGAGCAGCAGAGGCAAGGCTGGTAGTTTGCTGGATCAGTACATATAAGATGAGCTGGAGCACTCGTCACAATGCCTGCACAACAGAAGAAAGATGGAAATGTGCAGACTATCCAGTCACTCACCCTGATTTCTGCTTTAAAGATGCAAAACCAAAGGCATGCACTGTTTACAAAACCTTCTCTTTGACATTACCTCACTTATTCTTCAGAAACTTTGTGGTGTTTTGCCTTCAAAGAGTTTTTAATCTCTAAGGAAAATTGTTTAAATATACTTGCAAATATTACAGGCAAACGCTAAATTGGACATTTTGTGTCGAATCTGAATTGATATCCGTTGCCATAGCTCCACCCAAGTGCATAATGCATCTTACTGGTGTTGGGCACCATTATTTAAGATTTGAGAATGTATTGACTGGTTTTCAAACTACTTCATTACATTTCTGTCTTCTCTGCTGCATCTAAGAATGGCTTTAACTCTGCTGATGACCAAAGCTTACAAGTGATCCAACTATGCTGGTTGAACTCAAGATGTCAATGACTTTAAATACTGTCACAAGTGTAGAAATCAATATATTCTGTGGAAAATGAATTTCTGCTACTTGTTTCAAGAGGTTTTTCTTTTGGTCCATATCTTATGAGCACAGCTGAGGATAGGAAGATTGATTGACCCCTAAATTGAAACCTTCAATTTTTCATCATGACAAACCAGATCAGTAGCTGCTGCAATGCATAAAGCAATATCATCTTTCCATTTTCTGCTTAGTCCTACCATCACCAGAAAGAAACTTAAAATCTTCCACTTGAGGTAGAGACTGACTCCTAACCTAAAAGAACAATCTATCTGTTTAAGAACCAAGACCTTAGACTTTGAGGACCTGCCTACTGGTATCTTTTACACTTGACTGTTTTCAACTCCAGTGCATTATGAAGATCATGGCTTAAAAATTTCAACAGAGCCACATCATCTGCAAAAAGCAGATAAGATCTTGAGGTCCCCAAACCAGGTACCTCAACCTAGTACCAGGTACCAGCCAGGTATCTGGTTGAGAATTACGTTACTTCTAATGTAACTTAACTCTTCCATTAGCAAGACACTAATCAATCTGCTATTTCTGAATCAGAGGTTCGGCTGCCAGTCTGAGTCTCTTTTGCATTAGTGTTGAACAATACACAAACACAACACATGTGACTTTTTCTTTTCCTCTGTTGATGCTATTGTTCCCTTGTGATTTTTCGTTTTCCAACCCCTTTATTTTTCCCTCCTCAATCTTTCCCTGGTATCAGTGTCTGCAGGGGCATTTTTTTTAAGACAGAGGCTTCCTGGACTATTTTGGTATCAAAGCTTTGAGGCAGCAAGAGGCATGCTGTCTGAAGTTGACATGTAAGGAGAGGAGGGCCTACCTCTCATACTGGTTTATGTGGACAAGGGGGTGGGGGGCATACTCAGTTGCTCTTCCAAGAGTAATCTCTAATGGGGAGCCTCAAGTGCTCCTCTTGAAGCACAGACTATCCCTAGCCATTGGTTGAGTCTGGTAGGGGAGATGCTGTGTTTTTGGGCCCTGTTGACAGTATGTATAGTGCGTGAATCTGCATTTTTGTGAATTGTTTATTTTTAAACAAGTAGAAGTGAGATATTTATTTGACATGCTGGAAGAAAACATGATTTTTACACAAATGTGACAAATGTGTAATACCACACAAGAGCAACTTCTTATATTTGCATTTGCAAATGGCATAAAGAAGTTATAGATTACTTTTGTTTCAAAATCCCAAATTCCTTTAAACTGTCTGATAAAACATTTAACATAGTGTTTTGCTGATATTTTTCATCATCTGCTCTGACAAAGCAAATAGCACAAGATCAAATAATCTAAGTCTTTTTTTTAACTGTTAGATTAACTGGTTCCCAGTTCAAGATTCAATCCCAAGACTGACTACTGTTTTATCATGCGCTCATGCATTAAACACTAAGAATAACACTCAAAATAGAAAACTTTTAATGTAATTTTTTTAATGTGTTGAGGTAGAAAAACTGTCGAAGTTGTGAAATTTCAGCTACACCTGGTCTCCACATTTCTGCTTGTGAACTTATTTGCATAAATATGACATGTTGAGTTTCAAGTCTAAGGTCTTTATCACCCCATAGTCATCAATCTAAAATAAGCTTGAATTATTTTGGGAACAAAGGGTAAAACCTAAATCTGTCAAGTCTTTGAATTTGTGTTTTCATTCATTTTTTTAAGCTGGCTGAATGTTGTATTTTGACATACAAATCTTGCTTGGGGCTTTGAAGTAATTTTAACCAGCTTTGGTCCTATAGGTTTCTGTGGGCTGTTGTCCAGATGACCCTACTCTTTTTTTCTCTCTCACTCTCTCTCTTTCTGCTGAGCAAGTCCATCTTACAGAGGATCCAACTGTGAATCTGTCTGACCTGGCTAGTCTGGCTTCCAACACTGTGTTTCCTGATTCATCTTCTGCCAAGCCCTTCAAGTTATTCATCTGGAAAGAATATGCATTCATCATTGTATTTTTAATCACACCAAATAGATAGACAAAGAGAATGCCTTGGGGAGACGGGGAGCAATCTACAATTCCCAGAGCTCAGATGGTATTCCTGCCTTGCATCACCAAACATTTCCCAAATTGACTTTGAATGAATTTATTTTTAATGTGCAGAGGAGGCTCTACCACAGAGAATAGAGTCGATGTATAAAAATTGTCTGAATGTGTTCATGTGCACACTGATGGCCACGAACCTTTATGTGCTTTTGTGTGTGTAACATACTGTATCAACATATAAAAAAATGTTTTTTCTTTTTTTTTTTCTTGGTAGTCAAATATAAATTTCTTTTTTTTTTTTTCTCACAACTCCACTGAATAGCTGCTAAAGGCTTCATTGCATAATCCTAGTTTGACACATCTCCGACCTCATGAAAGCCTGGTCGAATTGTTTGGCCTTGCCAACCCCTTCACAATGAGCAGGCTCATCCCTTCATTCTCTATTCTTCTGTGTTCATTAATAAATTAATTTATCAGCTCGTCTTGGTTCCAGCCTAATTGAGTCCCATTGCAGCTTTCTAAGTAGGACACAAACAGATCCGACAAATGAAATGGTATCCGGCCCTCTGTTCTCTGAGCTAAGCCCGGTCCTGGTACTACATGTGCAAGTTTAATAACTCATTGATTATGACGTTGGTTATTTCAGTGTAGCATGCTCATATTTTGTATGAGCAGAAAGATGGAGTCAATGTGGGAAGAAGGGGAGGAAAAAAAGAGGAGCACTGGGAGGAAGGGGCTCCTCCTGTCATCTCATCACTGTATATACACAAGTTTGTGCATCTACACACACACTGCAAACAGATGTGGGCTCAGAGAAGGGATGGCTTTCTATATCTTAATGCCATTACATTAAATTTTAAATAACGTTATGCAAATCAGAAATGACAGGAGATTATCTCCTTGGGACCTTGAAAGGGATTCGTCAGTTCTTATTCCAATAGCCCTGGAAAATAGCCCAGACGTCCTGAGTGGAGAAATATGGCAGGGCGTGACGAAGCCTGCCTCTGCTGAAAGATGGGACCGTGAGAAAAGGCCCCAAGTGCTGGCTATTAAAATCAATTTACCCAAGAAGTCAATGAAGAGAAATCCCTGAGTGGAGGCACCTCCTATAGGACAGCGCAGGGGTCCTGGAAGAGAAGCACAGCCTGCGATGATAAAGGATGTGGCCAATGCATGCCAAGGTGAGAGCTAAACAGACACTGGAGGAAGGACAAAGAAAAAAATTGAAGTAGAATGGAGACAATTTTCCATTTTATTGCTGCTTATGCGTGTTGTTTCTTGCTAAAGTTAGCATCCCAATTTGTGACAACCACTGACTTTTGTATTTTAAATGTACTTTGTGACACACCAACATGAAGTGGTGCATATTGTAGTGGAAAGAGATGTGTGTTATAATTTCTTTTCCCCCACCAAGCGTAGGGAGTATATGAAGGATTTATTACATTTTTGCTGTATGGAGCTTCAGGTCTTTTGGAGTCTGTTTTAGCAGCTTTGAACAGTTGGAGGATGTCGGAATATGTTTCAATCTATTCTAAAGCAATGGTGTCTTGTCACATGAGCCAACATGGTCAGCTCAACAGTACTCAAGGATCAAAAACATAAAATATTTTTAAAAACTAAAAATAAATGCTAGGCATGTCAGCTTTAAGTGGAAATCTACATCTTGTCACATCTGTAATTGTGCCTTAGTTTTCAGTTTTCTGGTGATGGATTGATATGCCATCAGATTAGAATCAAACTCTACTTTAAATCTCTAGACAACATTATCACTGACCTGTCTGTTGTGCTTCTTGTTCTTTCTGATGCTGATTCTTCATAAAAAACTCACAGCTTTGTCAAAGAACAGTGACAGTAAAATGCTCTGATGCCCTTTTACCAAGTGAAAATATGTACTGACAAATTGTAGGTGCATCATACTGAGAGATGTAATGGGCTTTTAGTCTTTATCACATGACACTCCTAGTTTCCTCCCACCCTTTCCCACTCTTACTGCAGGCCAGGAGTGTGGCAACTTATGCGCAAAAAGCCAGTCTCAATATTGTGCTAGGGACATAGCCATCCATTACAGAGCAAACAATGTTTTGTCTGTCTCCAGTGCTTTGGGCCAACAATTAAAGACATCACGCCAGCACAGAGGCACTAGAGGGGGGAGCGAGCAGACCTTATCAGAGCCATTCCATCAAATATTGATGAACCTAATTGAGGTTTTTAGGCTCTACAAAGCTTCCTGAGGAGGGTATCTGTTTTTATGGGAAAGCACAGCCCCGGTCTGCTGGAGCCGACGCCGAGAAGTGTGCAGTCTTGTGTGTAAATTGCATGTTATGTAGAGTAACTGCAGGCAATTGCATGTTATTGAGATGGAGGATGAAGGAAAAAAAAAAAAAACTTGTAGCAATCAAATTCTTCTTCCACAGATGGAAAGTATGTCAGAACCAAGGTCTGTAGGCGCTGCATAATGCTACATCCCACAATGAAGTATATAGGAAACACTTAAAATTATGATTATGTTGTGTTTCTTTTTTTTTTATTATTATTTGAATCTTGTTTTCCGGTGGAGTCTGTAAACGGAAACACCATCTGCCATTTCTGATGGTGTCTGTGTGTGTTTTCTCTCCTTCAGTCATTTTGAGATAATTCAGGATTACATTTCAATCTTCTTTTGCCTGAAATATAAAACTTTACGGCTGCAGTTCTCATCCCTCTCTGTCTCCCACTGCTTCTCCCCCGTGACATCAGCCCGAGAATGACAGCTTTAATTTGCAGCAAAACAAGTGGAGAATATTGATTTCAAAAAGTGGTCTGTTTTTCCCATGGAAAAAAAAGAGGAAAAAAAGCTGTCTGCAATGTGAAAACCTGTAGCCTTCAATTAAGTGGGGCTTGTAGGTGTGTGTGTTTTCATTTGGGCACTGTGTTCACTTGAAATGATACATTAAAGGCTGTGTTTTACTTCAATCAGACTATGAAAATATACACACAGACCTAAGTATCTCTTACAAGTTTGGCGCACACACACTCTGTCACCTTACAGCACCAGACAGATGGATGGTATTTAACTTAGAGCAAGAACCCTGTTCTGCACCAAGATGGGAAAACACTTTTTTTCTTCACTTCTGAAGACGACACACATCCTGGAATTCATGTCAGTTTATGTTCGGAGGTCTCCAGTCTCTCCTCTCCTCCCTGGCATGTTTTTTTTTCTTTCTTTCGAAAGCAGCCTTGTACAGACTTTTTTTTTTTCCCTGAGCACAAAATATAGTAATTCAAAGCTTTTCACGTTGGCTCCATCCACATGGACTGTTGAACCGTTGCATTGGTGTTTATTTCGACCCACAATAAACCTGCTCCAATTAATTTGATCGTATGTGGTGAATAGTCAGTCCCTGTGGTAAGGCTTATCCCCCTTAATGCAAGGCCTATTTGGGTTCTGATCTGGTGCTCAGGGCTGTGCAGAGTTTTGGTATGAATGTTGGGACTGACTAGAGCTGGTAGTTGTAACACCCCATCCCAGAGGCTTTGGAAGTCATCCTGCTAATACAGACATGAGTAAAGCTCCCTATCATCCCCCACAGAATGACACGGCACGGCTCCAAGACTTAACTCTTACAAAGAGCTTAAATATCTTAGATGTGTAATGCATAATGGAGGTGTGTTCTGTACTTTGGGGCGCAGGGTATTCCCAGCACTATACCAGGCTTTAGTACAATAGCATGCTGGTTTCTTCATTAAACCAAACAGCACTCTAAGAGATGCTGGTGAATGAGTGGAAACTAAAGGAGTGTTTTAATCAGAAAGTAGAGCAGATTAAGTCCACTTACATGGCAAAAATATATATTTTTAGCAAAACATAAAGATTCAATTCTGTCTCTCGTCATCCTTGTTTCTGCCTTTGTTTGATAAGCGTTTGCACATGTGTGTATACATTTTCCTCTGTCTTTGAATACAAGTTTGCTAAAAAGGAGGTTGAGGCTCCCCTAGTGGCTTCTCTGGAGAATTACCTCAGAGAGTTACAGCTTTGCTCTGCAGCAGACTAATGACAAGAAAAATAGCAAACATGTTACTTTTTTTTCCTTTTTTTTTCTATATCAGCAGATCCAACTGTGCATCTTCTATTTTTGTTTTGTCTCATATGTATCTGATAAGAAAACCTTGTTTATGAAACACTGTGTAAAGTGCAAAAAGTATGTTGGTATTTAGTGTTTGCAATTCCAAAACAATGTTTTCATCAGCTACTACTAAATAAAATAAAGGTTTTGAGGGAGGGCATTATTCATTGTCATATGCATGTTTTCTTTGCTTTGAAGATGTTTTTCTCTTTCACTGTATCTGTGATACTAGGTAGTGTGCCTTGTAGAAGAAAAAGAAGGGGGCAGAATATTATGTCAAATTTACCAAATACATTTAATTATTAATCTATTTCTAATTTTAGTTTAGAATTTTACAGAAATAAAAGCAGAGAGAAATCCAACAACCTTCTTTTAAGAAAGCCCTCGGTGATAAATGGGAGAGAGAAAAAGAATCTAAGAAAAAAAAATCTGGCAAAAACAAACTGAGACGAGCGGTCTTCTTCTTGAGGAGGAGACAGGTTGATTCTTTCTTCTACCCTCTGAAAGGCTCATACAGGGTAAATCTATGTGCCCTCTGTGGATAAGAAAAATCTCATTTATTTGTAAAAGATGTTTAAAGCCGTGTTTTAATTTGCTCCCACTTTACATTTCTGAACTACCTCATCCTATTCTGTCTCATAAATCCTAACAAAGTACATTTAAATGTTTGTTTGCTAGTTGAGAAAAGGGGTATTAATACAACACTTAGCCATTTCAGTGGAAGAGGATTACTTATGCACAGTGTTGAGAGATGCGCTAACTAGAGATGTTAATTTGAAACTGATGATCAGCTTGCTTTGTCTATGCAGTCTTGTTCTTCCTCTTTGCAGTCTCAGTATTTCTGGGTGACTGATTGTTTCAGGAAGTGGTCAGCAGCCCAGGGTATTTCAATTTCACTGGATTTAGGGAAGACTCGCAGGAGGTGTGCACATTTATGGCTTAATACAATCGCATTTGTCAGCATGATCCTTTTTAGGTGCAATCCAATTAAGCCGTGATTCTTTGATTTTATTATGCGCCAGCGTTGCTGGCAAAATGTTCGCCTTTGCTTCAGCGCCGCTCTATTTAATGTACACAATTTAATTTTCCTAATGAGTTTCATGTCCTGATTTTTTAAACAGTCTTTGATTCAACTATCTGCTGTGGCAGGATTTAAATGAAAGAGAGCAACATAAGAATATTATTACATAATCTATACTACATATGCATTTATGAGGATTGCACCCTCTATATGTTTTGGGTAATTATAATATGTGATTGGGAAAATGCAAGATATTAATTGTTCTGACAATTGTCATCTGGTTTTGCTTCTGCTTCCAGCTCCGGCTTTTGATATAGTGCACCAGAAGTCTCTTTTGCACAAAAGAAGTGAGAAATGCTTTGTTCTCTGTTTGAGCTCTGAGCATAACAGACTCATTTTCTGAAAGGAGGGAAACATGTTGGAAAACGAAAAGACATGTTTTCTCTTTGGCAAGTGGTTAGATAATTGATTAAGCTGTTAAATACACATGCGCAGGCACACACACTTGCTGGCACACCATGTTCTTATGCATCTCTGCACTAACACATGGATGTGTCAACCTGTTTCCATACCTGCTGGCTTCACACAGTGTCGCTGGAGCACCAGCAGAGTTCCTCCTAGTCTACTGCAGATTGTACTTGAGGATCTCCTTTTTCTCTTCCTGCTTCATCACTTCACATCCAACCCATTTTTATCAAGAGACAGATAAGACAACGTATCAAATGAAACCCATGACGCCTTCTGTTTATTCTCTCACAGGGTCCCCTTATTCTATTTCTTTACTTTTTTCCTCTCTTGAATTGTTTTTAGTAATATGGTCATCTGTCCATTAACAGGGAGTGAGTCAGTCACCTGCCGTTTGGCCCCCCTCCTCATATGACACACGGCGGAGCAGCACGGCTGTCAGCACCTCCCCCAAGCCTGGATCAGGTGACCAGATTATCTTCCTGCCGGCTTTAATTTCCCACATTCTCGTGTGCCACACTGACAACAGATCACCCACAAACAGGCATGAGACTAACCCAATGACCAATCCGTCCACTGACTTCACATCATGCGTCAGAGAAATGGTCATGTTGGGCCTGAGTGACTCAACGATGTTGGTATTGTCTTTTAACTTTAAAGATTAATCTGCGGTCTTTTTTGAGCTGCAGCATGTCCTGATACTGAGAGAGAGAGTTGGGTGTCAGGGAGAACACAGGTTCTGCTGAGACTACAGCAAACACCGTCACCACCATGGCAAACTATCAGTTACAACAGAACGACTCACCACAACTTGATCAGTTGACTTTTCCTGCCTTGTAGTTCTGAGGCTTTAAAACTGAACTATTTAACAAATCTGGATGATGGCATAAAGTCATGGATATTATAGCACACCAATGAGATGTGTGCCATCACATTTAGGAACTATATCATTTTTATAAAAAATGCAACTGTTCAAAGATATTTTTGATTAAACTTTACATAGGGTTTTATTAAAAAAGCAAGATACACTGAAAGCTATTTTATGAATATATGTGAAATGCACCAGTTACTTATTTAATTTTTTTTAAGTAAAAAATTTGGATTGTCGAGGATATGTATGCTTAACAATCTTAAAATGAAGCACACAACTATTCATATCCTTCAGTGTAAAACTATTATCACTATTGTCTTTGTGTTATGATAATAAAAAATGTAAAAGAAACAACAGCTGGAAGAATATATATTTGGTAACACTTTATTTGAAGGGGGTTGAATAAGACTGTCATGACACTGTCATAAACATGACATAACATCTGTCATGAACATGAATGAGCCTTCATGAATATTTATGACTGTTGTCATAAAGCGTCATTCGGTAAATTATGACACTTTTAATACAAAGTTGACATTATTCAAAATGTCTTTGTTATGACAACTTGACATTAACCAAGAAATCATTACTGTTTAAACTTTACCTTTAATAACATAAAGTTATCTAAGTTTTAAAGTGCAATCAGTAATACATTTATAACAAATTTATATCAGTAATGATTTCTTGGTTAATGTCAAGTTGTCATAACAAAGACATTTTGAATAATGTCAACTTTGTATTAAAAGTGTCATAATTTACCGAATGACGCTTTATGACAACAGTCATAAATATTCATGAAGGCTTATTCATGTTCATGACAGGTGTTATGTCATGTTTATGACAGTGTCATGTCAGTCTTATTCACCCCCCTTTCAAATAAAGTGTTACCATATATTTTTTATCAGTATTTAAAAACAAAGTAGGTAAGGTAAATGTATGTATATAGCATAACGATCCGACAAATAAGAGTTCAATGGAAGTACTCAGGAATAAGGCTATTTACTTAATGTTCCATCAGGTGGCAGCTGTGCTAACCATTCTGGATACATGTCTGTGTGTCTGGCTGTGCCCTTCTTGTGGTTGGTAGCTTCTATTTGTGGAACATGTTTTTTTAACTTCTTTGTGTTTTTCTGGCTGTCTCTATTTGTACCTTGTCTGTAGCTGGTTTGGCTCTCCACTAGCAATTGTAGTGTCCCCAGTGTTGGTCCAGATGCTCCCTAACGGGGGAAGAAAACTATTTTCTTGTTCCTTAAACCACTAAAGACCTTCCTGTCTCAAACTCATTTTACCTTTTGACACTGACTTTTATTTAAGGCATAGAGAAAAGTTGCAGAGGTGTTATAGCATTGAGCTCAGTTTGTAGTAGTGAGGAAAAGGATATAGCTGAACACGATATGATTTACAACATTTCACCTAAATGGTTCGGCACACTGCGGCAGACACAGTCAAAGAGGAATCGTCTACTCTGATCAGCTGTGTTTTGGTACACATTCTCCTTGGTCTAAGACTGTTAGAACTTCTGCTTTAGGTACTCCTCACTTTAACGTGTAAAATGTTTCTGGTGAGGGCCCCAGAGAAAGTCAAGTCCCATCAGCTCACCCTCCGTTGCTTGGCTTCCCAATTGACAATTCTTAGAGACAGTTTGTACAGACAGATCAAATCCTTGACCTGCCCCTTTACTGTGACCTCTCCCGGTGGAGCGGAGTGCCGTAATCTGACCAGTGCACTCTTTTACAGACACGGTCGGGTTCCCTCTGTTGTGCCATTACCAGCTGAGTGTTATTACCTCTCTCTGCACAGGAAAATATGCCTTGATTCCCATCGACCCATCACAGAATCAATGCTTTTAAAAATCTTAGACACCTTTTACTTAAGAGCAAAAGCATGCATTTTATGTTTTGACATGGTGATATTGATTTGGGTAGCGCAGGGAGACAGTAGGAGTGTGGTGTAAGGGCGGTGTGTTAGTGGTGGGTGATGTGTGTTGACCTCTCGCTAACATTGGTTTCTCCCTCTCCTCCAATCTTTGCAGGTCTTTGCTTTGCACTCTTTGTCGCTGCCAGTGTCTGGTAACACTGCCATACTTAATGGATTTCCTCTGCTCCATCTAGACCCCCCTTCCTCTCTCTCAGCAACTACTATACCCATCTTTTTTTTTTACATCCACTCTACCTTCCTGGCTTCTCTTCTATCTGGAGACTCCCCCCACCCTGTACCACTCCGTACACCCGTCTAGTAATCAATACTCAGTGCTTCCCCCTGTCTACACCCCACGTCCCTCACATTTGGCTTGTTGATGAATTATGAATGGGAGCCCTCTCACATCACATCTAAAATTTCTATTGTGTTTGTCAATGGATGATCAATACTTCACCTCGCCGAATCCTCAAAGCTCCTCGTGCTTCTGCTCTCCTTCCACTTTCATTCCCTGACTCTTATGCCTCTTTTTGTTTGTTTATCATTTTGAGTTGCAGGAAGTGCAGCGGGAGCTAGGTTCTCCGGGGCATCTGAGATTAGAAAAAGGTAATCATCAAATAAATTCATCCGCCCCTGCTCTCTCCTCACCTTCTCACTCTGCCACTTTCATCCCTTAGCGTGCCCTTTATGCTGCCTTTCTCTCTGCAGTGTGTCGTTAACATGTGTCAAAGCTGGGTTCAACTCAAAGAATCAGTTTGAAATCCGTGACTTGATGCCAGTTTTAGGATGAACGCCTTTATTTTAAGAAAACCACACAGGCCTCTGTTGACTGTTTTCATTGACATTATTTAACCACCCCCACACCTTGAGGTTTTGTACAGACAAATCAACAACCACAGCTGATGTTTGAAGTGAAATGACATGAAAGGATGGAGAGCTCTGCACACACACACACACACACACACACACACGCACGCACACACACACACACACACACACACACAGGCTCTTAGTTGTAAATCCTTTTTGAACTTTTACACTGTAAAGATGCAACTCTGTAAATCTAAATTATTAAAAATAATTAATTTATTGCAGTTATTGCAATAGTTATTGCAACTATTACAATAACTGCAATAGTTATTGCAATTACTGGAGTAATTATTTTAAAACATAACACTGGAATTTAATTAATTACACAAAGATGAATATATTTGAAGCATTTCTGAACATGTTTTTCTGTTGCTTCAAACTACTGATAACTCATAATTTATTTGATCACAGACTTCCGATTTCTTTTATAACATCAATGTAAAAAAAAAAGATTTTTAATACAGAGATATCAACCTACTGAAAAGTAAATTTTCTGTATATTCCCTCAATACTTAATCTGGATCCTTTTGAGTGAATTACTGCATCATTGTGACTGGGGATTAGTGAAATCAGCCTCTGACTTTGTTGTGGGATTTACAGTTTGCTTTAATAGCCGGGTTCAACTTATCTGCATTGTTGGGTCTGGTTTTTCTCAGGTTCCCCTTAACGATACCTCGTAGATACTCTACGGGGGTCAAGTCAAACGAGTCTGCTGACCAATCGAGCACAGTGATACCACGGTCAATAAACAAGGTAGTTAAACTTCAGTTAGCAAAGGGAAGAACAAAGTGCTCCTAAATGTCCAGGCAGATGGCTGTGCTGATTTTTAATTTAAGAAAAGACGATTGCAATATTGAAGGTAACTTTCTTCAGACCTTTGTTCTTCAAAGGACCTTTGTTCTTGCTTTTGGCATATACAGGTGCTGGTCATAAAATTAGAATATTGTGATAAAGTTCATTATTTTCCATAATGTCATGATAAAAATTAAATTGTCATATATTTTAGATTCATTGCACACCAACTGAAATATTTCAGGTCTTTTATTGTTTTAATTTTGATGATTTTGGCAAACAGCTCATGAAAACCCAAAATCCCTGTCTCAAAAAATTAGAATATTATGAAAAGGTTCTCTGAACGAGCAATAAAAATAATCATCTGAATCAACAAAGTAACTCTAAACACCTGAAAAAGATTCCTGAGGCCTTTAAAAACTCCCAGCCTGGTTCGTTACTCAAAACCGCAATCATGGGTCAGACTGCTGACCTGACTGCTGTCCAGAAGGCCATCACTGACATCCTCAAGCAAGAGGGTGAGAAACAGAAAGAAATTTCTGAACGAATCGGCTGTTTGCAGAGTGTTATATCAAGGCACCTCAGTGGGAAGTCAGTAGGAAGGAAAAAGTGTGGCAGAAAACGCTGCACAACGAGAAGAGGTGACCGGACCCTGAGGAAGATTGTGGAGAAGGGCCGATTCCAGACCTTGGGGGAAGCAGTGGACTGAGTCTGGAGTAGAAACATCCAGAGCCACTGTGCACAGGCGTGTGCAGGAAATGGGCTACAGGTGCCGCATTCCCCAGGTCAAAGGTCAAGCCACTTTTGAACCAGAAACAGCGGCAGAAGCGCCTGACCTGGGCTACAGAGAAGCAGCACTTTGGACCACTGTTGTTCAGTGGTCCAAAGTACTTTTTTCGGATGAAAGCAAACTTTGCATGTCATTCGGAAATCAAAGTGCCAGACTCTGGAGGAAGACTGGGGAGAAGGAAATGCCAAAATGCCAGAAGTCCAGTGTCAAGTACCCACAGTCAGTGATGGTCTGGGTGCCATGTCAGCTGCTGGTGTTGGTCCACTGGGTTTTATCAAGGGCAGGATCAATGCAGCAGCTATCAGAAGATTTTGGAGCACTTCATGCTTCCATCTGCTGAAAAGTTTTATGGAGATGAAAATTTAATTTGGTCTGGAATCGGCCCTTCTCCACAATCTTCCTCAGGGTCCGGTCACCTCTTCTCGTTGTGTAGCGTTTTCTGCCACACTTTTTCCTTCCTACTGACTTCCCACTGAGGTGCCTTGATATAACACTCTGCAAACAGCCGATTCGTTCAGAAATTTCTTTCTGTTTCTCACCCTCTTGCTTGAGGATGTCAGTGATGGCCTTCTGGACAGCAGTCAGGTCAGCAATCTGACCCATGATTGCGGTTTTGAGTAACGAACCAGGCTGGGAGTTTTTAAAGGCCTCAGGAATCTTTTTCAGGTGTTTAGAGTTACTTTGTTGATTCAGATGATTATTTTTATTGCTCGTTCAGAGAACCTTTTCATAATATTCTAATTTTTTGAGACAGGGATTTTGGGTTTTCATGAGCTGTTTGCCAAAATCATCAAAATTAAAACAATAAAAGACCTGAAATATTTCAGTTGGTGTGCAATGAATCTAAAATATATGACAATTTAATTTTTATCATGACATTATGGAAAATAATGAACTTTATCACAATATTCTAATTTTATGACCAGCACCTGTATATATATATATATATATATATATATATATATTTTTTTTTTTATTGGTCTTATTTATATATGTGATATATATATATATATATATATATATATATATATATATATATATATATATATATATATATATATATATATATATATATATATATATATATATATACATATATATCACATTATATATGTGATAATGTGATTTTCTGAGAAACAGAATTTGGAGCTTTAATTAGCAATGATCCACAATTATTAATGTTATAAATAAATACTTAAGATGAATCAATCAATCTCTTTAGAATGAATCTTATAGAATTGCTGAAAGAAATTAAATTTTCAGGTATAATGTACACTTTATTGACCTATTTTGTGTGTAGGCCATAGTGTTGCTCTTATGTGTGTATCCACTTCTCTAAGGCCCTTTTTTTTTTTTTTTTTTTTTTGTTTTTTTGTTTCTCACACTTTGACTCCCAACGTTCTCACTTTCTCTTCATAACACCGTCCAAAGCATGCAGGGTCAAAGTGGTGGCGGTGGTGTAATTTAAGTGGTGTATAGGGCTTATCACAGCCTAGCGTTCAGCTGTGATCTCTGGCCCTGAGCAGCACCTGCTCGTCACAGCAGATCTCACCTCCCACCTGCTGACGAGAGAAACTATGCTGTCTAATAACTTTAGCGGCGGCTCTCTGCCTCCTTTTCCATGACCACTTAACCCCTGACACGGCCTTTTAAGTAAAGGTCTGGTATGTGTCTGCCAGCCTTAGCTTGCCAGGCGCCTTTGTACCTTTAAAAGACATGCGGTCTTCTTCTTGCACTGCCACAAAATCTGCTTTAAACTGCATTCAGAAAGACTTGCTAAACATCCTAATATTGTTGTCATAAGTGTGATTCAGTAATTTTTGTCAAGTAATTGTTGTTTTTAAGTTGTTTTCAGACGTCTACATATTGGTTAAAAAAATGAGCAAACTGGAAATTCTCTTGTTTTGCAGCATAAATGTAAGATGAAGTACATATTACCATAGATGAACTAAAAGTTTATGAAGCTTTTAAAGTTCAGGGGCATGTTTGTAGTGTGCATGCAGATGTAATCCAAAATGGCTGAGATTGTTTGGGCTTAACCTCTCAAACTCTGATCTGCTTCTTGTCTTTCTGCACTTCAGCAACCTCACTGCTACACCCCCCACCCAGTTGTCTGCCAGCCCAGTCCACAGTGAAAAACTTCACCTCTCCAGGCGGCCTAAGATGGATGTTACTGGGTTACATGAAGAGCACAGTGACCCTGGCTTCTTAGACATCATTTATCCTACACAGACCCATGCAGATGCATGCATGTAATCCTCTGAACGACTGAATCCAGAGGAGTACAGAGGAAGCTCCTTCTGATTGGGGTCAGCTACTTTTATCTTTAGTCAGTCTGACCTTTAGCATTTGTCAGGTTATTCTAAAACATCACAACAGTACAAAACAACTTTTCCAGCTTCATTCTCTTACTAGTTTAGTTGTATTTTGTGATGTCCTGGACAAAAAGCCAGAAGACACGTTTTTCTTTTTTTTACCCAACTGAAAATTAGTAAATGACTTCTTTTAAATTTGCTACTCAGTCATAAGAAAAGAAAATAATTATCAAGTGTGTGATAACTTTTAGATTAAGGTTTCTAAAGTCAGTTGGTCCAAGGGCACCACTGGGTTTACCATCTGCTCCAGACCTGGATGTCACGATACACCAGTTCTCATCATAAATTTAACTTTGTGGATCACCAAGAGGATACCTGCACGGGCAAAACTAAACTCCACCTAAAGGACTGCTGCAGAGGTCAGGAAAAACAGTCAAATATGGAAGCATAGGGCAGGTTCTGATGTGGAGTTAATATTAGAACAGACCTTTTATGTAGTTCAGGGTGAAGCAGTGTATACTTGGTTACTTTGACACAATGTTGACAGAAAATCCCATGCAAATTTACTCAAAGTAACATTTTTATTGCCCTGTCAGAGTTAGATATGAAATTATAATCATGTTTGTTTCTGATTGAAAATGAGACCAATGTCTCTCAAAACACATTAAAACAGTACAAAATTAAACAAAATCTTTTATTACACATTTTAATTTAAAAGTATGTCAAAATTGGTCATTCTTTTTTCCTTCTTCCACGTACTGAAACCCTATTGCAGCTGAGCACAGGCTTGTCTCCCTTTTAATAGTGAAAAACGAGAGCTGTCATGTCGTAATCATATAATAACCGTGCACGGTGTCACTTTCAGCAATTAATGGAGACACTGTGACTGGGTTACGTAAATCCTGGCTAACTTGGCTCCAGCTGGGTGAGGCAGCAAAAGAGTGTTGCAGAAGCATATATTATGATGTGTTCGTTTTATTACGTCTGGTTTTAATAGTGTTAGTGGTAGGGTTATTTGTTGCATGACCAGTAAAAGACTGACCAGCTCAGTGTTTCACAATTTTGCGGAAGAGCCTCGGTTCACTCTTCATTAGAGTATTACTTCATTTCAGCAAGATATTTGTAAACTTTTAAATTCCATAGCTATTTTATCCCCAAGTTTCAACCAAGCAGAGTTCAGAAGTGGAGCATTGTAGAGTCCCACTTCCTTCTTTATAGCCATGCTGTTGTAGATTTGCTTTTTGAATGAGAACGTTATCTTTTTACAGAGCCTGGTTTCAGCTCTGACAGACGCCTTAGCCTTTGACTTTAGAATATTTTTCTATATAGTGAAGTCGTAGTTTGTTTGAAAGACACAAAAGTCCTCAGATTCTATAGCGATAAAAACAAGCCTTTGCTAAAAAGTTGCCGCCATGTTTTTGCACTGATGATTTTATTTTATTTTATTTTTTATTTTTCATTTTTGGTCTTAACAAAGATGTTTTAAAAAACGTCCAGTTTTTCATTCCCAAATTGTGTTTTTGTTTGTTTTGGGGGTTTTTTAAAGGAGATTTTTGTGCTTTTTTTCTTAATTAACTTACAGGATTTTGTGTCGGATCTTTTGTGTCGGATAAAGGGATCTTTATCAGCAGCAATCAGACAGGACATATACAGAGAGAGAAGTGGAAAAGACATGCAGCTAAGATCTGAGGATCGTCAACCAAACCACAGACAGCTGTGTACGAATACTCACTCTTCCGCTACACCACAGGCCCTTAAATGAATTATCATGGCACATTGCACATATATTTGGTTGAACTTGCCATGTTAAATTTGCCTCTGACTTGAATATGGCTTGTTTGTTTTTTTCCCACATTGTAGAGACTATGCCTGACTTGGACTTGAATTGGGTTCTCGTATGGATTCCGTGTAATGTTTCTTCACAGTACGTGCCCTGAAGGAATTGCCAGAAGCTTCTAAGTTTGTTTCTATTAAATGCTATCACTGAGAAAGCATTTACAGTAAGTCAGCAAGAGACTGCTGCTTTGACAGAAATGTGCACATTCTCTTCTTATAGGCTGATTGATTTATTTACCCAGGGCATTCATGGACCCTTGGTTATTATTGACTTATAACAACTGGTTCATGTTTGCTGTAGCTTCACAATAATAACCTCGCGTTTATCTCTCGAACTGAACTCTGTATGACTTTAGATTGTTTCAGAATAAAATAAACCTACAGCACACAATAGAAGACATTACTTTAAAGACAACAACATATTTACAAAATATTTTTAAAATAGTAAACATTATGCCATAATAATTTTCCATATAATCCATTGTAGTTATTAGGAATATTTTTTTATTTTTATTTTTGCATGTTGAGCCTAGCAATAGCTGAGTACGATAGATACTATTTTAAATGTTAATGTGCTGAAATAGATCTAAGGATAACCATTTGCATCTGTAGCTGTGCAGCGCTGAAGGTTGAATAAATGCCTTGCATCTCTTGTGAAAATGCTGCTTTGGATTTTGGAACAGCTCTGGACTATGGATCCCAACTTTCTGGAAAAACATTTGTAACTCTACCCAGATTAATGGGCAGTGAGAGTTGTTAGTTTAGAATCATTGCCCTTGTCTCTCATCCTCACCATTTCGTTCCCAAACAGCTGAGCACTCCAGAGATGCATCTCCACAAAAGTTCAGCTTTCACAGAAGTGATCATGTTCTCCTTTGACCTGTTTATCAACTGTGTTTTGCGAACAGCCCCAGACTGCCTCTTGCTTTCTTATTTCCAAAGCACTAAGAGACCCCATATCTGCACTTTGAGTTTCTATTAAATAAATAATGACACTGTAAAATTTGTCGAGTGTCACACGTAATCTGAGGTGGTGTTTATCCAATTTTATGGCCTGACACATTTTTAGGGCTGCAGAGTTTTTAGGTAGGCTCTCGCATTTCAAACCAAATATTTAGTCTACATTGCGTTGCATGCGTTCATGGGTGGAAAGGTGACTGGCATCGCTGCCATTATAATAAATATTGCAATTATTAAACTAAACTTAGATGAGAAGGTGTAACATTTCTCATACAAATAGACTCCCCACCTCATGAGCTCCATTTCTTAATGTAGCATCAAATTTCTAGAGAAGCACACTTTCAGTAAGCTGAAGCATCATTCTGCTTTGTCACCGTCTTTCTTAAATGATTTACTTAAGAAATGAAGGCATATTTTTGTTTGTTATATTGTAAATGAACGTTAACCATTTTGTGTAAATCATGCCGAGAAGGTCCAAGAGCCATAGGTCTGGAGGTCAGGAGGTGGGGCTCTGAGCGTGCCCACAAGGCTGTTCTTTATAGACGGCAGACAGATGAGGTGAGTAGGGCAAGCTGTCAGCAAAACCAGAGAAATGCATACAGCAGTCTGCTCCTGCCAACCCCTCAGATTGCTTTAAATTCATTGGGTGTGGGCAGTGTCTGACTTTACGAGGTGTTGGGGTAGTATGAAGTTGGTTTGTGTGAAAGCAAGCAAATATTGATGTATTTTTTTCACCACCTCTCTACTGAAGCACTTCAAGGTTTAGTTTGGAACCTGTGAATAATCTTAAACCAGTTCTTTGTGTTTAAAGAGCCAACTCTTGACTATCTCTTTGTTGATGTCTGTGTAAGGAATGTAGCAATGAAGTGGCAAGAAAAGTGTTTTTGCTGAATGAAAAAAAACAAAAAAAAAAAACTTAAATTATTGCATGGAAATCAAAATCACTGGTACTTTTTTCCATTAGTAAATGTTTGATTATGCTTATTACTGATAACTTATTACTGATAACAGTAGAACATCTTATATTTGGTTACATATTCAGAACTGGACAAACACACACCTTGGCTTTTGGTTGTAGGAACTCATAGGGAATTTCTTGATTTACAACAATTAGCTTCAGAGAAATTAAACTTTAGAAACAGTTGTAGTTACTGCACTGAGACAAAACTGAAGTTAACATGTGTCCTACTTTTTTTTTTTTTTTTTTTTGCCAAATTGAACGAACATATATAATGTACGGACTACACCATGTATTCAGATTAAATCCACATTTGCATTATTACACAGTATTGATAGAAGTGATGTGTTCAGAATGCTTTCATTTCAAGACTTATCATTTCCAAAGCTTTTTCTTTCCAATCATGTTTAATCGCAGTGTGCATATTGATTTTGATCGTTCTCAACCAACTGTGCCACAGAAATGTTCACTGTTTTGTTTTTGAAAAAATAATTAAATCAATCAAGGACAGAAAGGAGTACCTTTGATTGCACTAAAGGTCTTGTGTTAGTTTTTGCAGTTAATAAAGTTCAGTAAAATTTTAATAAAAGAAGGTTGTCCCCTTTTGTCCATAAAACACACATGCATTAAATGTCTCTGTGGCCCGGGTTGTACCCCTCTGAAGACTCATCATACTTTCTCTTTCTTCTGTTGGATCGTCAGTTCAGTAACAAAATGTGTTTTGTCAGAGGTATTGATGTATAATGCATTGGCATCAGTGAGCTTATTTCCACTTTAATATTACTGAAAACTTTTTTAATATTTAGTGATTTTTGCATAGATCTTTGTGACAGAATGAAAGTGTTACGGCAATGATCAAACAGCGTCTTGTTTCAGGTCACATCTCTTCTGTCTTTCTGTCAAAGCCGTTCCACAGAGGGCTGGGGAATGACAGAGTACTATTACTGAGGGGGGATTTCTCAAAAAATAATGCCAAATCACATGGCTTTTCCTGCTCCTCCCAGTCACTGTTGAGACGTGTCAGAAATATACGTCTGTCACAGTATCCCAAGGCGGACTCTTGATCCAACAACGAGCTGGTGCCTCTTGTCTTGTCACCTGTTATCTCTACCATGTTTCTGAGTGGTGTGTTAGAAAACACACAGCGTTCTTAAAAAATTCATGGAATGAGTTTAACAACGTGGAATATTATACCTTATTTAAGTAAAGAGCTGGGAACAAATTTAGATGGGATAAATAAGTCAGAATTGTTATCAAGTTGACAGTTTAGCATCTTTTTCCTTAAAATCCAGAAGTTATTCACCTAATTACATTGGATAATAACTATGAGCTACCTTCCTCATGAAATTGTGCAATTTCTTGGTAGATTTTCTATTAAAAAATTAACAATGAACGTAATGACAGAAAGTAGTTTTTTTTAAATAGAACTTTAATTAAAAATTATATTATGAGTATTTTCTGCTTTACAATTCTAGAGACTGAAGTTTGCTATCCCATTGAAATGATTGAAATTCAGTTTATTGAAAACTGTCCAAAAACATTTTAAAGTTAAATTAGTCTGATGACTGAACTGTAAAAATTAAGAAACTGTTGCTAGAGGAAGCACACCTGTTTGTGTGTATAATTCTGCCAAGGTTATTCAACCTTTGTCTCCAATAAAATCTCTTTCCAGGGATTATCTAAACTTATAAACTAAACAGATTGTCTATTTAGTTGTGACACAAATAATGCAGCAAATCAGAGCACTTTCTTGCATTTGTTTTGTGTTCCCCTTACACAGTCTGCTTGCTTTATGTCTACATTTCGGACTTTTGTTTTGCTTTCGACAACATTCTTAATGCCACGCTGCCATTATTTTTAAATACTCCGGAGCCATTTTGTAACTGATACACTGCAACTCAAATGTTGAGGCAATGATCCAATTGTGACCTTCCTTTTTAGAAAATAAAATTTTAAAATGCAACGTTACTTGGTTCATCCTGTGTTAACCAAGGCTGAGTTCATTCATTGAATGAACTCTGAGCTGAAAAATAATGAACACGCAAGACAGTGGCATCACAATAAGTAACGTACCCTGTTCTGACAGTATGAATTCATCATCCTTCAGTCTAAAACACATGTACTATTTAAACCAGGAGCCCATATTTTACCATTTAAACTCATGCAACATTCTATACAGCAACATACATGACAATTGTGACAACGTATTTAATATTTGGTGAAATTGTACTTTAACTTTTCAAAAACAATTACCTACATTTTTTTTTTAAATATTGTGAGGTTTTTTTTGTTGTTGTTTTTTTCAGGAAAGCTAGAAGCTATACATAATTGTATAAAAACTTACGTAAACTTTAAAACTTTGCCCCTAAAATCTCAGGAAGCTGTCAGTTTCCTGTGGGGACAGAGGCGTCTTTGCCTAAGGAGTTTGTCCATGACTTCACCACAGGTTTCCTCTTTTGACAGGCAGATTACTTTCAGGTATAAAAAATCTTTGTAGGTACAAGCATACAGTATGTATTTTGGATTAACGGGGAGTGATAAATGTGTAAAGAGCAGTGTACTCCATAAACCCTGAGAGGGCCTGTGGTGAAACGCTCAAGGTATGGATTAGCAGAGAGCTTGTGGCAACATAACATCGCCTACAGGTGTTCCAACGTCGACTTGTGTGTGTGGCTTTCTGACATTGAAGTATCCTAACGCACTCTAAGTAGCAATAATTATGAAATAAAATTGTTTAAATCATTACATGATTAGACTATGTTTGCAATGTTTGACTTTCAGCATTTATGCACACGCTCTGCCTACGTCTGTCACTTCCAGTCAGATTATCAGCATTTGCTTTCAGAATTTTATTGAAAGTCACATTCCTGAATCTGTCATATTGGGTCCACTGAGGTAAACAGTAACGCCCCACAGGCATACCAGTCAGCTTAGACACACCACAAATATCCACCCGGAGATATGACACAACCCCAAAGTCAGGAAATAAAATGCCTCCTGACTGATATGATTGTTTCTTTGTTTTCCTCTTTGTCTCCTTTGTTTTTCTTTCTTTCTTGCTCACTCACCTCTCCCCCCACCACCTCCCTCTTTCAGCGTTCCCGCAGATTCCCCTGCTGTCGGCTCTCGTCACATTCCCCAATCTGTTAGCCTTCTGATACCGGGGCCAGACTTGAAAGGAAGTCTTAGGGACGAGAGCTTATACACTGCGCCTGATTTTGTTAAATAACTACGAGATGTTGGTGCCAATTCATTGGTAATTGTCCCTCCTGGCACAGTCTGTTGAAAGTCCTGGAGAAGCCTAAGCTCAAGATCACTGCAAGTGTTAATCTTCTTATACTTAAGGTATCAGGTTTTCTTTTGATGTCGCTAAACATGTTGACTCCTATCTCAGCACAGAAGGCAATCCAGACATAGCTATGAGCGAGATGGGGGTTTGTCTGCCTTCGTCTTCCAAGAATCTTATGGTTTGTGTGTTCGTTTCCCATAGCGTTCATTATGCTGCTAAAATAATTCAGCAACGAAATGAGAGGGAGAAGAAAAAAGGAAGAACAAAATTGATTCAATGCTAATTGTCTTTTCCTGGGTGCAATTGGACTTGCTCTTGTTTGGTGTAAAATGGCTGGATTCATTTTTAATGAGGTGAAATCCTGTTGCTCAGACAAGTCGGCTTGATAGCCCAGGGTTGTTCTTTAAACATGTTTTGTCAGGGAGCTCCTTCCAAGATCAACAGAAACGTCGCTTGTCTCAAAGTATAAATGATTAAATATCTAATTCTTCCCTGACCTACAGGCATGTTGCATTAGTTTTAGGTTCACATAAACCACTTGTGAGGTAGAATGTGTGTTTATACACATAGTTGCTGTGTTGACCACACAGATCCATGTGCAAGGGAATCTGCCCAAGGGAGTCAGGTGGACGAGTACAGGAAAGGTGCGCTCTCCCGAGGCTCACACTCTTTGGCACGCCGAGCCTCCCCGAGGTGCTCAGGTGAGACTCGGTGATCAATCACTGATGCTGTTTGTCAGATGAGATTCTCCCATTAGTCAGTCAGTCACTCACTCGGGCAGGGCCTCAGGTGGTGGGTGATAGTGCAGAGGCTGTGGGATCAGGGCGAGCTCCCACATGTACAGCTACACTGATCTCACACACAGGTGGAGATTTGTCATGGACTGCAAGGAGCTCATCTGTGATTGAATATTGAGTTTGACTGTGACACACATGTAGAAAGTCAAAATAGCAACTGCATCTAGGGTTTATCATAGGTGGTACAAAAAAACAACAACAAAAAAACACGTGTTTGTGTTACATTGAACTTACACACAAATATAAAAACCATTTACTCCTCATGCTGCAATCAAAATCAAAGTGTCTTTTGCCTGGAGGGATTCTTTAAACTCCATGCATGCTCCAAGATTTATGGGAGAGTTTAAGGCCTAATTGTGCAAGTTTGTTATTGAAATAAAAAGCCTGGTGGGAACTGAGCTGAGACATGTCTTATCAATTCACCTCTGCGTCTCTCCTTTCTTAAAATACTTGCCCAATCCAACCTGTGCTTTGCTGTAATTTAACTTTTGATTTAGAGCTGTTTGTCTCTGGCAGCCTGTAATGACTGACTGTGAACAAAGTGGTTGGTGGCGACTGGGTGTTATAACGTCTGCTGCGCGTCAGAGAAATGTGACCCAGCACGGTCATTAAGTTTGACAGATAAACAGAAAGGCACATCTTTGGAAGCTTTAGACTTGCGGCGGACCTGATTGAAGGCCATGCAGCATGCTTTCCAAGTGCTTTGCAAATGTATTTATATGCCTTGAACATTTTTCACAATTTGTCATGTTACAAACACAGACTTTAGAATTTTTACTCTCATAAAAAAGCTTTTAGAAAAACCGTTCCATTTTAGTTCTGGTTTTATGATGGAAGGTAACCCTGTCTCCCATTTTCAAGTCTTGAAACCACTGACAGGTTTTCTTCCAGGAACGTCCTGTTTTAGCTCCATCCACATCTTTCCATCCACTCCGCTTCCCCGTCCGTGCTTAACTAAGCGAATCCCTCAAGTATAATGCTTCCACCATCAACAATACTTGAGACAGAGCACCTTCTTCTCAAGAGTTTGTTGTCTTCCCTACGTGGCTTGTGGCAAACTATAAGCATAACATTTTCTGTTAATATACCTTCTTCTTACCACTCTTCATAAGCATAGTATCTATTTAATGCACATCTAGCATTTAGGACAATTCTGCAGCTGTGTGTAACATATTGTTGGATAATGTAAACCTGTCTGTTGTGTTCTTTCCTTTTTGATGCTGAGTCTTTACTAATGGTCTTTAACAAGCAGGAATACTAAGATTGAACTCCAGACACATGGACTCTTTTTACTGAATACGTCTGAAGACATCTGCTCACAATAGATTTCATTTAGAGTGAAAGGGGTTTTAGCACAAGAACACAGTACACTTTTTGAGATTTTATTTGCAAAAATATTTGGACCATGAATTATTTTCCTGTTACCTCAGTTATAAGTTATTTGTGCATCAATAAAATATATTAAAATCTGTGGCGGGGATGTGATAAAATGTGAAAACAGTCACTGGGATATAAATAAGTTTGCAAGGCACTTTACATGTGTCGGTACCAAAAGCCAAATCCATTGTTGGTCAGTGTGTGATGAACAAAACCCGCTCCCTGAAGTTCAAGTGGTGTTTGGTGGGCAGCCTTGCATCAGTCAAACCCACAGGCTGCCCGGGGGTCAAAGCAAAGCTGGCACTTAAAGTTTTAACACACAGTCAGCACACATATTATCCTGCTAATGACGGAATTACAGCTCTGACTCACCATGTAGCAACATGTAAGAGATGGGAGGACGGCAATAGATTATCGTCTGAGAAAAAAAAAAAAAACAGGCACTTTCCAAGCAAAAGCAGCTGCTGCCAGGGAGGAAGAGAGCAAGAGTGAGAAGAAAAGGTGGAGATGGACATAAACTCCCAAGAATGAAGGTTTAGATGATTGTAATTATGATTCTCTATAAAACACTCAGTACTGTCATTATCATTGAGTCATATGTCCATGCGAGTGAAAGGGGTGTTTAAATGGATGTGTCATCGCTGTCTGAGGTTGAGAAGGGAAAGAGAGGTTTATAGTGGAAAGGAATAAGATACACAGACTGTCTTTTAAAATTGGCACTGTCGATATACAAGTATAACAGATCCAAAAGGATGTAATGGATTATGGTGACTCATTGTGTGGAAGTGTGAAGGTTTGTGTGGGGGTTTATGACTCCAGTGTCCAGTATATCCATTGTTTTCTTTGGTTTCTAAATGCTTATGTTTCTCACATAGTTACATGTGGATTTGTTTAAATGTTTATAGGACTGTATGGAGCTGTGGGTGGATATGTTTGCGTGTGTGTGTGTGTTGAAAGCCTGAAACGTCTGCGGTTCAATATAAGAAAGCTGGATGTGCACATGCAGGGTCGATTGATTTCAGTGTTGTGGTCCCTCTGTCTAAATGTTGTGGCCACCTTGTTTTCTTACTTTGGTTTCAGAGTGAAATTTGGAAAAAATAAAAAATCCATATTTTCAATGGCAACTCTGACAGAGCCAACAAAATTCACAGGGTGCTGTATTTTTATCCTCTTCGGGTAATGGAAGTTCCAGAAGACAAAACAGTTACAGAAAGCGGTGCAGAGACTGGAGGGCGGGGGTAGATTGTGGTTAAGAAAGCCATATTGGACATCTAGCCATTTGGGAAAAGTAACTATGAGAAGTGCTCCTCTGCCTGTGCACTCTCCACAAAACATAAGCCTTACAGCAGTGTGCAGGATGCATGTCGACTTTCTTATGGTGAAATCCAATCATGCCAGGTCTGAATATTCTCAAGCAAAATGGCTCCAAGTTTAATTACACTTTACATGCTGTATGACAGTTTCCATTGTGAAAATCTCAGCCAAACAAGGCTGCGCTAAATCGTCTAGGCATCCTTATTCACACTGGAGTCAGTGTGCCGAGACAGGAGGGAAGGGCCCTCAACAAGAGGCCCTCTTAACTGCTCTATTATGGAAACACATACCTGCAGTGAAGGAGTCACCTGAGACCCAAAAAGCAGGTAGCTAAAGGCAAAAAAGTTCCTCTGTGTTTTTTCCCGGCAGCACCGTCTTGTACTTGATGTTGTCGAACTGTTATGGTTCCAGTTCTATTGTGTTGTTAGTGGGGCTCATGAGTCATGAGGAGATTATATGATGACCCTGTAGCCGTGGGCTTAGTTGCTGTAATGTATATCAAAGAGTCCCTTCTTCAATCTGGGTTTGGCGAGACAAAGTTTCACATAAAATACCACATTAAGATTGATAAAAACACTTTAACTATCTGTGACATTTAACACATCCCAGGCATTTAACTTGCTCCGCATTAGCAGTGCCCAGGTTTAATTCAGAGCTCATCCGTGTAACCTCCTTTCCCTTTAGTGGGAAAACAAAGGAAACAGGAGCCCCTCTTCTCAGTTTGATCACTCCGGTGGTGGGAGAGCTGGAACCAGGCCTTCGAGAAATTCCTTCTTCAAACCACCATGACTGAGTAGATTAGACCCCCATTCGTCGGCAAACAGTCTTATTTCCAGAAGATATTTGGGGCGTTTAATTCAGAAACAATGCACAGCTGAGGTTTGAGCCTGTTTTCTTACTGCATGGTTTTGTTACTGCCATACTAAACATTTTTTGTTAAAGAGGAAGCATATGAGTGGCACCCTGAAGCATGTTCAGATTTCACCAAATACACTGGTGTCAGGCATAATTACTCTCCCAGTTGACTCTTTTTCTTCTGTACACATTGAAGTCAGGGGAATAAAATCTGAGTAACATTCTTTTGTGCGTACCGGTGCAGCCTTTGTTGAAGCCATGTCATCAATGACACATGGCTATATGCATATTTTATTGGGACATGCATATTTTACTGTGTAATCCCTGGCACAACATTACTTTGTTCAAAGTATGTGGAGAGGCTTGATAATACTGTTTTCTTTGACTGGATTATGTTATGTTGGCTATAGTAAAGTCGGGTAAATAAAAAATTGCAGACATTTTTTTATTAGCTGTTTTAATGCTGTAAAACTGTAGTAATGTGTGTTTGTGCTTCAGATGATGGTCAACAGTGAAATAAATTCTCAAGCTGGTGCCAGACTGTTTCCTGTCTTGTTTTGTATGATAGTGTTTCTTTAAAAATGTGTATTACAAATGTATCTACAAATGATGGGCATTTTGTGTTTTGAATGTGTTTTGTGCTGTTACGTCTTTGAATTATGTGCGTCGCTTTCGTTGATATTTAATGTTATAGTTGGATTATTATTATTTGAGCTGTAGATTTGTCTGTTCTGTTTTGGTGGCTCTGGTGTGACATCAAAAGCATTTGCCCCATGAAAAATGTATTTTCTTTTTCTCCTTTGTCACAATTAGACAAATTTCAGATCATCAAACTAATTATAGCATCAGACTAAGTTCTAAATAATTATTTCTGTTAATGGATAAACCCATGGACACCAATCTGACAAAATCTTAACTGCCATGAAGCATTTACCGTAAGAGGAATTGAAGTAATTAGATTGCTATGGAAACACTTTTGGCTCATCTTAGCTTGTAAAATTGTTGTAATCTTGCCACACTGGATAATGTTTTGAACCTCTTTGAGGCCATGCCACAGACTTCAGTTGTACTGAAGTCCAGACATTGACTCAGCCATTCTGAAACCTGTAATTTTGTTTTGTTGGGTTTTTCAGAGGTGAACTTGCTGCCGTGCTTCATTGTCCTGCTGCATAAGACTTGCACACTTTACATATAGATCACAAACTGATGGCCAGATATTCATGGTAAGGATTTTCTAGAGACAAGCATCTTGTCAGCTATTCCTTTCAGGCATGTCCTGAAACGGCACTGCTGCCCCAGACTGTCACACTGACGCCCAAAATGTTTAACTACGGGTCTGAAGTTCTTCTTCCCCTGTCATTCAGTGATGAATTTATAGAAAATATAAGTCATTAATTGATACAATTAGTGCTTTCTGTCTTTTTTGTGACCAACTGGTCCTTCTGTTAATGTGTTTGGTTATCTTTCGGTGTGACAAAAAAAAAAAAAAAAATTGTTTTTAGGTTTTTTTGGGGTTTTTTCTGATGATGGTACTTTCTACAGTGTCAACAAAAGGAGTGTTTTCTTGTAGCATCTTACACTATTGAAATGACAGAAAGATATGCAATAGTTTTATGGAGTATTAAATACATGATATAACAGAGCAATTTAGTATCGAGTAAACTGGTTTTGGTTAGTTCTATTTACTTTACTGTTGCTCTTAAAATTACTATAAAACCTGTACAATGTCATTTAACGGCTGCCACAGTGGAGAACTTCAGCTTAAATGAAATGGCGTCCCAGAATGCACTTATTTACCAAACCCAACAACTTTGAGACTGTGGCAGACTATACAGGAGCTGAGTGAAGCCAAATGTGCTTGTGAAGCAAACATGATTGCATGTGGTAACTCTCTGCACTCACTTTGCATGGTGTTGTGGTTGAAAAAGTGATTATACCATGCCAGAGAAATGCTAATGTATGTGTTCACAAGAGACATAACATCCAGACACAATTAAAAGCACAAACAAGTGTCAGCCAGTGTTTGTGTTAATAAGCGGGTTCGCTCGGGAAGGGAATGAGGATGGAGAGGAGACGGAGGGAAGAGAAAGGGAGCGCGGTCCCTTGCACGTGTTGCCTGCACTCAGTGAAGGAAATAATGGCAGCACTTATAAGTGGAGTCCAAATGGAAACAAGGAGGGGAGTTGTGTGTGAACACTGGGATAAATATCAACTGTTAGGCTACACAGCCTCCCCCCATGGTCCCAAACACCACCGCCCCCAACAGTGCCAAGCATCAAGTCTCGGCAAAGTTCATGGGAGCAACTTCAAGCATATCACTCACAACTAATAGCCCTCCGTATTCTAGCTACTCCTGCAGCCGCCACTTAATCATTGTGTTGTACTGTGGTACTCCGGGGTGCTGCTCGCGTTTTAGCCTCGCAAATAGATAAGAACTGAGTAAAAGTTACAGCACTGGTGAACAAACCATTATGTGTCTAAAGGGAGATTAGACATAATGATATAATTGTATCATGCGCACCCCTTCTTCATAATTCAAAGGCATCGCTGTTGGGTAATTTGCCTTGGAAAAAGTATTCATTCCTCCAAAACCTTTTCATATTTATATAATTTTAACCACAAAGTTAATTGGATTTAAATCGGATTTTGTACGAAAAACCAAGGCAAAGTAGTTCGTAAGAGCAAACATGCTTTTAAAATTTTTTTAAAATAAAAAAAATCTAGAAAGTTTAGTATAAGTTATATATTTATTTATCAATATGTTGTAGAACTACAGTTCTAGGGAGTTAAAACTATAGATCTTTTGGAGTATAGTTCTACCAACTTCTCACATTCAGATATTTAAATTTTCTGTTCTTTTGGAACACAGTTCAACCTCACTCAAGTTGAATGAGAGGCATTTGTGGACAGAAATGTTTACATTTAGTCACAGATTTAGAAATAGATGAAATGTAGACTTTAACTGGCCTGTTCTAACCTATGCAGATGGTTTTATCTAGACCATTACACTGTAGCTCTGACTGTGTGTTTCAGGCAGTTGCTGAAAAGTAAATTTCCCCTTAACTTTGTTGCAACCTTTAATAATTTTGCCCCTGTATCTATGAACATATTTGCATAAACTCTGATATAAATTTGTTCACAACTGAAGAAAAGGATCTGATGCTTCCACCATCATGTTTCTTTACGTGGATGGTGTGTTCAGTGTGATGTGCAGTATTAATATTCCACCCCACATAAAGAGTTTGCATGTTGGCTAAAAAGTTTTAATTCAATACTGGATCTCCTTATTTGCTGTGTTCAATGTATGGCTTTTGTTTGATTGAGTCTTTCTTCTTATATTAAGGATAAAAACTAATGATTGATCATCAGATATAATTTTTCAAGTTAAAGCGACTTCAGAGCTTCCTACAATTTTATCCCAGACCAGTTCAGTAAGTTTCCTGGTCCTCAGGCTCATGTTTGTTCACTAATGTTCACTAACAAATCTCTGAGACCTTTGCAAAACACCTGTATTGATGCTAAGATTAAATTACACAATAATTAATTTTATGTTCTAATTAGGTAACCTCCAAAGACAGTTGGTTACACCAGATTTATATATAAAAAGAATGGAATACAAATACACTCTACACCTTTCACATTTATGTTTATGTCCAAGAAACCATGTTTCATTTTTTTCCCCACTTTACTGTAATGCACGACTTTGAGTGATGTGAAATGAAAATACAATACATGGACATTTGTGGCATTAATTTTTTTTTTTTTAATGGAAAGGTTAAAGAAATATTGACAGTTTTGCAAGGCACTGCATGTATGAAGGAACAGAGAGATGCTGTTATTTTCAGATTTTCTTGAAACAGATGTTTGGTAAGATGAGTCAGTAAAGTTTTCTGATGTGTGTGGGAAAGAGTTTTTACTTATACATTATACATTTATACATAGCAAGCATACAGAATGAATAAACATCTATTACTCAGCATTTTCACACTGGTCTGATTTCCGTTGGCAATTACTGGAAACTTTGACGATGGATCAACAGAGATGAAGTAATGATAAGGGATCTAAAATATGTACGAGCTACCCAGCTCTTCACCTGCGGGCATCCAGTTTTTTTGGAATTTACTGGTATTGTTTTACTGTGACATTTTTAGTTGGAACAGGGGATGATCATGCCAGTTTGTAATGTCTTTTCGCCTACGGTTAAAACAAGGCTCACCGCAAATCAAAAACAGATCCTACACTTTAAACACTGTTGCTCATGCATTGAGGGGGCGGGAGGAAGGATCACATGTCCCGTTCATGTGTTGCCAAAACACAAAGTGTCTAAAACTCTTCCAAGATTACAGTCTGAAATAGCTCTGGCTGTTCTATCTGTCGCTCTTCAAAAGTTTAAACTTTTATTGTTGAATTCACTCAGGCTCAGCCAGCCTCATGAAAGTGGGTCTACTTAACATTCTTTCAGAATTTGTCACATTACAACCACAAACTTCAGGAGGTGTTTTGGGGGTTATGTTATATTAGGATTAGGACAAACTAGTAAAATAGAAGAAAAATTACATTTTTGCACAAATGTGCAAAATGATCTGTTTTTCCAGATCTAAAAATCTGAAAAGTGTGGTGTGCTTTTGAATTTGGCTCACGGTCAAGCAGATTTGAGAAGCATCTTTGAATATGAGCTCTGAAATCTCGCTGCAGCTTCTTACACTTTTGGTTTGGACAAACGAGTCTCTCCTTTTCTGCTCAAGAAAGCCATCCCCACAGCATGATACTGCCATGATCGTGTTTCACTGTAGGAATGGCACGTTTGGGGTCATGAACAATGTTACTTTTTTGCTTGACTTTTTTTTTTTTGACTGTATGATTTGATTCTGGTCTCATTCAATCAGAGCACAATTTCCCACATATTCAATGCCTCTTCTACAAGGTTTTTGCAATTGGCAAATACTATGTACAGCTTATTTACAGCAATAGTCTCTGTCAAAAAGTCTAGACTTGTATGACCATCCTGCCAACATATTTCCCGATGTGAGCTGTGGATCTCTAGTATCTGTTGGCTGCTGCTTCTCTTATTAAAGTTGTCAGTCAGTTTACATGAACAATCATAAACATTGGAAGTTCTAAGTTTGGGATACTATTTTATAACATATTGTTATATAATAGTATCAGGAAATTAATGTAGACAAACACAATGCGTGGTATATGCTTCTGTGTGTTGGATTGTGTTGCTTCCATGCACGGCAAAACGCTCTAATTGGACATTTTGTTGCTGATGAAAGTGTAGATGGAATACAGAGACACAGCTCTAACCTCTTCCATGCCACACACATGCACGGACCCTCTGCTTTGTGTTTGATCTCACAGAATATCAATTACTCCACTGTTAGTCACTTTTTTATGGTGCCGTAATAGATTTTAGTCTTTGAAGATTTAAAAGCCTGAAAAAAAGTTTGCCTTTGTCTTGGGTGTGTCCCTTCCCTCAGTCACCGAGAGAGGAAGAAGCTCCTCATCACAAGGTCAAATCCTTAACTCATCCTGTGCTATTGATTGCTGCCGACTTACAAATCATATGTATTGATCAAAGCAGGGGTCTTACTGAATGTAGGGCAGACAGTAAAATCCTATCCATTTAGTCTTAATAGCCCACATTAAAGCAATTATGCACACAAATTAGGACTTTGTTACTGCACTCTTATTATAATCAATATTTTTTTTCCCTTTTCACTTTGCATTTAAATCCATTCAATTCTGATAATGAATCATGGCAGTACTTGCTATTGACTGCCACAGCTGGTACATTTGTAATTGGTTGGACAACCTTTTATCAGCTACTTTAGCTCTGTAGATAACTCTGCTGCAATCGATGGTATAATGTGCTTGAGATTTTTCTATGCATGTGTCAATACTCATGTATTTACTAATGACAGTGCAATCATAGATGACCCACTAATGTACTCACTTTGTGAGTCAATCAACAGGTCAAGGACTGAAGAACTGTCTATTTAAGTGCACTGCACAAAGAGAGCGTGAGCAAACCGTTTTCATTTTCCTCTATTTGTTTTTAGGAAAGCCCAGGACAGTGTCTACATTGCTCAGAGGCATGTTAGTTACTCCTTATGACAATTTTGAAATATATTATTCAAACAAAATTGATCTAAATGTAAACCATTTCAACAATTTTGTGTTCTGAACTTGTTTGTTCTCGTGCTCTGTTTTTTTTTTTTTTTTTTTTCTGTTGTCTCCAGAAACACCACCAAAGCCATGAAGAACTTGTTTGGGATAAGTAATCAGTTAAAGTGTCTATAAGTTGTCATCTTACAGCCAATGCATAATTATTAATTATATAAAAAATAGGGAAAATGGTGCATCGTTTCCAACATATTTTCCCTAAAAACCTGAACAGTGTGGCATGCATTTAGTATGGTATCTGTGTAGTTATACAATCCACAGCTGTTACATTTGTGGACGAGTAAAAGTGAAATAAAACATTTTGGAAGCAAAATGCAAAGAGGAGAGCAAATATCTGGAAGAATGTAGTCAGATGAGTCAAATGTAACTGTTTGCTCTGTACTTAATAAACTATGTGTTATGGAATGGTTTAGGTCAGTTTTCATGTGTTTCAATGTGAAAGTGCAAACCTAGATCCAGTTGAGACTATTGCTGACATTTATTCAATCTTTATGAGCCTTTCCTACTTTGCAAAAAAGGATGAGTAAACATTTCAGGCTGTAGCTGTGAATCCAGGAAGAGCTGGTGGGTGGAGGCTTAGACTTTTCATATTTGTTTTTAAGTTCACTTTTTTTCTGAAATATCAAAAAGCATATATAATTGTCTTTACAGTTGACAATAAATTACACTGAGATTGAGTAAGAAGAATGAATATATATATTTTTTGACAGGGCAGTGTATATAGATTTTTAGAGCAAAATCTATATATGTTATTAAAAGTAAAATCTAAAAGACATCTAGTCATTCTTAAACTGTTTGACTTGTTCATGTAAATGTTGTTTGTAAATGCTTTTCTAACATTTATTCAGTCCAGAAAAAAAGAACAGAGAAACTGAGGCCATCACTCATTAAAATTCTTGCTTTACCGCACGATCCAAAGAGTATGATTATAAACTATCGATGATATATGCAACCGGACTTGCTGACTCTTTTTTTCAGCAGTGTGATTATAACTTATTGGTGATATATGCAAGCATGGGCGTAGGAAGCGGGGGGGACGCGGGGGACATGTCCCCCCCAATATTGGAGAGAGCCACATTCGTCCCCCCCAATAATTTCACTGCAGTTGCGAAGAATTTTAAAATCTTCCACTCGCGTGCTTTTATTTTGAAGGCGGATAACAGCGCATTCAGCAGAGCGCTTCCTGCCCCTCCCCCCTCTGAACGGCTCAGAGTAAAGGCAGCAGCAGACGGAGTCAGAAACTCCGTTTGAAGGAGGTAAACGATCTGTCAGGAATGTTGCCATGAATATCGCTCGTTTATTGTCAGTTTACTTTCATATATAGAACTAAATCTTTTTGGTTTAGCTGTTTAAATTCTGGAATAGTCACATGTCCAAAATTTTACCACTAACTTTAACAGTTAGCTAGTCTAGTCACAATGATTTAGACTGAAACAGCAGCAAACTGAGCAACACCTGATCATACTCGACCACTTAACATGTGTTTATATATTATATTATATTATATTATATTATATTATATATTTAGGAGAACAGCAGTGCTAGAATAATGTTGAAGAAAGGGGAAGAAGCTCTGGTGAGGTCTTCATTTAGTTTATTGAAATATGTATTAACTGTTTTTAATTTTTAAATAAACTATTTTATTATGAGAGGAGCAGGTCAGGGAAGACATAAGAGAGCCAGTTGGCGTTTCAGGGTGTGAAGATATAAAAATTATATTAATTATAATAGAACCAGAAAGGAGAACAGGAGGAGACTGATGTCAGGTTGATTTCTTTCAACGTTTCAATATTTTTTCATTATTTCCACACCATAAGGTTAATGGTTAGAAGACAATAAGAAAAGTGCTTGAGGAGAGGTTTAAAAATAAATTAGTGAAAATTTTTGCTACACAGTTAATAGAGTTGAGATGTATAATAATGTATACATCTGAAAATTAAGTTAAATTCTCATTCTGTATGATAAACACATACTTTTTATATTTAGTTCACATTCTGACACTGTACATCACTGTAGTGTCTGTTGTAAATCCATGAATCCATGCAGGAACATCAGGCTGCAGAGAGTCAAAGGGAGGCAGAGACAGAAACACATATCTGTAGATATTTTAGTTAAATGTTTGCGGCTGAAAATGACAGGAGAAAAAAAAAACATTTAGTCTTTTTGCCTCAGTGTTTTTCATGGATCTTTGGTAAGTTACTGAATGCAGTGCTGGAAAGTGAGACTGAGTTAACAGTGAGGAGCTCAGGTGTCTGTTAGACGTGAAAAGTATAAGTTTTGTTTATTTTGTAGATCAAACTGTTGCACTGATGTAGAGAGATGTTCAAGAACAAAACTTGTTTTTTTAGATTTTATTTTTGTTGGTCAAACTGCTGTATTGGGTTTAAAACTGTTGTGTCTTATTTTATGAGCTGTTTTCTACTTTGGTTTTAGAAATAAGTAGAACCTGTTCAATTGCCAGTCAATTTATATCAATGCATTTTGACCAATAAGATACATCAGAATCTGGTCAGCTCTGTGCTACCAGAGTATTTAGCTTGCTAGTTGTGAGGCAAATGCTAAAGTGAGTGTTCATCCTGGAATGACAGTCATTATACTGCATAACTTTAATCTGATTATTGGATTGTAAATAGCAACGTGTTAGAATACTTGTTACTGAAACAAGGGTCAGATTAGAGTAACGCGTTACTGATGTGTTGATGGCATAATTGTTTGACATTTCTGCTCAAGCTATTTACTGATCTGTCAGGTTTCCGATATGCGTCCCCCCCAATGACAGACTCGTTCCTACACCCTTGCAAGTGAACTTCCTGACCGTTTGTTCAATGAGTTTCCGATACGAGAGGAGGATTTTTTTTTTCCTTTCCATTTTTATTGTTTCAGTCCTGAAACTGTAATTTAAAAAAATGACATGACTGAAATTACATCCTATGAATTCTAACAAGCTCTGTAATATGAGGTTCTAACTGTTCCCATTCAGCATACAGAATGCAGTACAATAAGTCATATTATATGCATACTTGTCAGGGAACTGAAATGGTTTGTGAAGCAAAACATCCACTTAGGAGCTTGATTTTTAACTCCTTTTTTCGCTCTGTTGATTCCACTTTTCCGCATTTGTTTTTGTCTCTTTTAAGGATGAAATGTGCTCATAAAAAATTTATTGCCATAATCTGCATATGCCGATCCCTCTGATTGGGTTGTTGTTGTCTCTTGTTTTGAGGAAAATGATTGAAAGCAATATCAGGAGGCAATGAGCGGATCTCAATTTCGTCCTTTGTGACGAATGCATTTCATCTTCTTTGTGTTGTGCAAAAGAGGTTATCAGACCTAGAATAGCCTGTGCTTGAACCCCTCCATCCACTGTATCAAACAAAAAACAGACACCCTAGGAAGGCAATGAATATTTAAAGAATTTTAACTGCTAACATTTGATGTGAGACATGTAGTAGGCAAAGCACCACTAAATTTCCGTGGGTCTCTTACTAAGCTGCATCAAACAATATCAGTCTAATTGCAGCTAAAGTCCAAATTTTTGATTTACGATTTTCACAACTTCTGTTAGGCGCAGCATGCGAGGCGATGCGCAGAGCATTGAAGAACCAGCAACCGATGAAGTGCATGCACACTAGAAAGAGACAGAAAAAGAGCTTTCTCAGAAAACTTATGTCATGAGACTCTCATTATCTAACGTTGGCACCCGAGAGATCAACACTGCCAAGAAGATACAGAGTTATAATTGCTTTTATTGGTTTATTGTGTGAGCGAAGGAGCTCTTTGATGTATTTAAGGGACTGAGCTAATGAATAAGTAAATGCAGAATCCAGTCTATCCAGGGGACTGATCTCAAAGGGCGTGATGGTGGGGTTGGGGGTGGTGGGGGGTGTTAGCACTGGTTGGGAAGGGGGAAGCGACTGGAGTTGCAAAAATGCGTTCTTCAGTTGCCAAAAGATTGTGAACAAGCTCGAACTCAATCAAGCAGAATGGAGCAAAGAGCGGCAGGTAGGAATGCACCGGGTGCAATTAGGTGAAAGCTTCCCTATGCAATGCTGAGGGGAGAAATGCGTGACTCTGGACTTATTGGAGCTGGCTGGGCAGTGGGATGAGGAGGTGGGCTTACTTAGCAAATACGTAGATGTGCTTTTGACCCCAAAGTGACCTAATCACAAACCCACTATCACAAACAGACACACACAAACACACACATATTCCCTCTCTGCCCTGGCTGTCATTAATCATCATTTGTGATGAGAGCAGGCCTTGTTGCCGCTGAATAATAGAACATGTGAACACTTCTACTTCATTTTTCAACATGTTGGACACTTCCTGTGTAAACTGTGTTACTTGATGATTTTTGGTGGCTCATTAATTAGTCTCTCTGGCCTTTGTGTTTGTCGTTCTTCAGCACTCACAGACTGTTGCGGGATGAGGTCGGAGATGATGCCCTGCAGAACCCCTCTTCCTGGTTTTCCCACAAAAGTGATCAGACGGTGAACGTTGAGCGTGTGCCTCCCTGTCTGCAGGTTTTCTTGCATTTTCAGCTTAACCTTTTACTAAACCGTTCATTATGCATCAACTCGGCCCACAGACCGCCTGCCACATTCTCATGCCCATCAGGTCAGTCAGGTTAACAGCCGAAGGGAGGCTGGGGGCAGGAGGGCAGTGCTATCTCATCTGCACCCCTCTGTCTGAAGCCTGCGCAACACATTTGCAGATAGAGAGGGAGAACTATATACTACAACCGTTTGATGAGCAGCAGGGCAATAAATTCATTAATCATCATTATATGCCTCATCAAACTCTTTGCCAGACTCTCCATGGGAGTTACACAAATTAGCCAGTGAAAAAAGCAGTCATTTTAGAGGAGCTAGGTAAGTGCTTTTTGATTGCTTTCTTGAACAATGCTTCCCCTGACAAGCTAATAAATCAGATCGTTCTATACTTAAAGTGCAGCTACTGTGAACCCAATCTGAGCTCCCCAAACAAAAAGGGAAGCTGTGTAGGACGAGGGGTTTTACCACAGACGGAGCTCTTTCACTGATTTGTTTTGGATTCCTTTTCTTTATTCGGCAACAAAGAAGTCTGGGTACAAAGCTTTTGATATCTGAATGAACTGCTGTTAGGTCTCCAGATGCAACAAGGGATTTTCTCACTTCAGATCAGAATAACCTCATGTTTGCCTTGAAATGAGAAAAACCAAGTCAATAGTGACCATAGGGTGCAAAATTTCAATTAGACTTTTCTACTTCCTCTCTGTTCTTTATTATAAGCTGCTCCGGTTTTATATACATACGACCTAAAGTGGGATGCATATAGCTGCACACTGCAGGCTTTTGTATGCACAGAGAATCTTACCTGGCAAGTGATGCATACCTACTACAGTGAGCATATCCTTCCATCCAGATGGCCATTCCATGCAAGACCAGCAAATCATCCATCAGACTGGAAGTAGCTCCTTTTATTGAAAATGAGGTCAATAGATGTCTTGAGCCTTGTTTTAGGCTGGCCGTGCGAGCCTGCTTGAGGTGTTAGCAGTTCTCGTTTAACGAGTGCGATGGGACATCTCGATTGGGAAGGATGCAGTTGGCAGAGGGGGTTAGTTAGGGGTGGTCTCTTATCTGTTTACAGCCCCTCTCTGATGAGATTACCTATTGGAGTTGGCTGTAAACCACACTGTTAATCAGAGTGCAGCAGCACACTCCCACTGGCTGCCAGTCACTGCAGCTTTTTCATCATGTTTTTGTATTTTTAAAAATGTTTTGTAGAAGATTGTCAGATTGGGGCTACTACTAATTTTAAAACAAAAAGCCATAATTTCAGAGGTTTTGGTATGTTTTACTATGGCAAAACTTGAAATGAAGGACAGATTTTAAAACAGCCTAATAATTTATAAATGCGTGTTTTTTAAGTACAGTACAATAATACTAAATAATGAGTAGGTTTGATTTGCTGGAACATACTTTGTTAGCCTTGGCTACATTTAGCCTTGATGGTTTGTTTTTTTCCCCTAATGTTTGACCTCAGTGATCCTGGTGTCATTTGAGACTGAGTCACTGAATTTCAAAAGAGGAGAGGCACTGTGGAAGACAAAAAGAAATGTATTTTTAAACAAATAAATGTTGCAACTTTTATCAAATCCTCAGCAGGAGGTTTTCTGGAAAGTCAATTGCAATGAAGGTTGCTGAGATTCCTTCATAGAAAGTTATTTACTAATTGACATTATTGTTGAATTTGAATGCCTGATACTGAATTTCTTTCTGTGTATTTTCATCAGTAATTTATCATAATTTTCTATCTTAAATTCATTCTTTAAAACTGAGTGGCCACCACAGTGTCCCACCCGAACCCAAGCCCCTCAGAAACCGAAGGAGGTACATATTTTAAAACTGTTCTCTAATGTCTGCAAACAAGCAGAGACATGAACAAAACTAATTGGTTTCAATTTGTGTTTATATTTAGCCATGCAGATATGCACATCTTACAAAACTTGGAGAAGCCATTGTGATTGTTCCTGTCTGGGTACATTGAGTTACATCATTTATAATAAGCACCTTAAAGTTAGCATTCCGATGCTAACTGTTCCAGTCAGGATCAGTGCAGCTTCTGTCCTTGTGAGAGTGAGGTCTGGTCTTACGCAGGGATCCCTTTACTGCTGAGCTGAGGCAGGGCTTGGAATAACTTGGGGAAACTGAGTAGAAAGCTAGTCCCCCCTCTTTATGTCCATCTTGGGAGCTGATCCAATTAAGTAAAGAGCCATTTGCATCCCTCAGACCACACCAAACTGGGAGCACCGAAAATTAGAAGTTTTGCACAAAAATAAAGGCCTAGCAGTGACGGAAGGACCAATTTTTGTTGCGCAAGGTGGTTTGAGGAGGGTAAAGTGTCCCAGATGACGGTGGATAATGGTAATGTTACAGGCAAGGCCTGTGTGTGTGAGCGCAGGCATTATAGCGGTCATTAGGACAGATATCTGTGTGGTAATGTGGAGCAGATGTTGAGAAGAAAGGGATCATTTAAAAAGGGCAAATGTAAATAAACATTGAGGCAGCTCGGTACCCCTCCTCCCTTGTGGACCCTGTGAAGTCACTGAAAGAAAACAGTTCATCAATCTTCTTCACGGCCATACGCTTTGTGAGATTAGAGCTGCCAATCCAGATTTATAGAGACCTTCCTTTTTTATTTTACTGATTTGAACAACTATTGCAACTTTTCTGTTTTGGGTTGTGGAACGATTGTAAACCATACATGTTTCAAGATTGCACATGTGTATTTGTGTATCGAACCTGCTCACCTTTAAAGCAGGATACCTGTGCATGGCCAGAGGAAGAAGAAAGTGACGGTGGTTCCACCTACGTTCTGGACTCAAACTCATTCTGCTCTGTGGCCATGCATACCTGAGGGGCTTTGGCATGGCCACAAGTCCGCCCCTGCATTTTATATATATATATGTACATAATATACATATAGCGTGTGTGTGTGTGTGTGTGTGTGTGTGTGTGTGTGTGTGTGTGTGTGTGTGTGTGTGTGTGTGTTTGTGCATGTCGCCTCCCTCAGGGCAGGGCAGTACCCCTCAGTGTGAGCTCCAGTGAGCCCTTACATGGCCACTGAACACAGACCCTTTGCAGTCACAGGGTCAGAGGCTCACGCCACACTGCTGTCAGAGCAGATTGGTCCCCTTTCAAGGAGTCAAGGTGCTTTCAGAGGAGAGCTTTGTGGATGTGCATGTGTGTGCTTGTGCAGATTGTGTCTCCAATTAAGTAAAATTAGGCTTCTTGTTTGCACTGTAGAAGCAGTTCAGGAATTTGAGCTAATTGAGTTGTTATCCTCACCTAAATCCAGTTAAACCCATTATATATATATATATATATATATATATATATATATATATATATATATATATATATATATATATATATATATATATATATATATATACATATATATATATATATATGAACACATGGCAGTCCAGTCCAAGGATCTGAGCGCATCACTCCTTTATAATGTTGTTTTTTTGTACTTCATAAAAATGTTTTATTTATGTTGGGGAGAAGGGGGGGTAGGTCACTTAAAACATCTCACAGCTGAAAATTACACATGTAATCTCTCCCAGAGGGGCTCTATATGGAGAAATAGAAAAACAGTCCGTGAAGTGCAGGAAAACAGAGGTAAATCACTTTTTGACACTTTATCTGGGCCACTTAAGCAGGTTCAAGTCTGCTTTATAACTCCATTTAACATGAGCAAGTTACTCTGCGTGATTAGAGTGTAGTGTTACACAGAGACGTCAGAGTTTGTTTGTTTGTTTTTTGGGGGGGTTTTTATACAGCACCTTGTTTAGACATAAAGGTGAACTGGTTCTGTACCAAAACACTTCTCTGTATAAGGAAGTAAAATCTTGCGCCCTTAATTAGCCCCCCTTGTTTTGTTTTTTTTATGGCGGAGGTTTAACCTTTCTGGCAAAGCAAACCTTGCAAAAATATTTTACAGATACTTATTACCATGCCATCTTGTGTTTTAGAATATTTCAAAGAAGTAGAAGAATGCATCGAACGTCCCTGCAGCCTCAGTGACAATTATAAACAACCATATTTTCTGAGGCCCCTATTTTTTTTTAAATTTATTTTTTTTTTCGCACTTGGCATCGCGTGCGTTTCAGCACATGAGCTTGACCCCTGCGAATAATCCGAGTCTGCCAACTATACAGCCGGTGTCTTTTTACGCACTCGAGCTGAATCCGACTCCCAACTACAAAGTCGAGTTGCATCAATAGTCTTGTTTATATAAGATGCTCCGAGCGCTATGAGCGAAATTCAACAGGTTCTGGTTTCACACCGCGGACCGACGCAGATAAACAGTTGAGAGGCGTTCAACGAGACATTTGACCGGTCGATGTCGAAGTTGGATTGGTTCTCATATCTTATGTCAGCCTCAAAACGAAATCTCTGAGTTTCATTCAGCCTTCTAAAAAAAAAAAAAAAAAAAATCGAACAAAATAAAATAGAAAAAAAGTATACATAAAATTTAAGTATAACTCTCATTGACTGTTTTGTGGTCGCTACCGATGTCCGCCACATTGTTAGATCTATCTAAAAAAACATTATTAAAAACTTGTCTATTTTTGTTATTCATTCGTTTATATTGGCTTCATTGTTCGTGAATATCAACTATTTGAACCAGGAAAATGTCATCCAGCTGGAAACAATTAGTCGTTTTTTGATATGACTGTTTTTTAAAGTGATATAATTAATTTAATTTTATGATTAATGTATTATTGGGGACTGCAGGATCTATACAGGCTGTTTTAGGTTAAACAAAAAAAAGAGTAGAAAACTAAAAACTAAAAGAAAAAAACAACAACGAAACAAACATTTTTAACCCGATTCTATACGCTTAAGGTTCAGTAACAAAGTCGGAGTGAAGGTTACAGAGCGTCTCTTCTTCCTCTCCAGTTTCTCCCCCTGTCGGCTTATTTCCCCCCCCCTTCATTTTCACACGTGGGAACGGCTTCAAGCCTACTTAGTATTCTCAAATTGTAGCGATCCCAACAATGAACCGACACGCCATTCAAGCGGATGGGAAGCCAGGGACCGAGTTGAGGGGAAAAAAAAAAAAAAAAGTTGCTGGGAGGATCTCCCCTGCAGGCTGTCATGCCTTCTCTGATGAAGGCTCGCAAATTCTCCCGCTCCGCTTCCTCGAGTAATCTGGGGTTAATTGACTGGCTTTTATCACGCAGGGAAAGAGAACAAGAATAATCAACGATTATATACAGTCTATATTAATTTGGTTGGTGATTTTCTCTTTTTCATCTTCATTTTCTTCCCCAGAAACTTGAAGATAATTACAGTCAGGCCTGTAATTCCTGCACAGCCCCTTCAGCAGTTCAGCATTATAGAATATAGGCTTATATCGACATTGAATATGTTAATTCCCAACGTTTTCTTGTAATAATAATAATAATAATAATAATAATAATAATAATAATTACAAAATGAATGGATATGCATACTGAAGTAGTAAATATTTTAAGTCAACTTGAATCGTGGGACTAGAAAAAAAAGGCAAGTAATCCAATAAAAGATGAGAAATAAAATAAAAAAGACGAAAAATAATAATTTTTAAAAATCGTATTTTTCGTTGTGATTTGTCAAACGCCTAAAACTCCCTTTGAATTAAAATCAAATGTAAACAAATTTAAAAAAAAAAAACTTCCCTGGTCTATTTCAATCATACAAATTCGCATCCTAAAGAAATTCAGCAAAAGACGGGGAAAAAAAATTAATGTCTTCACACACATGATTCGGTAATGTTTTCTAATGAAACTCCTAAATACTCTCTGAGGAGACGTCGCATCGAACAGCTCCATATCCCTCCGGGGATCAACAGCAGGAAGAAGAAAAAGAAGGGTTTAAAAAAAAACAAAAAAACATAATTATGCTATTTAGCCGGCTGATGTGTCGCAATCACTGCTCTTGCACACTCTGTCAGATTAAAATAGAGGAGCCGAACAGAGGACATTAAGGCTAAGGGAATTATTGAAACCTCAGGGGAGATTTCACGCCGGAGAAGTGGGGGAAAAAAGCAAACTATAGAGATTAATGGCGGCCATAAACAAGAGCATGCCATCCCACAGCAGTGGAGGTCAACAATAACGACATCAATAATAATAATTATACCTTTTCAATGCCCTTTAAAAAGAGGTAATAAATAAAAAAAAAACCAAACGAATAAAAAGAACTGACAGTAAAAGAAAAAGAAAGAAAATAAGGCCTTTTGGCTTTGAGGCCTACAACACATCTAATCCTAATGTTTCGTAATAATATTTGAATTATTTGCGCCTCTACATTCAATAAGAACAAGCTTTAAAAAATAATAAAATGTGATAATTAATTTAGTCTGATTTCTTCCTTATTGCTCTGAAGTTATGCCATTTTTAATCTCCCGTCACATTAACTGATTACTGTTGTGGCTTCAGTTGTTTTTGTTTTCTTCTTCTTTTTGCTGTACTTATTATCACATTTTTATTATAATAACTTTTACCAGGCAATTCGATCGCGGATGGGTTTCCGTTACGGATTACCAGACTCCCACACCCCACCCCTCCCTGAAATTGTAGGAGCAAGTGTGACACCTACCTGCAGAAGTTGGAAGAGTTATAGAGAGAGCGCTGGCTTGCACACACTCATAATATGTTTCTGTGTCTGCTGCCTGCATGGCAACGTTCTGCAGAGTTTCACATCCAACGCGCAATTTAAAAAAAAAAAGAAAAAAAAGAGAGAGAGACTCGATTAATGATATATAATGGGCCAGTATGTTTTAAATGCATGGTCGCGTCCCTTTTAAACAGCTTTGCCACGCCTTAGAAAATAGTAATGAGGTCTAAATTTGGCATAAAATCCTGCTCATTACCGGAGTTCAGCACCTGATTGCTCTGGGTAGAACACGAAAAGGTAATTGGGTTAAATGGCTGCGCTTTGCTGCTGTTGTTATGTCAACATCCACTTTTAGAAACGCGCGCAAGAAAAAAGAGACATTGAAAATAATTGAAGGATTGAGTGGAATTTGACCTAATAAAATTAAAATCATAAAAACAAAACTCCCAAAAACTGCCTGTGTGTTGTGAGACTAATGACCTTTAGACCATCTGTCATCGTGCAAAATGCAAGTAAACAAACCAAGCAACATCAGCTGTTCCACCAAATAACCTCTGCACAAGTGTGTAGTTTTTTTTTCTCCATAATTTACTTCAAAGATAGCGTGTTGTCCATTTTAAATACAAAAAGCTACATTAAATATACATGTTAGTCTTTCATACAAATAGGCGGCTGCAGCAATTAAGACCATTCTTGTTACATTTTTTTAGGATTAACCATTCAGAAACTAAAAATTCTTTTGAAGATAAGCATTTACTCAGAAAATAACCATATTCTCAGAATTTGCTTCAGCATTCTTCTTGTTCGTTTTTTTTTTCTTGTTTTTTTTTTTTTCAATGCAACCACAAAAAAATAAAATAAATAGAAGTCCGTGGTGAAGTGGAAAATATTCAGGTATTAAATATTTGACATACCTTTCTTTAGTTCATAAGGGGAGTCTTTACAAAGATCTACCTGCGTTTGGCCTCTGACTTTCTGGCTCTCCCTTACCAAGGCCTCTGCTCTATTTAACACAGTCTGGTTTAATCCATTGAAATGTGCCGTGGAGCCCGTGGTCACCGAGCCGTGGTTACTGTGAAGGGGTCCAAAGCTGCCACCATAGTTCGTGTAGCCGGGGTAGAAAGGGGAGGTGTAGTACAGAGGCCTGGATAGGACCGTGCTGTTGGGGAGCGGGCACTGGGGGGAGGACCGGGACGGAGAGGCGTTGGTGCCCAGCACTGCGGTCTGACCCAAGCCGGGGCACGCCTGCTGCGCGTCGCCGCTTCCCTTACACCTGTCTGAAGACGTCGCGATCTCCGCCAATGACCAAAGTTTGGGTTTAGGGGCTGAAGGGGGCGAGTGGATAACAGAGGTCACGTTGCTGGTCACCGTATTCTGCGGGTGGCTCAAATCGGACGGTTTGTCTTGCGTCGCGCCGGCCTGGTTCCCCCGGGGCACCGCTGGTGGAGACGAGGTGGTCGGCTTGGCGGAATCCGGCAGCAGCTCCGTAGTCCGCTCCTCCTGCTCTTTTAACTCCGAGTCGCTCAGGAGGGGATCCGTCTCTTTACCATGGCTCTCTTCTTTAAATCTGTCACAGCCAATGTCCCCTGGGTTCAGTAGTTTGTGATCTGAAGCGCAAATAAAGAAAGGAATCATTGCCAAATAATCGCAACAGCGCATTACTGGTGGAACTGAAAAAAAAAAAAAAAAGTATTTTAGGTGATCATGAGGCAAAAGAAAAAAAAAACTACTCTGTACTAAAATATCACATTTAAGCAACACTACATTCGTTTTACTGCGCTTATAAAGTTCCTCATAAATAAGTGCACTAGACTAAAAAAGCGGAATTACTTCATAATTACAATAATTAAAGATTGTTAACATTACCATGCGATTTTTAAAAAATATATACCTTTATATTTTCCATTTGATGCATTAGAATTATAATGGGGTTCAGCAGAAATAATCAGAGTAAAAGCACTTTCACTTGAATTCCCAGCCCACTTCAGCATTTGCATCCTTATTATGCCGTTAAAGATAAATTGACTGCTAAACACTGCGCGTCCCCAGCAATTTCAGCCTATGAAAAGTCAAACGAGGGGACTTCAAGGTGATTATTATTTAAAGCAATTGTCTCATTATAAATTATACACCACCATTAACCAGCAATCAATTTTGCGCCTTGAGTGGAAACGACTGCGATGAAAAATTGATGATTTTTTTTTTTGCCCCCTTTTTTTTCTTTTTCTTTTTTTCCCCCTGCAACACCGACCTGCCTCCGTGTCTGTGGAGTCCCCCTTGTCAAGAGGCTTGTTTGGCTCGTCGTCGTCATTTTTCTCCAAGTCGATGTTCTCGTCCTCCTCCTCGTCCTCGCTCCGGTTCCGGGGGGTCCAGGTCATCTTGTTCTCCTTCTTTAGCCTCCTCCTGGCGTTAGCGAACCAGGTGGACACCTGTGTGAGGGTCATTTTGGTGATGATGGCCAGCATGATCTTCTCCCCTTTAGTTGGATATGGGTTCTTTCGGTGCTCGTTGAGCCAAGCCTTCAGGGTGGCGGTGGCGTCCCGCGTTGCGTTCTTGCGGTATGCGGGGTCACCGTAAGGGTAGGTGCCCAGGGGCGCCGCATAAGGGTGGTATCCAATAGAACCAGCCATTCCCGTTGTGTGATCGTAGGGAGAACTCTGGAATAAGAACAAAAAATATTAGTGAATGCACAAATATTTTGAAACTTGACTTATTTTCTAAACAATTGCAAAAAAAAAAAAAAAATCTTAGAAGTAAACATACACGCACATGCGCGTGCACTGTAAAACAAACGCGCATGATGACGCACATGCCTTAAATTCAGTAAAATGTTTATAGAGTTGTGGGTAACTTTTATGTCTTAAATGATGTCTGATCATTTACTTTCCTGTTTTATTTTTGTCGCAACACATAGGTACGAAATATTTGCTGGACATACTATTGAACAAGTATAAAACGACCTATAATATAGTCCTTATAATAATTCTATTATCTTAATTTTCATGTGCCTTTTTTGTTGTTGTTATTTGGTCTTTAAAGACGGTTTGAGAACTTATCTCATACGGGGAAAAACAACAGCAAGGAGATTCAAAATCAAAACGGCAAATCTAATTTTTATTGCAGCTGGGGTTGAATTCCGCAGCTGACGCAGTTAATAAGCTTATAAAAACAAATAGTGACCCATAAGCTCCAATCATATGGCGCTTCTGCACTCTGTCGTGCAGGGTGAATTCAGGGTAGTGTTTCTCCTTTTTAGATAAAAAAATACAGACGCACACACACACACACACACACACACACACAAATTACAAATTTGATATATAATATATATATATATATATATATATATATATATATATATATATATATATATATATATATATATATATATATATATATATATATATATATATATATATATACTTACTTGCGGGAAACTCCTGAAAATGTATTTTTTTTTTTTGTTTTTTTGTTTTTTACTTTAACAAACACAACCTCTTGCTTCGATTAAGCAGAACCCTTACACTTTTTTCACTTCTGATTCGCTTTCTGCGCTCTCTCTGGATCAATAATCACCTTTAATTTACTCACCACGTATGAGGTGAAAGTGGCAGCCGCAGCCGCGTCCGCGCTGTACGGTAAGTGGGAGTTATAGCCCGGAGAGGCGCTGGTGAACGCGGTAGATCCGGCATAGGGCGCAAACGCGGATCCCGAAGAGGACCTCCCAAGCTCCTCGGTTCTGGGTCCCGATATAACGCTGGTGCTGTACGCGGGGCAAGAGTACAGGGCTAAAGAGGCGGACGGCTGGTACAAGTAGCCCTGAGGATACGCCATGCTGGAGCCCCGAGAGTGTGAAGCCACTTAAACTTGCGCACTTTCCCCCCGCTTTTTTTGTGTGTGTCTTCTCATGCGCTGCTGCTGGAGCGCCTACGTGTATGCAGACCCCGATGTCTGTCCTCTTCTTGCAAATGACAGCGCAGAAATCAAAAAGTGAACTGCCGAAATTAAAAAAAAAAAAAAAAAAGAAGAAGAAGCGGATTATTTTTGGTCGCTGCCAGCCAGCCAGCCAGCCAGCCAGCCAGCCTCTGTCCGTCGGAAGAGTTCACAGTCTGCTGCTCCTTTATCTGAGTTGCACCGTCGCTCTCATGCCTGTGCAGAAGTTTTATTTTTTTATTTTTTCCCGTCGGACGGGGGGCTTTGCTTGGGAAAACGTCCTGCCAAGATGCTAAGTTGGAAATTGAGGATCCTGACGCCTACTACGCTGCGCAGCACGCTCCTCCTCGCGGGGTGTAGTCACAGAAGGGAAAGGCAAGCTTATGCTGGGTAACCACAACCCCTGTCCAAACCCATGCACACTCTCTCTCTCTCTCTCTCTCTCTCTCTCTCTCTCTCTCTCTTTCTCTCTCTCTTCCTCACCCCCTCCCTTCTCTCGCGTTAACTAACAAGCCTTCTCATTCTCAATTTCTCTATTTTTCCCGTTTTTAACAAGCCTCGTTGCAGTGAGCCTCAAGTGCGCCTGGCAGCCCCCCTTTTTGGACGGCGACGTCATGCGAGTCTATCAACTCTCAACTTTCCTCCCCTTTCTCCCAAATACGAAGTCCTTACTTTCACACTTGATCAACAACAAATCGGCTGTTGTATGCAGGAGATGTGGGCTTGCAAGATACCGCCAGGAACGAAAAAAAAAGGCGCCTCGCTGCAGCGATCGCTTTCTTTGTGCGTAAAGAAAAAGAAAACGCGTGTCCCCCCCCTTCCCCCCTCCATATTTCGTGCGCTAAACGAGCAGACAGATGCTGTTCGATCTCTGCGCGCATTGTGTTCACATCCGCGTCTGTGGAGGGAGTTTGGGGTGGTTCAAATGGATTATTGCAATTGTCGGCTTTCTTAAACGCCAGCTGAGGTGTTGCGCTTGTAAGAAAAGTGAGAGTAAAACGGCGCAAACTCTTCCAGACCGAGAAGAAGCAACTTTTTTCCCTCGGAACATTTTTCCCCCCCTGTAAATTTAAGAATACAAATCACCGTCATCATTTTTTTTTTCAATCGAAGAGGGACATTCGTGGCTTGTTCTTAATAATAAACTTCGACAGATTTAACTGAGACGGAGACTAAATAGTTTTTGCAATGGATCCTGGAATAAACCAGACCCATAAGCGCTCTCAGAAAGTCGTAAACCCTGAAGCCGCGGCAGATTAGTGCCAACTACGCCAAATCCGCCTGGACTAGAGGGTGTAATCTCATTTGATCTCAGCAGATATATTTCTATTCTGAAATGCAGGATGGCAATAAATAGAATGCAACAGATGCTGGAACTTTTATTTTTATTTCAATTATGACAGACCCTTTACAGGAAGTTAAATGATATATTAAGCTGTAATAATAATATAAAGATAACACCATTATTATTATTATTATTATTATTATTATTATTATTATTATTATTATTATTATTATTATTTATTGTTGTTGTTATTAATATTATTTATTATTAAGGATTATTCCGTTTTTATAGTGATTTAATAATTTAAGTTAAAGTTTAAATAATTTGGTGACTGGCTGCAGCTGAAGTCTCAGATGAGCCGAAAGGGATCGCTGTAGGCGCTGCTAAAGAGTGTGTGCACACACTCTGTCACGTGCTTCTTACGCTCTGAAACCCCTCCAGAGAGCAAAGAGTGATGACGGCGTTACACAGTGCGAGCACACTCAGACTTTAGACAGGAGAGTCACAGAAAGGAGAGGAGAAAAGGGAGAGAGAAGGATGGACGCAGGAAGCGGCCTCTACATGACAGGCTGATGAGATGAAACTGATATGATAGACCTGCTCAGAGAGTCCGCTTCAAATCGGAACTTTCTCTAAGAGTTTTTAAAAGTCTCTTCTTTTTTTTTTTTTCAAATATTTGTCATGTAAAATGCAACTTAATTAGTAAAATGGTTTCTTTATTAGAAGCTCTTTTTTTAGTGAACAAATATTATTATTTTTTTATTTTATTTTATCGTATTTAGTAAGATGTGTGTTGTAAGAGTTAGAGAGTGTGTGTCTTGCTGTCTTGATGCGTTTTGTTTCAGAGTCGGCTCCCTGAAGTAAGAGCCATAATTTGAAGATCCCAGCGCCTTTAATAGGAGCGGGGTTACAGCAGCTGCCACCGCCTCTCAGCACCGCGCAGATAAAGGAGGAGGTAAGTAGCGTCTTCCCTTTTTTCCCCTGATGCGTGAAAGTGGGATGTCATCTTGGGTTTTCATTGTTTTTTTTTTTTTGTTGTTTTTTTTTTTAGTTTTGACTTTTTCGCCATCTCTTCCTTCCTCTTGAAAGAATTACACCGCATTTTTATTTTCTTAGACGCATGAAAACGGCTTTTCTTGGCTAAGAAGAAGCGAGTGAAAGATAGTGCGTGCCACTTAAAATGCCTGAGGGAGCAACTGTAATCTAAATTGGATATAGAGGCTATTATTACACAACATTATGCATTGTGGCGGACTAATTGCGTGGCTGGATGAAGTTAAACAGTCATTTGTGTCGAGTGGCGGACAGGTTTCTGGAGCGCAAGGTCAGTTTGCGCTGCTCCCCAAAGCCTTAAGTGGTGTACAGGAAAAAGGGGGAAAAAATGCTTGAAGTATTCATGGGATTTTTAACCATCCTAAATCTGTGTCCTAAACCGATTAGTTGACACCAATTTTTCTTTGATGTATTAGCTGAGGGCTTTTGCCACTTGGAATCCCATTGAAATTCAAAACAGTTTTCGCTCCAAATGCTTTAGGGAGATCTGCGGCAAATAATGGATGTAATTTATTTTTGACCTTGCATTTTTTTTCCAAGGGTTATTAAATGATTAAACATACATGCACTCTGCATGCTGACTAAACCTGAATTAAGAAAATGTTAGCTACTGTTCTCAGTAGTGTGTTGGATTTTTAGATGCGGTCCGTTTTCATTTAAAAAGTGTTTTTCTTTTGTTACCTAACAAAACTGTAAATTTTTGTATTTTTTTTTTTTAAATTGTACTGACTGTGTTTTGTTTGAAATCCATTCAGATCCATGATGTGGACGTCTTCTCAAGTCACCAAGCAATGAACACACACTCCTTCAGGCTCCAAACACACCACAAACACACTTCATTTTCATTTACTTGACTTAATTGTCAGTAATTGCCTCCTTCCTCATTTTTGTGAATGCTTTTTATGAATGACCACTTTGTAATTATCAAATCAGTTTGTGTTCTGAAACAGAAAAACAAAAACAAACAAACAAATGATCTGGAACCCGATGAGCTGATATGAGTTTTAAGGGGAACAAGTTTGTTTTCTCTGTACTTCTTCAGTGACTTAAATGAAGATGCATGGTGTGAGAGTGAGTGTGTGTTTCCTCCTGATGGGGTTTCTGTACCCGTGCACATCTCACCCTCACTGCCCACAATCCCTCCGCCAAGCTGAATGGCAGACCTCTGGATTGGCTAAGTGATGAAATGATGACCCCATTATGAGAAGTGATTCCAAAATGAGAGGTATCAGACAAAGACTGCACACCCCTCTCTGTCTCCCTCTCTCTCTGTTTAGCTGCAGCACCGTCCTCCAGCAGCAGCCTGCCAGCTGAGCAGATGATGATTGATTTGCCTGAGAAGGATCACAGGAAGCAACCATTGATTTCTTTTTTTTTCTTTCTTTTTCTTCTTTTGGTGTTTTATTAGAAATATTTATTTACCCCTGTATCTGTGGGGCGTATCAAGATTCACTTCGTATGGCAGAAGCTATAAGTGGGATAATTCACACTTCTTCATCTGAAGATGGACGACCTGAAGTTCTGTATTCCTTCAGAAATGAGTCAATAGACTCACCGAGTAAATGAATATTGATTGAATAATGCCTGAGTGTGAATATGAGCTCTTGCAGTGACCCTTCCTTCAGACTTAACTACAGGCATCCTTAGTGGTGCCAAAACTTTACAACAATGTATCTTATGAAGGGACAGCTAAAAAAAATCTTTAATAGTACATGTATTTCAGAACTACATTTTAAAAAGTGAGTATTATATTATTAATATTCATTGTTATTCATTGGATATGTTCCAGGCAGTTAATTCTGTTAATTTTGATAATTATAGCTTGCACCTAAATAAAAACCTAAAATTAAATTTCTCCAAAAATTCATATTGGAAATACCAATTAAATGTAATTAATGTATTTTTTTTCTTCACAGTTCTCTCAAGGTAGAGCTTGAGACAGACTTTCTTCTGTCACACTTTTTCCTTCCACTGAACTTTTCAGTAATATGTTTGGATACAGCTAATAGTGAAGAATTACCCTCTTTAGAAATGGCTTGATGTAGATCACCTGTTTGCTGTCAGTGCTTATCTGCTACATATGTATGTTAAATTAGCTGAAGTCCTTTTGTGGGCCATACCATACCTATAAAATAATATAGGTATGGTATATTTTTTTTGCTTGTTGTGTAATAATATAATTGTCTGCAAGACAAAATTTTGGATTTTAGCTGTAAGCTGTAATCACCAACATGACCAGAATTGATTCAAATGTATTAATTTGTGTTTTTTTTAATCTATATAATTACTGTTTACTTTTTTAAAATTGAATTACTGAGATAAATAACTTTTTAAAAAAAGCTTTATATACGAGCTTCGAGACACACCTGTACACTACAGCTGGAAACCAAAGAAGAAGAAAAACATGAACAGTTATTCCCCCGTCTCTCTGGTAGTACTTGTTTGTTTCGGCTTAATTGATCCAACCAGAAGTACAGTTTGTTTTGAAGATGCCATCAGGTAATAATTCCTTTCTACCTTAAAGCTCATGAGATGCGCAGGAAGGAGGAAAGTGTGTTGCTTCACAAAACGTAAGGCGATACAATGTGCAAATCCAATGAATGCCAAAACACTGAAACCACAGTGTGGGAGCAGTGTCCCAGATATTTGCTCTGACTTAATCCAATTGAAATAGTATGAGTGAGTTGCAGGGGCTCCCAGGTCTGTTTCTTGCTTATGTATGTGATGCATAATAGAAGTTGACGAGGTTGGTGATAGATCACAGCCCAGGTAATGTAAACACATTAATCCCTCAGGGTTCATGTGCATGTTCTTTCTCTTGTTTGCTCTCTTCTATCTGCCTCTCCTTATACCGACACCCCCCCCCCACCCGCCCCTCTGCAGACCCACCTAAACTCCAACCCACCTACCTCAGCCCTACCTCCACCTCCACTACCCCTCCCCTCCACACACCCCCACCAACTCCCCAGTGTTCATCATCTTCCCTAAATGCGTTAGTGGAGCACAAACCAGAAGCAGCCTTAATCTGTCAACATGCCCTTTAATTGGAAGGAGAAAACAACACGTGCTCCTGGTTGTGCCATTCCTAAGTGCACATGCCAAAGAAATACAGCGGTCACGGAAGAAGTGATCCCGGGAGAGTGGGGCATAATTAAAAGTATCTTTTAATAGGCTTGTAATGCTGAGCCTGACTCTTGTTGCCCTAAGTAGAGTGCAAAAATCTGTGGCTGGAGACGGACATGCGAAGGGGGCTTCTCTAAGGGAGCCTGTAAACGATACACTGCCTCCGCCGTCATCAGACATGCTGTCTCCGCCTGAGTCGCCGCGCTGAGGACAACAGCCACTTTCAGCCCCTGCTGCGGACACGTCGGCTCACCAGCTAACCGTGTTCCTTTGTTCTCCGAATGAGAGATTCTCCTCCACAACACATCAGCTCTCCAGCTCCCCGTCCCCCGTGTCGCTTTGCCAACTTCTGCTCTACCTCCAACTCACAGCACCAGTGGGGAGTGAGAACTGGGATTAAGGGGTTGATTTTGGGCCTGCTACACTGTAATCAAATGAGACTGCTTAGGGGAGAGGAGGAGAAGGAGGAGGTGGAGTATTATGTTCTGTAACGCATTCCACTGCAGCTGTTTTTTTTTTTTTTGTTTTGTTTTGTTTTTGTCAGGGCAGACTTTGATGCCGTATCCTCTTACCTTTGTAGTCCCGGTAGCCATGTTTCATAAACACAGAATAGGAAACATCCTCGGCATTAGAAATGTAGATTGCCGCTTTCCTCTCCGCCACTCTGCATTCCGCACGTGCCCGGTCGCATTCTCCGTCTCCCAGCACCGGGGTATTAAGTTTCGTCTCCCCTGCCTCTGATACATTTAAACATCTCACAATCAGCCCCAGTGATTTAGAGTGTCATGTATAATCTGTGGCAACAACAATGCCAGCTTCGCTTCATATACTTGTAAGTGTCGTATTTTTATTTTATTTTTTTTTCCACTTTTTTTATTTTCCGTTTCAGGACAGCTGCACTTGCTAAAACACTTAATTCATTGAAGCCGAGAAGCTAGCGTTAGAGCAATTTCGAATTTGTCTTCACGATTGAGGATATTATATTAATACCGAGCTCCTCATTCTGTAGAGTACCCTCTTGCTTTGTATTATCACACAGGGAATTGTCTGGTCTCACTTCTCTTTGTAGTTAACTGAAACCCTCCATGGGATTGAGTGTAATTGTATTTCTAAATCTAACTCATTAAAAGCCAAACTCTTCAGTTCTCCTGCCCACATATCATATTTTTGTCTCACTGCAGTCTTTACGTTATTCCGTACTCTCATGAGAGTACTTTCACACATGATTTAATATTTAAATGTCAGTCCTGTGAATCATTTAAAATAATTCAATTATCCTCCACATGAGTTTTTTTTTTTTTTTTTTGACAAGGTACAGTCGTCTTCTTTTTTTTTTTTTTTTACCCGTCAGAAATGTTCTCTGTTGTCTTCTTCTGTTTTGTCCAACGTCTGACACACTGCCCTGGGTGATTGAACCAGATGTGGAAATCCAAAGAGGAGATGCTCCCCCTAATACCTGACACCTGGTGCAGATTTGGAAGGGATTGCACTGCAGGTACTGCCTTACCTTTTCACCAATCCCTAAAAGTCCCTGAGGTATTTCCTTTCCTGTCCGGGGCCGTGTTTGTCTCTGCTCTGCTTTGCCACCCAGCTATCCTGCCTGTGTCAGTCGGCCCCTGTGTGTTGAGATTAGGGGGAGAGGGTGTTGAAATATGATGCCTATCATCCGTTAGATACATGCAGTTCTGATTTGTCCGGATATTTGTTTGGCCTAAAAGATTTCAGGAGGATTAATACGTTTCTCAGCTGTATCCCAGGCTTTCAGGGGTTTAAATAATACTTTGTAGGTGAGGTAGATTTGAAAATGTAATAGAAAGCTACTCATTTTACAACTATTAATGTCTTTAAACAGTGAACACGAGAGAAATGAAATATCATGTGTATTTCAATTTGATTGTACTAAGCAAAGCAGCTGCTGTGAATATTTACCTATTTCCCCAACTTTCTGTGTTCTGTTGTACGTTTCTCCAGTTACACCAACACCCTGGATCGGGAGATGATTTAAAACCAAATGTGTTGTTTTCTGGAGTTCCTTCTCATCTGCAGGCTGTGCTGGGACAGAACAAAAAGCCAACATCAACACATAAAGGACATCAAATCCTGGCAACCCTCTGATATCTGAGCTAGGTGATCACAATGCACCTTCGTGTCATCTGACCCGGAAATGGGCAGGCATTATTTGGACCGAGTTGGAACATTATGCTCAAGAGCTGCAAAACAGACCAGATACAGCTAGAGGGGCAGCGCCGTGCATGTTTAGTCATGTTATCACCAAAATGTCAATGTGTTTCACTGGGATTTCTTATGATAGACCAATACAAAGAAAGAAAATAATACATAATTTAAAAAATATTTCACTTAGAAAATCTAACACATATGCCATATGTATATTTGCATTTAGCTGCCTGAGTCAGCTCTTTGTAGAACCACATTTTGCTGCAGTTTTCAGTGCAACTCTTTTGGAGAATGGCTCCACCAGCCCTCTCTGTCAACAGAAAGCAATTTTTTTGCCAATTTCTCTTTGCAGTTTAATCGCGCTCGTTTTGGAGCATCAGCCATTTTGACGTCGCAAACACTGCCAATTTACTTTTGAGCTGGATTTTGGCAAGAACATGCAAAACCTGAATGCATTTGATTTAAACTATTTATTTGTAGGTCCAGGTGTATGTTTAGGGTCATGATCTATTTGGAAAATGAACTTCAGCCCAGCCTCAAGCCATTATGGGGTGGGGTGTTTTGTTCCACCTAACGAGTCAAAAATGAATGACGTTGGTTTCATCTGACCAAAGCACCTTCTATTCAAAGTCTGTTATGTGACTTCATGCAGGGTTCTTTCCACAAAGGATTTCTTTCTGTTATTCCTTGTTAGTGTTTGTACTTTTCAAGCATACAACTAATAGTTTCCCTGTCAGTGGATTATCCCTCCTGAGCTGTTGATCTCTGTTACTCATCCAGAGAAACCATAAACCTTTTGCTGCTTTTCTGATTAAAGTTTCCCTTGCCAGGCTTTTTAAATTTAGGAGTATGGCCATCTTTTGTTAGGGAAACAGTTATGCCGCCCTCTCCGAGATTTCCAGATCTTGGGAAATTGTTTTATTTCATAATCTTGCTTTAAGCTTCTCCCTTTTAGCTGACCCTTTAAATTTAGGGTAATCTAATTAAAGAAGACTGAATGCAAACGAATGCCGCACTCTTTTGATTTTCACTTGGAAAACAATAGGAAAGCACAAAAATCCCATGTTCTTTCCTTGTACTGTGTGTTGTTGATCTTTCACATAAACGTCCAATAAAATATATTCATTCTATTTGTAAAGTGCAAAAATGTACAAATAACTTTTGCAAGACCCTGAAACTCTATTGAGCAGCACATTTTGAATCATTTTAGACAAAAACAGAAAATCTGGAACTGTAGTATAATATTATAACTTAAAAAATGATTAAAGTAGATGAAATGTTGAAGGCACAGCGTAATAATGTATCAATTTCTGCCTGATAGAGAGATATATTTTGCATCAGCGAAGCACATTCAAGTTCTCACTCGCTGAGCTTTCCAAGCGCACTGTTTATGTTGACACATGCAACTCTCTTCCTGATGCAAATCCAATCTAAACATTAAGCAGAGGTAAGGCAAGCGTGGCCCATAAAGGCTGAGAGCTCCAAACACTTTGAACAGACAACTATCACTAATCACTCCCAGAGCAGTGCGGCGTGTAATTACTCTGCCAAACGTTTGCCTTTCACAGCTTAGCACCGGGAGCCCTGACCCCGTCTTTCCTCACCGCCGTGCATGTGGAAGCCTTGTGCCCCCGCCGCACACCCACCTCACCCCCACCACCCCTCTTTTCCCTGCACTGAAAGAGAAGGCAAGCTGAGCCTCCCTCTCAGTATTTCGAGGAAGAGTGGTGGAGGAAGGAGAAAGGGAGAAACACTGGGAGGGAGAGGGCCCGAGGTTGGTGCTTCCGGCTTTGTGGGAGCCCGTTTAAATGGGCTTTGAAACCCTAGCCATCCGGAGATCAGAAATAGCCTTATTGACTGCGAGGGCCCAGAAGTTACTGAGCACGCAGTGTTCTAAGAGTTCACCCTTCCTGGCTGCTCCAAATGGCAGGAGGGGGCATGCAAGCCAACCAAAGACTCAGGACATTAATTTTTATATCAGGAGAAAAATAGTCTTTTTCTTGCTATTTTTAAATGACTCAAGGCTGTACTTTTCTGATTTTCTTGCGTTTTGTTTCCCCCCCCGCCTCCTGCCTCTGCCTTATTTATTGATATTAGCTATGCGGCTGTCATTCTGCAATGTGATCTGTCCTTTTTCTGGGTGAATGCTGATAAGATGACACAATGCAAATATGAAGCAGGAGAGGAGCCACCTTGGCAAGCAGGTATTGCATGTGCAGGGGCTGGCATCCCCATAATGACTATTAGGTGAATTTCACAGCCTGCTTCTGATGTCTAGCAATGACAGGGGGCCTTTAGAAAAGAATGGACAAGCCTCTGCCCATCCTTAAACCCCCAGACACACACAGGCTCATAAATACATCCACCCAGAGGAATAAACAGACAGAACAATATCTATGGATTCTAATGTGATGATGCTACTTGCTCCTGAGTAAAAAAAAAAAAAAAATCCTGTAATTTCTTGCTTCTTTGAATATGTTTTTGTCATTTATTTGTTTTTAATCCCCCTATTGAGTCACAAATAAGTGAAACTAACCACATCGGAATGACAGATTTGGAGATGTTTGTAGATTTATGGCGTTTCTTTATTTCTCGTTCCTGTGCTGTGGAATAAGCCAACACAGCTGTACAAGTTCAGTTTGACTTGCAGCCTCTTAAAGAGCTCTCTATGTCGCAGACTGATCTTGCAAAGGCTTTTTCAGCGAGCGCCATTTTATCTTTGATGTAGTAATTTCACTTCATCAGTCAGTTGTGACTAAAAATACATCGGGGATTAGCTTCATGGCCAGTCTATCTCACACTGCTTTGATAACATAATGGGGTCTGCTGCTCGTGGTTACAATCATCTGATATGTAGGTTCATAACATTCAAAACTGCACTTACAACACTGCGACCTTTTTGAAAAAGAATAATAGAGGGTGATCTTTTTTAAGTGCTGGTGAAAATGATGTCTCCCTATTTTTAATTCCTTTGTAGGAGCATTTTGCAAAGATGAAAACAGCCCCCCCTATAACTCCTTTCCCCTCTTCAGTTTCTATTCTACACAAATTAGCTATGGTCCTGGAGGGCAAAATGACAAGAGGTTACTGGAAGACTATGTGTTTAATTAATTGAAAAATGCTTAAATTGCTTTTACAGTTGTTATGTGGAGTGAAAAAAGGGAATCCGTGTTGCCAGTACTCACCCATAATTAGCACCCGCGGGAATTAAATATTTAGCATTAGCTGTGTTGCGGCACTTAGGACACAAATTTCTATTTTAACTATGAAAGCAAAGCTGTCTCAAGTGCATGAGTCTGTGTGGACAGCTGTGCAAATGGGAACAGCACAGGATATTTCAGTGAAACACCCCAGTGGCATTCTGGGTCCTTCCACATCACTTGTGTAAGAGATATGGCAGTTGTATTCCCAGGGGTTAGGCATTACTCAAAGTATTTAGTTTTCTAATTAGGCTGAGGGCCTTCGTCCATGCCCACCACCATCATCGGAGCCAATGAGAGTTTGCTCTCAGAAGTGCCAAATGCTCCATCTAAGAAGGAGGAAAAAGAGAAAAAAAAAAGAAAGTCGAGAGCAACAGGAAGCATGTGCGAATTTGTGTGAAACAGCAATGCACACGTGGTTTGAGGGAGAAATAAGAAGACCAGGAGGAAAGCCTTTGTTTATTCCAACTTTAATTACACTTTGGCTTTAATGACTCTACTGGTGTGTTTGAGGCTGCCGAGGGAGAAGCCGTGGAGCCTTAATGATCTGTAGAAGTGGATGTCAGCCGACCCGTTGGAGACTTAAAGCCCATTTTTTTGAAAGTCCCTGTTGGTTTGGGCCTAGAGGCGACATGACAAATGGAGTTCATGCTAAGCCACACCAGACTAGACTCAGAGAGTGTTTCAGTGTCTGCTTAGCTGGTTTCCTACAAGGACTGGGCTGTTTGGAGGCATCAGCAGCTGACACCAGCAACTGTTAGACGTGTCATTGTGCATCTGTGTTTTTGCGCTAATGAGAAGTATTAAGGGTTGTTCCAGCTTCGCAGCACTTTGATCTTTGTATGCAGAAGATTTTGGATGTTAGAAGTGTAAAAAGTGCTTCAAGTTGAGAAAGAGAACTTGGCCCGAATATAATACGCACTAAGTGGGGAACATATCACTACTTTAACATTTTCAGAGTTTAGTTACTGTGACACACACACCAGTATTTTGGGTTAAACAATTGAACCATTGATTTTTTTATGAAATAATGTTCAATTCAATTCAGTTTATTTATGTAAGCCCCTTAGAAAAGATGTTGTCTCAAGGCACTTTGCAAAAAGCTAATTTCAATTCAATATTCCAATTAATCCCAGTTACTAAGCTCAATTCGATATTCAAATTAGTTAAAAAATTTTTACATTTAAGGAAACCTAGAAGATTGCATCAAGTCACTGACTCGCAGCATTCACTCCTCCTTGACGAGAATGTAGCAACACAATCGTTTGCGTTGTGCCATTGACAATCCCTCATACCAAGAATGCGTGCAAAAGTGACACTTTGACAGGAAGAAACCCTTATTTCCAAATTATCACAGTAAGATCTTTAACATAAGAGACATTTTGAAAGTTATTCAGACAAAACTCTTTCCTTGAGTTATTATTTTAAAGATACAGAAAGGTCGTCTTTCTATGGCAAAAGGCTACATCCGAAGCTCCATCAAGAAAACTTTTAAGGGCATTGGGGAAAGTTAAACACAAAGAACACTTCAGTGTATTCAAGAACATTATATTGCCAGGAACTGGTAGGCAAAAATCTGAATGATCAAACACTCTGTAGCTTCTGTTGCTCCCAGATAAATATGGATTAGCGTGTTAAGAAAAAAAAAAGGCAGACAATTGCAGCAGACTGAATCACAGAATCATGTTCAATTAACACAACAGTACTTGTAACCCTCTGAGAAGCCGTGTTATTTGTTTTGACACACAGCCGTCTAAAAATTCTACCACCCCGGCTTCGGCACACAACGTTAAAACCCCTTGTTCTGTAAAACAAATTCTGTGGATTATTCAAAGCTTTAAGAATTAGGATGGAAAAATCCATGCGTAAAATTACCGTCCATTCAACTTCAGGCAATATTTTCCTCTAGAGAAAAATATGTTAATTGGTCTCTCTAAAGAAGCTCAATCCTCGGGTTATTTAATTTCCCTGAAAGCTTTAGCTGTGATGAATTTACAAGCAATATGGTTGTTCAACTCCTTGCACCAGTACGATGGTCAACAGGGGTGGAAAAACCAGCAAAGGGGAGAATTGAAAAATAAAGAAAGATGTCGTTAGGTGGATAAATATCTACAGCAAGTGGAGGACAAGCCGAAGGGAACAGAAATTTAGCAAGATGTCAATGCATCCAAAAAGTCATGAAAGACATTGTCTGCCGCAGTTCTCTACAAACTGAAATGTGCTCGATCTGCCAAAGAGTCATCGTTGTCATGACTGTTGTGTCGTCTAATTGCTTCCGTCTGCTTTTCCCAGAGGCTGCGTGCAGCTCTGTCACGGGTCCTTAGTGCTCCAGTAGCCTGGTCAAAAAGATGTCTTGGCAGAGTCCCAGGGTGGATGCTTCGCCCACGCACACTGCCCTCGCCAGCTCCCAGAAGCCTTTGTGGTGAACCACTGACCGTGCTGTTCCCCATTTTCCTCCAACCCAGCAAATAATGTGTCAGAAAAAGATTATTGATAGCCCATAAAAGAAGAACCGAAATGCTGTTGCCTCTCTCCTCCAACTTTAAAGAACAATACAAGTGCTAAACCATCAGTTTGGATGTTACAGTGTGCCTGAAAGAGCACAGGATTTCTTTTTTTCCCTCCTTGTTGTTCAGTTCTGATGAGAAGGGCTTAAACTGGAACACAAAAAAAGAAAAAAAAAAGCTACTACATGCATAAAATGGTGCTTCATTTTTCTGTACGTCTGAAAACCTTGTAGTGATGTTTACACTCTTGTTTTCTCTTATCAAAAACAGAATACAATTCCACAAAAGGAACATTTCTTCTTTTCTCTGTGGAAACATTTCCATTTAGCCCAGTTTACCAGTCACAGGTACAGTTGCTGCACATCTGCTCTAAACATGAGTTAATTCTCAGATACATAAGAAAAGTCCCTGTGTTTACAGCATTAACGACCCCCCATCCACCTCACAACAGCTGCCCGTTGCACTTAGCTGATTGAGACTCAAGGTTCCTTCCCAGCATCAGGCTTCACAGTTTTATTTGTTTTATTTTCTTTTTTGTGAGAAATGCACTTTTTTTCATTCAGCACTGGACTTTTAATAGCCGCTTTGCAAATTTATTGCCAAGCTATACCTAGACTTACAGTTCCAGTCAGAAGTTTAGTCATCAATGTCATATTAATTCAGTTATTATATTGAATTTTTTTCTACATTTTTTCAAGGTGGAATGGTTTAACAGTATGCACATTTAATGTTGACGAAATCAAAAAACCAAGAAGGTCCACAAGTTTGAATTTGTTGGCAAAATTAGTAGAATTTACATTGGAAGGTTTCCTAATGCAGACCTACAGTCTGAGCTCATTCCAAAAGAAACTCAATATCCATCTGCTTTACTCATTTTAAGGTGTGTTTGGCCTCGTTGTCCTGTTCAGACACCTGGCTGTGTCCAGGTTTCATCCCTCTTACCTTTGATTTGAGGCAAAGTTGAAGAATTTGCAGACAGTCTACATCATTTGATCTTATTTTGTGCAATGGACCAATGCCACTGGTAGCAAAACAGACCCCAGCATGATGCTACCACCACCGTTCTCCACAGTGTGAAACTGTAAAAGCCCAGTATACACTCTACAGTTTCAAAAATCCCCCTGTCCTTGAACATGTCACACTGTGCGAGGACTGTTTTATGACATCCTGATAATAAGCCATGTCACACCATACGATGGAATATGCCAGAATATGCAATCTGTTGCTACTGCAAAAGCCTGTCAGACAGACATATTAATTTAACAATGATTTGGCAGCCAATTATAGGTGTTCACACTTATTATTAGAGTTAAACTCTGAGAAGAGGAAGGAGAGGATGAGGAACAGGGTACAGCAGTCAAAACGATCTCTGAATGACCACAGATAGCCCAAGAAGGGAGACTTTTTTATGATTTTTTTCACAGCAAAATATGGCCAGTAATTGCTTATAATGATCCCAGCCTCACCTTAACTCTTCAATGCATACTTCTTGTCATTGATGCAAAATAGGTCACTCTGTGTTTCTGAATATAAAACTTTTCTCCAGGACTTATTTGGCTTTCTCATAGGCAGTTTAAATTTCTGTCAAACTTTGGAGTCTTTTAGTGTCCTGTCCTGACACAATGGACAAAAGAATGGCGGGTCTGGTTGCCTTGCTACATCTGTGTTTTCTGTATAAACAGCAGTGGTTCTTACGTGAATGCTGCCCTGAGCAAGTCCCTCCTTCTGCTATCTTCTAACCAATAAAAATGCAGGAACTATTCTAAATTCTGGGGCAGGTCAAAATGTAATACAATACTACACAAAGCATGTAAAATAATCTCCATGTTCCAAACCACAAACAGTGGCTGCCATCTCCCAATTAACTGCACAGGAGAGGAATAAAAACGTTTTTTGTTTTTTTTCAAAATGCAACTGACAGGTAAATATTTTCTTTTGCAACATCCCCTTGCCCTTCACCCCTCTCTCCCCACAACCTGCTCTAAAGCTGTTCTTGGAAACAGCCCATATGATCTATATGGGCTGTTTCCAAGAACTATATACCAAGAACTATATACCTAACCCTAACCCTAAACAAAAAGGAGGAAAATGATTATTATTATTATTATTTTTTTTTGCATTAATCAGTTTATTGTCCTAATGACAAATCCTGATTGAAGCAACAAAGAGGACAGGCCACAACAATTACTTCAGACTAAAATGGAGAGTGAATCTAGAGAAATTACAGCGAACTGTAATATGATAAACTAACCTAACAAATACAAAAAAAAAAACAACAACAACAGATAATTACAGAAAATGGAAGGCACCAAAGGAAAATATAAATAAGTAAATGTGTCTTCTGCATCCTTTGACCTTGCTGTACGAAATTTAATTTAATATTTCTGAGTATCGGCACCAAACATAAACTTCTTGTCATATGTGCAAAACTCTGTCTGGTACAAAACTAACACTACACATCAGTCAGAACATACCACCATGTAGTTGTGGCAGCATCATGCTGTGGGGACGCTTTTCTTGAGGGATGGGAACGCTGACTAGAGTGAAAACGAAACACGGGACATTCCTGGAAAAAGCCTGGTGGATGTTGCAAAAGGTTTGTTTTACTGGCCTAAAGCTCCACCTTCCCTCAGGACAACCCTAAGCGTACACCCAAAGCTAGCTAGTTAAAGAGCTGTATATACACTACTGGACAGGACAAAAAAAAAAGAGGGTTATAAACTTCACTTTTGATGTTACATAGACAAACATGATCCCACTTCCTTTGTTATACTGTGACTCAGATATATTAGGTTCTTGGTCAAATCCACGCGTCTGTAGCTACCATGGAGTCAGTCGTAAGCAGAGTGCCATAATAGGAATAATGGCCCTTTGATTTTTGCTTTTCTTATTGGAACACCTGTCACTTTTTTGGCAAGGGCACATCACAGCACCAGGCCTTCGTTGGTAGCACTGGGGGGAGGAGTGTTTGTGTGGGTGTACGAGAGAGTGGAAGATGAAACGGCAGCCGAGGAGGCAGTGATCACACAGGCGGAGGGGGTGAGTGACAGACAATACCTGCTGTAAAATTCCCTCACATCTCCCTTATCTGTATTCATAGATCTCGGCTTCCACGAACGGCAAACTGTAGCCCACACCAGCGGGCTCCTTTGGCGCAACGCACCTCTTAGTTTGACTCTTGCAACTTACTACACAGACCGTCCTTTTTTCCCTCTTATTTCTTGAAATATTTGCCATCTTTTCTTCTTTGACTCCGTCTAGATCAAGTGTGTGATCAGAAACTGAAAGCGCATAGGACCTTCTTTCAGAAATCTACACTCTTATTATCTTTCTTCAAACATAGGTCCCCCCTTGTTAAAAAAGTATTCAGCATAAAGCCAGCTTATTGCATTTTATTTAGATTTTTCTGTCTACATGTCACACCCACAGCACACCTTCTAGTAAATCCCTTTGACTTTTTTTCACATTCTTTATCCCCAGTGAAAGTTCCTCTGATTTGTGTTCCTAGGAGTGATTAGCTTGATCAGAGCCCATCTTTTCTGTGCCGTTACACCCGCCCTCTTGCGCCCCTACTCCTGAACACCCCCTCCGCCCCAGCCCACATCCCGATGACTGATTCCAGGCCTAAAACTTCCTGAAACCTAAGCCATGTTTCAAGAAGAAACACACACACTCCAAGGACACCACAACACAGCGGCTGTTCAAACCGGATTAGGTTTGTTGTGTCAGATCGCGGTTTCAGGTTTGACTTGAGTAATGTGTCGTTTAATTTCTTCGGGAATTGTTTTGACAAAACAAGTTAGCGTAAAGTCGGAAATGTCGTCTAAGACAAAAAGGGTGTGTGTAAGCGTGTATGTTTTGTTTTGTGTGTGTGTTTGTTTGTTTTCTTTTTTTCTTCACGCTCATGTGAAGCATGTGTCAGTCATCAGCGGAGTGTTACAGTGGAAGTGACATCAGAACCCTGGAGGGCCTGTACTGTGAGAGAGGCTTTTTGATATGATTTCTGAGAACAGAGACTTTAGCAAAAAGAAAGGAGTTCCTTGTGTCTCTGTTGTTGGGAGGGGGGAAAGTCTTTCTATACAAAGGGTGCAGATAAACTGGAAGGTGTTCTGCCACACTTTTACTCAATCTTTAAACTGTTGACTGAGGTAAGTGCCATAATTGTGCTCCTAAATCACACATTTCCAGTGACAAGGGTAATTATTATGACGTTAGTACACAGACATAGAGATATGTTTGTCAGCCGTGATTACAATTACACTCATTCTACGATACTGAAGGCGATCTGTACTGTTTTTTGTTGACCTGGATGTTGAAACCAATTTCCTGTCTTGATTTGCATTTTTCTAGCTTTTTACAGGGTAGTTTCAGTGCTGTGGGAAATATATTTGCCCCCTCAAAACCTTTCTGTCTGTCACACTTACATGTTTCACACAATCTAAAAAATGTTTATAGCAAACAATAATAACCAGAGTGTTGGGAATGAGGTGGTTTTCCAATAAAAATCAAGCATTTGCTTTGACTGACCACTCAAGAACAGTGCATTTCAAATTGTCTTGTATCGATCCCAGGTCCGACTTTGACTAGGTCACTCCAAAACATTTGTTTTGAATGTTTTTATTCAAGACTTTCAGAGGTGGAGGTCATGATGTGCTGTTTATCATTTTCCTGATGGATAACACAAACGTCAGTTCACAAACAGACGACTTGAAGTTCATCCTCTGAATTCCCTAGTAGGAAGTAGAGCTCATTGCTCCATCAATCACGAAGGTCATCAGCCGTAGAACATCACACTCTCCTTTATTATTCCAACTAAAGTCTTAGGGATCAACAAGATGTTCATGAGACATGAACTTGTTTTCTTTTTTGTCAGTGGCCTTGGAAATCTCCTGTGGATTGCATTTTTGCAATGCGTGTTTTTTATAGTTATTTCATAAACACTGACATTAACTGAGGCAAGTGAGTGAGTCCTCCGCTACTTTACCATTGTTCCACATTATTTTCTGTTTGTGGATAATTGCTCTCATTGTGGTTCGCTGGAGTCCCAAAGTCTTAAAAACAGCGTTTCCCAGACCGTTAAGCCCTAATTACTTTGTTTCTCATCTGTCCTTGGATTTATTTGGATTGGAGCATGATGTGTTGATTTTCATTTTCATGGCCCACTGCATATGATCAGGCAGCTTCTATTTTAAAGCAATTTATTGATTCTACAAGCCTGACATTAATCAGGCCTGGGTGTGGCTATTAAAATTCAACAAGAAAAGTAGATAACCATAGTTAATTTATGATTTAGTAAGGGGGAAACTCTTCTTTCACATGGAGGAAGTGGTATGGAAAGCTTTCTTCATTTGACAAAGAAAATTGTCATTACAGAGCCTTTTTGTGTTTCCTACGGTTACCTTAGCCTAATGTTAAGTATTATTTTGATGTGAAACATGTAAGTGAAGCAAAAAGCAAAAACAGAAGATATCTGTAAGGGGGGAAATACTTTTTCATCATTGAGAGGAGAGAGTAACTAGTACTTGTAGTGCTATCTCATCTCTGACCAGCAGTGCAAAGTCGGGAAGAAGCTGATCTTTATCCTGGCTTGTCTCAGGCTGGAGGTGATGATGCCCACAGCAGCAGGAGATTGATGGGGGGCCTGCACAAACGGCAAGAATGAGCTCTGGCCTTTGAAGTCGTCGACATGGAGGGAAATTGATATATCAGTTTAAGCCCTGGACCCTATTAAAGGAGCCCCCGTCAGGTTAATGTGATAGCCTCGATGTTACCCCAAGACCCATTCGGGTCAGCCCTAATTCCTGGCCCTGCTCTCGGCAATCTCATTTTAGTTTCTCATCAGCAATGTTCTTCCCATCAGAGGAGCTCTGCTGGGGAGTACATCACAGAGTCAAAGACTGTGCCATTTCTCTCCCGGAGTGATTTAAGCCAACAGCCAGAGCGTTAATCACCAGCCAGAAATTCCCATGGTTATTTGTACAGGCTGGACAGTCTTTAAAGTGGCCTCTGTGGTGATACACTCATCCCTTGACAGCACTCTTGAATTCCTCGCTCTTCTTCTTTTTGTTCCTCTTCCTCCAGCTCAGTGCTTTTTGAGGTCTCAGCCAATGGGTCCCCACGGCCGGCCAACGAAGCAGGGCTCCCAGGTCTGCAGAGGTGAGCTCTGTGATCATTCATTTTTAATTACATGCAATAATACATTTACATTAAAAATGTAGAAAAGTGTCTTTTTAATTCAGACACGTTGTATTTATTATTTAATCTTGGTCTTGGAGGTCAGATCACAAGCAGTTCTCTGTCCATCATTTTTGGGTCGCTGTACGCACTTTGGTCAGTCAGACATTCCCCAGATTTTAAACGTGTTTCTTCATTCACTTTGATTTTCTTCTTCTGTCATAAGTCATGTCGTGAGCCTGATTAAACCACTTCAAAAGGAACTTTCATTTCTCCAGAATCATACTTAAAGTTATGATCAAAAAGATGAAAGAAATCAGTACTTTGATGAATATAGGTGCATGTAAAAGGAAATAAATATATAATTGAAAAGTTGCTTTATTTATGTTATGCAATTCAATTTATTCATAAATACAGTAGATCCATTAGACACAGTGATACGTTTTCAGTGTTTAGTTTTAGTGACAGTGACTCATAGCTCATAAAATCCAAAATGCCGTTTCTCAGAAATCTGAATATTACATAAAACCGAAGAAAGAAATACAATGAATATTATGTTTTATCCATGTATAATCAAGAATATTGTGTCCAGCCAGTGACATTCCCTGCATGTGGAGTGTAAGCCAAAAAAAAGATAATTTCTAATAAAGCACTTTTCACAGAGTATTGTATCCAAGCAGATTATAAAAGGTTTTTTTTTTGTTTTTTTTTAAAGCTGTTCAAGCAGCAGGAATAACTGCGGCCTTGATAATTATTGGGAAGCAAAGTCAATTCAACAGTTTGGGGGAGATTCACCAGATGTGGGCTGATGTTTGAGGTCAGTGTTTCATATGACACACTGACCATAATTGTTCAGAAGTAACTGAACAATTATGTTGAGTTACTTCTGAACCAGATACAACATCGGAGATGTTTTACTTGGGCAAAGGAGAAAAAGGACTGGACTGTTGCTCAGTGGTCCAATGCCCCTTTTTTTCATATCAGAACAATTTGCATTTCCTTTAGAAAATTGGGGTCCCATTGTCTTACAGAAGAGTGGAGATATATGGAACATAGGTTGCACACGGTTTGGTGTGAGGCTTCCAGAGTCAGTGATTTGGGGCAAATGGCATCTGTTGGTGTTGATCCAGTGTCTTTTATCAAGTCCAGTGTCATACTTTCATACTTTCTTCTGCTGACAAGCTTTATGGAGATGCTAATTTCAATTTTGTCACCAGAGATAAACTTGTCAATGACATTCTGTGTTATGCACCTGTAGAAATATAAAATGTCCTCAAAGTGATAAAAGCTTAAATATGACAACAATCTGAAAGGGTTCACTCCTCTGTGAAAATGCTTTCACCCGTGTCTCATAAATATGGTGTACTTTGGAATCGCAGTTTCTTTTTTTTTCTTTTTTTTGGCACCTTTGCTGAAGGTGTAGAGATCCACGTGCTTCTTGGAGTGAAAAGGAACGAAGGAAGAATGGAAGGAAGGGAAGAAGGAAGGAAAATACTCTCACCCATGAATTTGTTTATGACACCATCCTTTTAGATGTACGCGCCCATGCATATTTTGTCTCCTCTGAGTCGAGAGTGTTGAGATTAATCCCATGTTGTTCCTATTATTGGCCTCTCCTGAGACGTTATGATTTGAATGTCTGTCTAAGCGCCATCGGATCCATCAATTGGATTCAAAGAAATGTTATCCAATACTCTCTCCAACCCAGCAGATGTTGAGGTTTTTGTAAGTCGAATTCCTTTATTATGTTAATACCACTGTTTTGTCACACGCACCATTTCCATTTGACTAGGGTGGAAAAATCATCAGATGGATTTGGCTCCCTCAATAAGTGATGTTTGACATTCAATGAGATGGGAGACATGAAAAACAAATTTCAATGGCGAGTGGCATCTGACAATCACAACAAGACAGGCCTTTGAACGAACAGGAGATCACAATATAATTGCGGCAGCATGTTGTGATTTTAAGACATTTGCTTGTATAAATTTTGCATTGATTAAGTTGTTTTGAAATATTCCGAATTCAAACGTTTCACATATTTTTAGAGACAGCGCCAGCTTTTTTATACTTTCAGCTTTACTTTTACTGGTGATAAAAGCAGAGAACAAACATGGAACCATATGGACGCGCGGCTTTGAAGAGTCATGGGTGCACATTCCTCTGTTGTTCAGCGTTTAAACACAAAAATATCCGTTCCAACACACATGCTCCCATATTTCCACACCAGGCTCTTTGTTGGCTCTTTTCCAGCTGTTAAAAATTAAATTGTGATGGACGTAAAGTTTACAGCAAATGATGTGAGGAGATCATAACCTAAATGACTTTTACGTTGTAATATTTTAGGTTGCATCCTGTCTGTGTTTGTCTGTCGGAGGGAGACTCGGTGAAAACGTGCGAACTTGTGTATTCACACGTACCGGTTCTCCACATGTCTGCATGTCTGTAGAGCTGTGCGTGTTAGTCGTGAGCTCAGAGGAACGGCGTGGGTCTGCATGAGGGAGTGCGGTTGCAGAGGGCTGCTCTGATAGGCCAGATCCAGGGTGCACTGAAGCCTTTCGCATATATATGGAATTTTTGAATATCTAAACCATTATTTAGCATCCAAATCAGTTCTGCTTGTCTGACTGATGGACAATTTCACTGTGACCCCAGTCTCTTTGCATGTGACCTATACTGTCGGGATTCTTGCATATTGTTTGGATGTTCACGTCGACTCCTCTGCCGATTTTTTTCCCCCTCTCTTTGATCCTTTTAGTGTGTTCTTTGTGTAGGAATTCATGAAAAATTCATAACTGGACTGTGGCTTTTCCATATCTTTATGTACAATTATTGGCAGCCGTCCTGTTATGTCGAGCCATCTTAATAGTAGGTATTGGGCTCGGTTAAGTGTGACTTCAGATTTTTCTGACAGTTAAGCGGGTCTATGTTATGAATTGATAAGGTGGGGTATTATATTTGCAGATTTCGCATTGTGCTTGCCTTCTTAGCTTACCATTAATATTGATGACCTCAAGTAGTGCTTCTTCCATAAAAAATATATTGAATTTAATATTATTATTATTACTCTTATCATTATTATATTATTATTTATTATTATCATTGTTAGTGCTCAGGCCAGGGCGCTCAGTCTACATCATCTTCGCCCGTATCGTTGCTGTGATAGAGTCCTGATTTGGCCCGAGCAGTTGTGTCGATAATGCTAACAGGGTTAATAGTATGTTCCTCTCCATCATGAGTAGTGTTATTGGCAGCAGGAGTAATTGGACAGAGGATGTCATTATCATGGCCCTGTGTGCAGCCAAGGATTTGCAAGAGCACAGGGGCCTGCCGTGTGGCCCTTGCCAAACTCGCTGATGTCCTTGGGAGCTTCACATGTAAATACCGTCTATTCTCCAAGCTTTTAATAAATGTTTCGGGAGGTTTATTAATGTGCAAATGGGTAAGAGTGCAGCTCATACTCGACCCCCGCACCCCCGTCCCTCCACCCCGTTCCTCAGCCGTGGCACAGCGTGTGCGCAGAGGCACAGAGCTGTTTAAGGAGAAGAGATTCGCAAATCAGCCGCCGTGGAGCTAAGCCTGTGGCTCTCTCCACCAGGGAGCCACTAGGAGTATTTAATTCTGGCTCTTCCCCTCTTTTTTCCCCTGCATCCATGGAGAAGACCCGGGTGTGTGTGCGTGTGTGTGTTCATGGGAGTCCATTACCTGCCAACAGTCCCTATGTTTACTTATTTGTACCATTCTCCAATAAGCTCTCCTGGTGCCTCTTTAGCCAGTGAATAGCAGAGGCTGCACAAGTGAAATGGGGAGAGAGATGTGAGAGGCTGGTATCGTGCGTGGAGTTCCTGCACTCGCAGGGGCATACAAATGGGCAAATCTAAGGATAAAGGCTCCCAGGATCCAGCTATAGTTATATGAATGCAAATAGGATTAAAGTGCCAGCTTTAGAGGCTGATATACAATTCACAGTTTTTATAGAAGCCAGACTGCAGTCAGTCAAAGCCCATACATTATTCTGAACGTGAGGATGTGTTTATGACTTTCCTGGCCCACTGCAACCTATATGTCCCCTCGAACACTCACATACGTAGCTGAGGGGATTCAGTGTAATAGCTCACTACAATAATCAGCTGGCATCAATATTTTTTGTAAATATATAATTATTTTTCAATTAATTATTATTATTATTTTATTAATTATTTTAATTTTCATTCAAATGCTATAACTTCTGTTCTACAAATATTTATGTGTATGGAAAAACGTTTGTCAGTACTCTGCAAGGTTACATAGCTTGGCTTCATTATCTTTATCTTTATAACTGACAGATTTAGATTTAAAGTAATATATATATATATATATTTTTTTTTTTTTTATCTTATCACAACATCCTTCTTCTTCCAGGAAGTAGTAACATTGTTTGCATTTACCCAGTCAGAGCTCTGATCTGAAACTGATGGAGAAAATGTGGAGGTAGAAAAATATTGGATAACAGGAAGGTTTATTTTTAACTGTCATTTCTTTCAGTTTCAAAAGATAAATTGCTGGAACAAGCAAAATGTTGGCCAGTAATTGTTTCATGAGTTTGAACTCCTTTTATTGTGTTTTATTATCTTTTGAGAGACGCAGGTCTCACTTCCATTCACACAAAAAAGAAAAATATCTATGTCAAATTCAAATATGAATAATTTTGGGCTTAACTGTCCTTGCACAAAGTTTCACTTTTATTTTATTTCTTTGGTCCAGTCTTAAGAAAGCTCCATGGTAACAAACATGAAGGACCATCTCTGTCTTCAGTATTTGCTTTCTCATTTATTAGGTGTTTTTCAGTCAATATTAATATAGTCTTTGTCTGGGGGGTAAATGAGTGGCTTGATGTAATCTGCATTTGCTTGTAGATGCCTAACAGAAGGAACAACTAAGAGCTTTTATTCAGGTTTAGACAGCAATCCAACACTTTTTTTTTCTCCCTTCCCCTCCGTATCTTTGTGTGTCTCTCTTTCTCTAGCTGTTTAAATTAACAGGCATTTAAACAAACTGATCTTAAAAAAAAAAAAAAAAAAAAGAAAGAAAAAGAAGAATGTGTTTTGAGCTCCAGGTCGTTTTCATGTAACAGTTATTGAGTGCAGTCAGCTCCACTGTGTCCATAACCTTTCAGTGACTGTTGATCGCAGTAAAAATTATTTGATGTTTAGCTGCTGTTTTTCATGTTGGGGGAACAAATAACAAGGGGCACTCCGCACCATATACTTTCATTCATTAGGTTCTCTTTGGAAACTTAGCCTCCCCCTTTCTCTGTCCTCTTGGTAGGTTTCTGTCAAAACCAAGATCTGCTTTATTTCCCCCCGTGAAGTTAAGGAAGCTGGCGAAGCTGTAAATTTGGACGCCCTTCGTTAAGAGGTGCTCCCCTGGCTGTAATTCATCTCAATTCTCAGTGGTCTTTAGCTCCCTTTCAGAGGTTGTAAAGTACTGCCTAACGCCACTGGGGTCGGAGGCTGGTGCACGGAGAGCCTGGGGGTTACCAGAGAGGGGCTTGTGTCGGAGGGGACAGTCTGGGCCCTGTGACACATTGGGGTCAGGTGACAGACATGGAGATGATATATGGACACTCCTGTGACACAGCGCTAACAAGCGCAGGCTTTTACAGAGGGTCTCATTTTCCATTGCTCCTTTTTAGCCCTTTCTGTGCCCCACTTCTAATCCCACTTCGTTCTACAATGTCTTAAATATGTAGGATGTTGTTTCAGTTTGAAACTTTAGCTATTGCAGTTGTCAAAATAATTAGGAAGAAAATTAAAAGGGGTATGAAAAGTTAAATTAGCATGGATAATGTAAGAATAATATAGATAGGAAAGAACCAATTAACTGCTTTTTAAAATTTTGCATCAAAACTTATTGTCTAATTTGGTGTAAAAATAAATTAGAATGATCATACTCAGTTATGATTACAGAAAAAGAAGCATTATTTTATTATTATTATTATTATTATAAAACAAAGTAGATTCAATTCCTGAAAGGTTTTTAATTTTCTTAATGATCTGACAGCATTTGATATATTAAATAATCAGATATATCAATATTACATGCAGTCTTGCTCATGTAAAAGGCAGAATTAATATTTGATAACATCAAATCAAAGACCTATTTTATCATGTCTTACATGTTAAATTAAGACTAAGCTCCCTTCTTTCTTTCTTTATTATTTTTTTTACTTTGCTTATAGAGATCAGTTGGCCTTTCCCCACAGGAGGCTGATGTGTGTTTTGAAACAGTAGCTATAAGCTCATTCACTTCAAGAGGGGATGGAAAGTCTTGTACGTATGCAAGATCAGAGTGTGAACTTTGTGTAACTATGATCTCTATTTTTGTAGGCTGAGAACGAACATCCAGTAAAACCCATCGCGGCTTGATGGCAGCCAAGCTTTATTTAGGGATGTTCCCTTGGAGAAGGAATTGAGCGAGCCGCGTTCATGAGGGAGTTTAAGGACTCATTTGATGGAGAGTCGGCGAAACAGATGGGGGGGAGTAAGTGTGAGTGTGTGTGAGCGTGTGTGTGTGTGTGTGTGTGTGTGAGCGTGAGCGTAGGGGGTTTAGAAATAGCACTTCAAGCTTGGTCCTTGCGTCCCATCTAGCCACCCAGCGCCACCCACTCTCCCACCAGCCAATGAGGCAGTGAAAGAGGCCTTCCTCCAACCCACATTCCAGCTCAGATCTGATTGCAAGGCAAACATGGCATCTCTCCCTAAATCCCTTGATAAACATTTTCTAAAGCAGGGAAAAATAGAGAGGCAGCGAAAGTCTAATGAGTTAATTATGGCAACATACTCGGCTAATTAGAGCTCAGTCAAATTACACAGGTTTTACATTACCGAGAGGTGACCAAATTTTCCTCTTAAGTTACAATCTTTAATTCTTTAAAGGCTTTCCCTGTGTCATGTGAAGGAGCTAGTAAACAGTCCCTTCTGGTAACTTCATTGCTGTCACCTGACGCTATCACTCAGAGACCCTATCTTTAAAGTGTCCATGTTGGCTTGATGGATTGATGTTTTTATTGTTTTTGGAACATCTAAGTCAACAGTTATGAGGTGAAAAGAGGATGTTGCTGCTTTAGGTCAGAAACTAAAATTAGGTCAGTCCTCAGAAGCTGTGCCACAGGCAGTCAGGAAATGCTTTGATTTCTTTTTCATCTTTTTTTTTAATTTTATTAGAATATTCAAAAGAGCCTCTGGATCTGGTGAACAGGTGGCAGAGCTTAGTTTCCCTCCCCACTGCTAAAGCAAACTTCCTTAACATACTTTCAGGACCACAGCCAAAACATTAAGAGTTTGCTACGTGCCGTTTCTTACAAAAATGAACAAAAAATAATTTTTACCCCACGAGTGAAGCAAAAGGTGTAAATGCAAACCTTTGTTGGTAACAGCAGTCAAAAACACGCTTATTTAAAATTATACTCGGGATTAAAATAGCCCCTTAATAAGTGATTCAGGAAATCTCCAAGCGATTGCGTGCTTAAACATGTTTCTGAGTTTGTGACGCACATTATGGTCTCGTCCCAGAAACCTGAAGCCAGGCTTGAAGGCCCACCTGTCTGTGGTTGTAGACAGATGAGGCTTGGCTGCCAGGAGCTTCATTCATCTCTGCTAATGCTAATAGTAATGCTAACATTAGTGCTAACATTAGCTACTGTTCTTGTTTCACTCTGTCAGCCTCTGGCCAGGGCCAAAAGTAAGATGGATAGCCTACTTATGCAGATGTCCTTGCACGTACATTCATTAGGGATTGTCTCTGACATAAATGAAGCAAAAGCTATATATGTATACTAAGTGTTGAAATTTTTAATTGCTGTTAAGCCTGTTAAGTTATATTCCAGCCGGTCCCACGGGGGAATTAATCTCTGCTTTTCAGCCATTGAGGAGGCAGAAGATATCTGAAGCTCACAGTTCCAGACTTGTCTTTAGATAGTTGTTTACTTTTCACTCAAAAGGCCAAGTTTCTCTGGTGGATTAAATCCCAGAGCCTTTTGTTCCTGTAGGGAATGATGGTTGTAATTAATCCCTTGCTGAGAGTATATTTACAAAAGTTGATTGCAGGACACTGGTTTTAAGGGATCCGTTGTGATCAGCCTAGTCATTAACTCCATTTTTCATGCTGGAATGGATCATCTGGGCTGTGCATCAGTTTTAGAAGAATGTTGTTCGGGTTCCTTAAAGAAAAGCAACAAGGATGAAATAGAAGATGTAGTGGGTTCTGATTAGAAACAGCAATTGCTTTTAAAAACCAGAAAAACAGAATATTTCCTTTAAATTAATATTGTGGAACATTGAATTTAGTTGTTTTTATCGGTGAGTATCAGCAAATATTTGTTACTTTTAATACTCATTTATTAATCACTTATTTACCCACGGAGAACCTTTTCCAGCTTCCTTTGGGCATGTCAGTTGTTCTCAGGTATTTAGTTTTTTTTTTAATTACTGAATCGATAAAGTTGTTTCAGTGTTTCTTTAACATCTTTTATTTTAAAAGATTTTGTGGCTCAGTTACTAGACAGGCTGTAGTTCACAGAGGGAGAAGTTCAGTTCAATTCAGCTGAAACCTTTTAGCAGCAATTCACAACAAATGTTATTGAAAGGCACTTTAAAAATACTCTGTAACATTAACTTAACAATTAATAAATATGTCAACTTCTTTAGGCAGTTTCCCATTCCAATTTGATCCATGTTATAAAACAATGCAGTCAAATTTATTACAGCTGTTTAAAAAAAAGGTTTTCCATCTAAAGAAACACTGCAGGATGTATCAAGTCATCAACTTTTTGCAGCACTCACTAGGGCCACGGGACTTGGCAATGTAATCCCCTAGCCAATCTTTTTAATGACAAATTGTAAAATTTGTTTTAAAAAACAAAGAAAAAGATATTGGTATGCAAATGATTCACAGCCAGGTGCTGGTCATGTTGGCCCTGCACAATTTATAAGTTTTACAACCTTGGTCTTTTACAACTCTAAAACTTTATGTTGAAACCGAGCCATCTGCCACAGAACATTTTGTACTGATCATGCCACTTTTAAACCCACCTTGAGGGCATTTTGTACAGACTATGCATCAGTCTGTACTCATTTTATGCGGAGGTGGTAAAAATTTGGTTCATTTTATGGACCCAAATTGATCTGTTGGTGTCCCTCCAAACCCACAAAAAAGTAGCAAGTTTAGAGGATGTTGCTGTGCTGCATTGCAAAAAGTCTAAATAAAGCAAGAATAAAAGAAGTAGAAAGAGACAATTAATTTCATGCCAGTAAGTGAATGCATGGGCACCAGCCCCCTGTGACCACAAGTAGATAAATCCACAGACAGTGGATGGATAGATGGATTCAATGCATTTTTTTAATTGTGGTTCTTGACAGAAAGAAATACCCAGATTAAAAATAACATAAAAAATATAGTATGGTAATATTTTTAGTCATTTAACAATATTCCTAGTGATATCCTAACTTGAGTAAGTAACAAAATCAATCAAATTTGCTCTGCTGAATTTGTTTCCAGTAGCTCTTGTGGCTTTATTTCCATTAGTACGATCATTTTCATTAGCAGTCATGGGATCCATCTTAATGCAGAATTCAAACTCATGATTTCAAATTCAGAAAGAGGATTGAAATCATGAACAAATCAACTCCAATTAGTATGATGATGTATCACCTGGTCTGGTGACTCTTGTTTGCCAGCAAGATTACACAATTACCAATTATAAGATACTATGAAATAGATGAATACATGTGCAAAACATTGTTAGCTGGTGTGAACCAAAGTGGATTTGGAAAAGCATAAAATGCCAATGAATGGGGTACAACATGTTAATTTATGTCAGACAGACCTGAAACAAATTATGGTTTTACTGAAATGTAATTTACATATTACTGCAAAATGACCTATTTTATATAGATTAGTAAATGTAAAATAAATGAATAAATAAATAAATAAATAAGATGTTTTAAGTTTAAATTTGTTCCTTGTTTGTAATTACCAGTGTGCACCATTGGGTATTTCTTAGGCGTTTGTTGAGTGGTAATTAAAGTGCAGGCTTATTTGGTTTTGAAGTACTTTAAAAAAGAAACCTGTGCTTATGAACTAAGCTTGGGTTAAAACCTCTAGTCTTAGCAGCATGAGGAAATTTGACAAATTAAGTGTTCGGTGCAGTAGCATATACTTTAATTTGCCCCTAAAATGGTCTGGATCTTAAGATCCATGGTTATGTCTGGGAGTGTTTCTTTAGCTTGTTCTGTTTTTTTCCCCTTGTAATTACAACATGTTTTCTTTGGCAACATGCATCTTTGAATTAGCAAATGAATGTTTTAACCCTGGTGAACTTCCAGAGTGTTTATGCCCTCCCCACCCCATTGCATACTTTGGGACTGAACACAACCGCTAATGATCTTTAGCATCACTGGCAAGTTTTATGTGTGATCAGACTGCATATACTTAAACGTGTTGTCCTGTACCTCAGAATATTACAGCAACGATTCCAATTAGCCCGATCTCATTAGGCAGCAAAACTCCACTGAGTCCCGCAAATTAGAGAGCTTCTGAAGTCTGACAGTCCAAAATGTGGGCCTTTGCTTTCTGTGTTTGTATGTGTTAGAGTGTAAAAGCCAAAAAGATTGTGGTCTTTTATTTATTTTTAACAGAGAACTTATGGCTTTGACTCTGTGTGTGTGTGGGTGTGCATGCAACTGTGCAAGACTATATGCTTAATTACAAGTCAAGGATCAGAGACAGCTCCTGTATGTACACCCTCCCTGCACACACACACACACACACACACACCCGCACACACACGCACACACACACACACGCACTCCAGAGCAGCATTGAACTTTCATCTGTTTGTTTGGACATATTCCCTGCCTCTTGATTAATTTATGAGTTCTTGAAAGATGGAGGCTGTGCTCAATCTCAGGTTTAAAAGCTTCATGTTTTTCTTGCTGTCTCAGAAATACGTAAACACAGAGACACTCCCTCTCTTGATATGAATGTCTCGTTTTTTTTCTCAATTTAAAACATGTCAGGGTTTTGAAGTGACTTGGTTGATTTTTTTTTTAATGACATCTTTTATGATGTTTAAAAAAAATGTAATAATCGTTCTTTTAAAATTATAGGTCAAGGTTCTGCAGAACACTTAGATAAACATTTTTGAATAATTTATTGTTGTTTGTGAGAGCAAAGGTGACATCTTTGTTTTTTTCATTTTGAATTTTATGCATTAATCATTCTTTTTAATCATGAAGACTTGGCTTTCTAGAGACATGTCAAACATTAAAAGTTAAATAAATTATTCCTAAATAAATAAATACAGGGCTAAAATGACACCTGTCTTTAGATTTAGAAACACATAGGAGGACAAAAGGGTTCATAGTAGATATTTCTTGAAACTTCAGACTAAGATATTCAGCCTTTTTAATGTAGCTGAAGATCCAGTTTAAGTCTCAGTATGCAGCAGTGACAGCTAGCGCCTTTAAGTTAAGTGATTTTCAGAAATTGTCAATGTTTTCTTTTGTTAAAAAGATCTGAGCTCCATCTGAGTCCATGAGAAAGCAAATAATTCTTAAAATGTTAAATTCTCTTCCTGTCTCTCCAGGCCCACATCTGATTAGTCTCTATTAGAGATCAGAGCGGTAAGAAGGAAGTATCCTGCTGATTCATGAGCCGAGTGCTGTGTTACCTTTGGATAAGCTTGGCCACCCTGCTGCCTCACCACTGTATTTTATTACAGTTTTACAGAGTTTATTAAGGGCCCATGTTGCTTTTTAATTCCAACAACTAAAGTCTATTGTAAAACATGGAGTACAATTACTTTGTATTGTGGTTACTTTTGTACTGAATGACTGTCTGGAATAATAAATAAATGGATGCCCTGTGCTATCTATATTTGGACTAAATGTAAATTCATGAACCAAAAAAACTGCAATACTATCAATTGGAAAATTGAGTAGAAGGAAAAAGGTTTAGGCAAAAGGTACAAATTCAACACAGATAAAATCAGTTTTAAAAGTATTTGACGCCAAAACCTGCAAGAGTTGCCTCATACAAACGTAGTTTAGTAAATGCTCTACTACTGTGGTGTTTTTATATTCCACCTGCAACAACATTGAAGCGTATTGTTAGGGCTATGGAGTAATTCAGGTTAGCAACAATCATCTGCAGTGTTGCTTCAGGTGTTTCTCATCCTTTCCACAGTGCTATTAATGGTTCTGTTAATCAAACTCAGATAATCCAGAAACGACAATCAACAAATTGCTTAAGCATTAAAGTTATATTAGTTATATGTTTTTTGTGTAAGTATTTTGTCAAAGCATTGCAACTTAGTAAACCTAGAAACATCGTGCTAAGAAACAAATCTCCTAAAACCTCCATTAATGCCATTTTTCAAGGTCTTCTGTGTATTACTATGACATGGGCTCTTTAAAACTTACATCAAAAAGATGCTTGATAAATTCTTTACTCAGTATCTTGAATATCTTGAATGAGCGTATTTGGGCCTTGGCAACTACTCAAAGAGAGTAACTACAGGATGGCTTTGATAGCAGAGGACTTTCCATTTGCATTTTAATAGATGCCATGTTTATTCAACATTCTCAGAGGCAGGAAATTAAAACTGGCATAATTTGTGCGATTGGACATTTTCGGTTTGCAGCATTTTTAAAGTACTTTGGGTTTGCAAAACAAACAGTTTCACAGATGAAGGGCGCTATTAGTCTCTTTTCAGTCGCATGGTTTACTTTTAGGTGCTGCTAAAAGATGTAGAAGATGAGCAAACTTTGGCTTTCAATCTACCCATGTGCCCTCTGTGTATAAAAAAGACATCAAACTGAATTCCATGTGCCTGTAGAACACAGAGGACACTCGCTTTAAGGGTCTGTGCCGAACAAGACATCAAATCTGCAAAGCCGCTCCCTCTCACAGAGTCTGTCACACAAGCTCGTCAACTTGTTCTCAGGCATCATTTGTTGTTAAAGTTGTTGGTGTAGCAGTTGTTGTTTTCTCTGGTTGATCTGTGTCTGAAAACAACTGAGCAACTTCCACAAAAATGTCTAAGACTGATCACTGCATTCTGCCATCCTATCCTGTCACCTTGTGTGCGTGGTGGAATTCAAAACACTTTGCTTTCAAAATTCTCCAATATGGAGAAGGGTGAGGAAGCAAATTGGCATCTTTCTGGTTTGTTTGTGCGCCTTGTGAGTCTACCTAACAGCCAGCAGGCCAGAAGACAACAGACGAGTGATTTTGGTTACATATCTGAAGTCAAGCAGCGATATAACACTGCCTGCCAAAATGACGCTCAAGTGTTCTGTAATGACTACATTGTTTTTCCTCCTTCTTTCTCGCCAGCCTGATTCTGAGCGGCAGGCAGGAGCACTGTCGTAAGCTAGCGGCACACCGAGGTCTGTATGCTCTGAGAACTTAAGGAGTTTTGAAAGTTAAAAGAGGGCTTTTCTTCTCCCTGATACTGTTGTGATGTTTCCCTGGCTGTCTTTTGTGCTGCAAGTTCACCAGACGATGCTATTATGTTAGAGGTAAAGTAATATGGCTGTGACAGGCTTCAGTATCCATTTGAAAAGCACGTTTGGAAGACAGCCTCGTGTAGTGCAACTACCTCCTTTAAAAACTGCACTTTTCCCTCATGCACACTTTCAAGAATCTTGTTAAACACAAAAGGAGCAGCACCCGCTTCTGTGGGACGAAGTGGAGGGTGATGGGGGAGAAAAGAAGAGGGAAAGGGGGGAAAAATAACTTTCAAAAAAATATATTATGAATGTGCTTGCCAGGTATATGAATGTCGACTTGAATTTTGTGCAAAAGCATGAAACGGTGCAGTTAAAGAGCTTAAAGGCTGACCTTGAAAAGTCTGCCGTCAGAATCGTGTTAGTAGACCTGCTCCTCGCCTGTCAAGGTACGGCAGAATCACGACATTGTTTATTCACTTTGATTTGTCAAGGATGCATGCGAGAGTATTGACAAAAGATCTTTCCTCACCGCTTCCCCTGCCTGTATATCCCTTCTGTGTTTGGATCTTGCCGTCCCTGTGCCATGTGCACCTGAGCCGAGCCTAGGCAGGGGCCCCTTTTTTTTCTTTTCAATGCCCCACCCTAATTATATACTTCTTCAATTGGCCCTTAGAGGAACATTGATGGTTTTCTTTTTTTTTTTAAAGGGTCAGCGGCGCCAATTAGAATTAGCACCGGCATAGGCTGAAGTGTTTGTCATGCGTGTCACACGCTGCTCTCTTTTTCCAGCCTTGCCTTCCCCCATGTGCTCTCCATATGGGGGGGTGGTGAAGGGCTTGATGGGGGGTGCCGTCCGTACGGGGGGCTGTGGTCCTCTCAGTGTGGCACATCAAACTCTATAAAGGGAATCATTTATGTGCCACTCCCTATTACTGAACAGCATGGAGACAGCTAATGAGAGCCAAGGCAAAAGGAATATATCCACCACTTTGCTGGTAGACAGACACTGGCAGGGAAAGAAAACCAAGAGTCTTCAGGGAATCATTGTTTTCAGGGGAGAGAAAAAAAAAGAAGAAAGAACAAAAGGAATATGTGTGTGTGTGCGTGTGTTATTCTCCGACCTGCTTCATCTATCAGTTTATTTATTTTTTTATCCACCCGCTAGCGGTGTACTTGAGCTACAGTAACAGCTTGAGGTGAAGAGTCTGTAAAACACACACCGTTTTGCGAGCGCTGTGTGTGCATTTCTTTTTTTTTCTTTCTTTTTTTTTAGCCCCCCTCCCCTCTCTGCTGCTGAATTCATGATTAGCAATGATGAGGATAAATATGAGTGTGTTAATGTGTAAATAAATGTATGCCCTGGATGTGTTTTGTGCTAACGGACACTTAGGTATAATCATGTAGCTTTGCGGTGCGAGTGCAGATGTGCGCATGTACGTCTACGTGAATTCACACGTGCACATAGGGGTCTAGTGGTGCTGATAAAAAGGTAGCTGTGACATTTCCAATTTGCCATGCACCAGCCCACTCCATTTTCTTCCCTGCTGCCTCTTACATGGTAGAGTAAGCCTCTAGGATTGACAATAATTACAGCCTGCATAAAATGAAGAGGGTAATATGAACACAGCTTTGCCATAATTGCCTTTTCATTATTTGCTAACAGTGAGCTATTCAGTCATAAGAAAGAGATTGCATAGTAATTGGCTGACAATGGGAGGCTGAGGCTCTGTTCAGAGGCTGTGGTAATTTTTGTGTTGCTGTGAAGGTTTTTTGAGGGGCTTTTTTTTATTAAAAATCTGAAGCATTAAACTGTAATTTAAAACTACAATTTCCAGCATGAATGAAAATCTGGGTATTAACATGAGCTCCTATTTAGAGTGGAACATCCTATTAGCAGTATTAGCACTATTTGGTAACTTTCCATATGGGCCGCCTCTCAGCCCAAATGGGATTTAAGACAGCTTTGTTTCTCTTCTCAGTCAGTCTGACACATCAACAACACAAGGTTGTTTACACCGGTGGGAAAAGACACCGTGCAAGATGGATGCAGGGATTCAGTTTGTGGCAACAGAGGGTCAGGAGTGGAAAGAGTTTCCAAAATGCACATTATTAGAAGTGCATATACTCAGACTCATTTTGCATTCTGACATATGGTTAATGTCCATTTAATGGTGTGGCACTGCAAGATTTCTAGTTTGATGCACGTTTTCCCTGAGGCATCAGAAAACAACTTGAAAATGTTGTGATTTTCAAAGATATTCCTATAATTATTATTACTCTAAATAGTGACTTTAAAGGGACTGATGAGATGCTGTTACAATAAAATATAAATATATAAATTGGAATAAATTGTACTGTAAGAGCTGCAATGCTAAATATATTATTTAATTGACAACTTAATTTAGAACATGAACCATTATTTTCTTCATAGTTGGGTAACTACTTACATTCATTCACTTACTGGAAGAAGAAATGTGAAGAAATTTATGAAGAACTGTACTTGTAATTAATTTGTTAAATTTTACTGCAGCAATGTTTTACTTTTACCTGAGAAATATTACTACAGAGCATCACTATTCTTACATAAATAAAACTGCTGGTTACTCTGCCAACTGAGTAATTTTACTAAATAAAGAGCAAAGACATTTTAACCAAAAAATCAGCAGACACAGACCTACAGATTAGAAAAAACGAAGACCTCTTGTTTGTCCCTAAGTTTTGTTGTTCAGTTATCATTTTCTACGTGCTGAGTCCACAATATATTGTTACTTCAGCAGTCATTTTAGTCTTTAAAATACCAGAATGTTCACAAAACTTAATATTTTTGCCTGTCTGATGACCTAATTTTACATATTAAATAAGATGTTTGGATCAGCTACTCATTATTCAAGCAAACTTTTTATGAAATACATTTTCACTATTTTGCTAATTTGTTACCCTTGTAGTGCTTATACCTATTATGCTTCATACATTTTTTTGTTTTATTATGATTAATTATGTTTCACAAGTCAGATTTGTTGGAGTGCATTTTAAACGGACTAAGCAGAACAGATGCCTCAAAGAAGGCCGCTCATATTGTCTTTTTTTTTTTTTCCACATTGCAGTTAAATGAGCAACGACATAGAAATGTGTTTCGTTTAGCATTTGTTTGTGACCATACTAGAAAGCCCACTCTCTGATTGAAGACTCGGCTGGCTGGCACCAGACAGCTGAACCGTGCCAGCAGCGCCCATCCTTACAGGCACTTCCTCTTCCTCAGACCCTATTCCTCACTGTGGCTAACAAACCATTCAGACAATCAATATTTATCTTATATAGAGTGCCGATCCTCAGTAGCCATAATCGTTTAGCTCGAGTGCTTGCATGAGTGAAAAATAAATTACATTTACAGTGCTATCACTGAGGGTCTGGTGTTTCCCAGGCATTAGCAGATATTTAGAGATGGCCAAATGTGGTAGGACATTAAAGAACATGGGTAAAAGAGATTGATTAGATGAGCAAACAAGAGGCCAAGCAGATGTAGAGAGTAAGTGGAGGTTAATATGATTGCTGAACTGTGGAATTACCCAGTCGAGTCACTTAAACTAATATTGACTCTTAAGTTTTTATTTCAGTTAAAAATGAGAGCTGTACTTCCCCACCTTGACTTACACTCTCTTTTTTATATTTCATGCATATATATATATATATATATATATATATATATATATATATATATATATATATATATATATATATATATATATATGTATGTATGTATGTATTATTTTGTGTTATTTTATGGCTTTTAAACAAAAGGATTTTTGAACATATTATAAAAACCCAAATATAAGAAAACTCCAAATCTAGCTACCACCATAGAACAATAGAAAAAAAGTTTCAAATGAAACAAAGTTTTCTAGTTGGCTCATTATTTTGACCCGTCCCTAAAAATCAGAATGCAAAGATGTGTCAACATTATTATACCATGTATCTGGTCAGTTAGTACGGTCAACAACTTTTTTTTATTCCCCGCTTGGTTTTCAGACTGTATCGTCTGGGATCGTAGAGCTTTGGCACGCCAGCCAGCCAGGGCCCTCTTTATGTTTGAGGTGCATGTTGGTGTCATAATTATCTTACGCCACGGGGTTGCTGCTCTTATTAGTAATTAGCTCCAACCAAAACTGATTGGTATGGGTTCCTCCACTCATCCCTTTTAATGTTTAAACATTTACTTTGTGCTTGAAGGATTTGTTTGTATATATCTTGTGTGTGATGAATGCTTTTCAAGTAATTGGCTCCTAGGGGACAGCACTTTCCAACAGTTAAAGAATAATTACAACCCTATGAAATGTTGAACTGCCCCGACTGTCTTTTCGCACGGGCTTAATTGCGTGCAACAAGTAAGGCAGGCTTTTCATTTTGTTCCATCACAGGAATGGACTGAGCTCACATGGAAACACACAGAAATTTTGTCGAGCTGTAAATAGCCTCTCATATGGTAATTTTGTAGGACACCAAAGCAGTTTGAGAGGCATAGAAAGTGAAGATAGTAGGGTTTTTTTTTTTAATTTTGGGAAGAGATGAGGCAGGAGGTCAGCGTTTTTATGCTCTAATGGACTTAGGAATTTAATCATTATAAAGAAAATCTTAAAAGAGAAAAGACAATTCATGATGCAAAAGCTTCATGAATTGGAAATTGTTTAGGTATGGCCATTGTTTTTACTAAAAGTAAGACATGTACATATTATTTGAAGAGAGATAATAAACTGCATTTTATACCTGACAATTTTAGTGTTTATTGATTATACTCTTATTTTATTTGAAAATGTAGTGTATTTAGTTTGATGTTCAGTTACTTTTCTCTCTTTATCTATTCTTCTCTAAAACTTCCCGGACCCATCTGGTGCATTCCTTGGTTTTCATGATGATGCTTCTCAGTGGTGGGATCAAGTTATCGTTTAGGAAGTCACCATTAAGTCTCAAGTCTTTGAAAACAAAAGTCCCAAATAGAGTCCAAAGTCAAGGCATCCAAGTCTCTGGTTGAAATGAAGACCTGAACTTTTTCATTTCAAGTCCTAAACAAGTATATAAAAGAATTTAAAAGATGGTTTATGTAAAGTTGGCTTTTGTGAATTATCAAGTCGTTCCCTCAGCTAAACTCATCTGGAGTGTTGCTTTGATTGCATCACGCGCGTTTGAGAAATCTCTGAATCTCCCTTGGCAACCATTTGGGGGTGCCTAAATGCTTGCTTCCACAAAGCTCCGCCTATTTCCATAAAGCTCCTCCTTCTCTTATAAAGAACCCCTCCCTATGGGGGAAAACCCCTCAGCCAAATATGTTTATGTATTGTGTGACTGAGGATTTGTTGCCTACCATGTTGCTTACATTAGAGTTCATCTAACCAGTATTTTAACTTGATCTTATCATACTGGCAGAATCTGTGAGAGGTGAACTGCAAAAGTATTTAGTTTTCCTTGTGTTGGAACCTCTGGTATCCAACACAGCTTCGCCACACATGCATATTTTAACCTTAAGCGTCTGTTGTAACTCTGCAAGCTGATGACTTACTGCAATGTTTGGTATGTGTTTGTCTTCCCTGCTGAGTTCTGAAATAGTGTGTTTTACTGATTTTGATCCAGTGGGTTTCTCTCTAAATGCACCACTGATTTAAGAGGGGTGAACACGAACTGTGGTCCGCATGCTTCGCATTCCTTCTTAAAATATAGCCCTGTCTTGTCCCTTTATAGAAAGATAATGCAGGTTACGCTGTAGGCAAATTAAATTATTCAACTTATGTGGGACTCATCCTTTTAGTCCTCTTTTTGGCACATCTACTTACTTTCCCATGTTCTGAGATTTGACTATTCCATACAGGTTGCCATCAACTCCCAGCTTCTAAGAACTTACTGTAACCAAAAACATCTTTGCATTTTTCCTTTCCTTGCTTGTCTTGCCGAGAGAAAATACTGTATTCAAGTGAATTATATTGAGCTCAGTTCGGCAGTGGTGGCATGCATTTTGCCCAGTGGGCCCTTTGTAAATAAAATGTTATTACACGCCTGGATATTTCATGCTCTGTGTGAACACAGAGCTTACTGGTGCCATACTTCCATGAGATCACATGCAGATGTTAATCAGAGATTAACACACTGTCAACACAGGCCTCAATCAGCTTCTCAAACTGCCGTGCTTCCCAACATACTGATTAAGAGATGAGCCTCTCATGCAGAACTCTCCCATAGCTTTCTATTCAAGGATCAGATGTGCTAATAATCATATTCTGAATTCAAAAATCGAGTAGGAAGTTCTGAGGTCTGTGTTTGTTGAAGTGAAGCGGATGTGATGCACAACCAGGAGATGCAGTGCCTGTGTAAGTTGCTGGGATGTTGCGTCATAGACCAAAACAAACTATGGTATATTTATGTACGTGAAGGAAAACCTACACATTTTTCATAGTTTTCATGTATAACAATCTGAAAAGTGTGGCGTGTATTTGTAGTCAGAAAGCACACTAAAGAATGTGCTTTGCTTTTAAGGTAGCAGTTATCTCCGAACACTCCAGGCCCCAGGTGAAACATAATGTGGGATTGCTTTTCTTTAGCAGGAATAGGGAACCTGGTCAGAGTTGACTAAAAGATTAATGGAGCTAAACACAGAAAGAAAGGAAAGAAAAGACTTAGAAGGTTCACCTTCCACCAGGACAATGATTGTGAATGTACGCCCTTAGCTTTCATTAATAAGTATAACAGGGTTTTAACGTTACAAAATGCAAAAAAACAAAAACAAAACAAAGAAAAATGTGAGTATTGAATACCATCACAATAAAGGAATAAAATGTGCTGTTTGATAAAGCTCATTTTTCAGACTGAAGGTACATTTTCCCAAAACAATCTTTAAGCAGGTATTAAACAAGCTTTTCTTTAACCCTTGGTATTTCAATATTGAAAAACTTTTTTTATTGGTCATCTTTATTAAGCTTACATACAATGTTTACATGAATGAATTAATAATTGTATTAGTCCCTTGGGATAAAAAATGACAATTGATCATTAACTGTAAGCAGGAAAATCACCATAATTAACAGAAATAAAGGTTTAAAAAATGTATTTAATGTGTTTCACTTTGTGAGTTTAGTTTCTATAGTGAACGAACCTTTCAATAATATTTTAATAAGTCCGATGGGTCTAGATTTGTAAGCCATTGTTAAAGACAATCACATGGGGACGGCCATTTTTAGAGGCTATGCTAGTGAAGTACATACAATGTATTAGATAATTTTATGGTTGTTGAGATGAATTTAGCGATATAGCAATTTGTGCCTGCTAGACTGAGCCCTATGATCCAAAAGGGAAGAAACACAGCCCATGGCTAAACAAATCCTTCTTTGTTTTGGGGTGCGCTGAGTGATCTCCATTGAGAGGAGGGGATGGGTAAACACGGCTAGCTCTATAGAGCTACACATTGTAAACACACAGTGCTCATTAACTATAATGAGATGTTATGAGGAACCCTTGAGCTCATTGTGTGCCTTCTACAGAACTACGTCCCCGGTATTGTTGTTGTTGTTTACACCAAGCAAATCATGGTTTTAGATGGAAAAAAAAAAAGTTCTGCATTCCTCATACTGCTTTCACCCACTAATAATGAATGCCAAGGGAGGTGGTTCAGAAACACCTTTATTCATGATAACCTTTCAGGAACTTGCTTTGTCCAAGCTTTAAAGTAGGGTATGCGACTTGTGTTGGAATGTGAGTATCTGCATGTGAAACATGTGCTCCTTTATGTTTGTAGTATCATCGTACTCCTTCTTAGAGTGGTCATTGAAGTTTAGGGTACTTCTTATTGTATTAATAAAGCAAGCATTTATGAAGATAATAAAAAGTGGAAGCAAAATGAGAGTTCGATTCAGTTTTGCCTGCCGATGTGCTCTCTCAATAACTAAGAACCTACATTACTCTGTAGCTCTGTGTTTCAAGTGCTACTCTCTTTCCTTTTTGTGTCATTTATGGCAGTGCTAGGCCACCGCCATGCAGCACTGCTCAGCATTTCGAGCCTAATTACAAATGTGCCAGCAGATGCTGGCAAAGAAACAGGGAGGGTATGAGTCTAACATGCATGGCTAGCATAGCCTCTTTGACAACAATGAGTGGCTTCACCTTGACTGTTAATTGCCCCCCGCTCGGGTCCCTGGTTCTCACTTGCTGCATCCTCTTCTTCCATTCTTTCCCTTTTTTGTGTCCCCGCTGATTGGGAGCAATCTGATTCGGTTGACAGTTGGTTGAGATTTCTCAGCCACATGCAGCCTGACACTCCTAATTAGATGCTGCTATATGGCGGTTTACATTAGACAAACATTTGTGCAGGCCATGGGAGATGCCAGCTTTTGTTTGGAGAGCTCTTTAAACATGCACACACACACTCATAGAACACACACACATACACACACACACAGAGAAATCTTGCAAGAGAAACAGACGAGTTAGCTCATTTGTGCCTGCTTCCAGACTTTGTGTGTTGTGTGTCTGTCTGAACCATTTCACGGATTTGGATAACTGTGCAGATAATGAATTTTAAATCCTGTCTCAGAGATGGCACATTGGTAAGGAACCCTTAAAGTTAATTTGCTTCCTGAAAATCATTAACATATTCCTGGTTATTGGCAGAAGAAGCTGCACTTGTTTTTGTTTCGTGCCTTCGGCTTGCCAGCAGCAGAGTATAGATTCATGGCTGGCTGCAGAGATGCTCACTTGATAAGAGTCTTGCAATGATATGCTTGGCTCCAATGTCGACATATTTCCATCAGGCCTGCCTTTTAATTTTCTGAATAAAGGCCACCCCCTTCACACCCCCTACAGTTATCAGCTCCACAATCAATGGCCTTTTCAAAGCCAACAAACCAGGTTTCAAATGGTCTGTTCAGACTGTGACAAGATGTAGCTCATTTCCCTTACAGACCCACAGCAAGGTCACCGGTCTTTTAGATTCATTCTGTTGGAAGAAAAAGAGGAGGGGAAGGGGAGGCACACGTAGAGCAAGGCCTCGTCCTCTGCCTGGAGGTCAGTCCAAACCCAGTCATCATATTCAGCTGGATAAGGGAATTGGAAAGATAAGTGTGTGAATGCGTGGGTGTATGTGTGTGTGTGTGTGTGTGTTCATGTCTGCCTACACTCATATAGGTGTCCATACATTTCACACACTGTGGACATATAATGTTTTTTTTTTCTGTATTTGTTTTAGAATATTTCCATTTTGTTGCAAATATGAACTTAGATCCACAAATAAGTGTGTGTCTGCTCAGGAGTTGTATAATAAGTGTGGATCGCAGACATGTTAGAGCGGTAATACATCATTACCATATCCCTACCGTTGGCTATTCTAGGGGATTTTCTATAATAGGAAGGCCTTTGTACGTTTGCCTGTCCTCTTGTGTGGCTTTTGGGCTTGTCAGCCTGATAGTTTAATCAGCCAACCTGTCATAACCAGTGCTGGAGAAGGACTTTGCCCTGTAAATGCAGATTTATATCTAAGTTACATCAATGAATTACATTTTCTGTCTAAATAGCAGAGAAGCTGGTTAAGGGATGTAATAAAGCTAATCTACATACAGCCCTGGGTGGATAATCACATCTAATAAGTGGGACTCACGCCCCTATTAGCTGGGAAGCGATGGGGGAGGACGGAGGACAATTCAAGGAGTCAGCTGTGCTTGCTAATTATCTCTTTGCAGTAGGTGATGCCTGTGTATGTTTGCCTGAGAGCTGTTGTGACATGTGAGTGTGTGGATTTAGATTCCACTGCTTATGCAGCAGGTTTTCAGCCCCTGCAGACACTGCCTATCTGTGCAAAGGTGTTTTTGATGAGTGCTTCCCCATTTAAGAGGTAGTGTAGATTTACTACAAAAGTTGCTCACATCCTTTTAAAATTGATTCAAGTTCATAACTCATCCATGCTGCAGCAGTAAACACAATGCACAACTGCTGCAAAGCACATACATCGCTTACATTCTTAAAGGGCTCATCCAGCATTCAAAACATCGGAAACGTAACGGTGAACTTTGTTATATGTTGTCATGTTGCAGTCAAAAGCTTTACTGTTTTAAGAATTTCTTAGAAATAAAAATATGAAAATGTGGTGTGCAATTGTAGCCAGCCCCCTGAGTCAAATCTTTATAAAACCACCTTTCTCTGTGATTACAGCTACACGTCTTGCTGTCTCTGTTTTTTACCAGATTTGAACAAATAAGATTAACATTTTTAATAATTTTTCTTTGTCTCTCAATCGGATTTAGGTCTAGTCCATCTTAACACATGAATACCCTGTGATTCTATTAAAACTGTAGCTTTTTAAGGGTCATGGTGAATGGTGAAACCACCTTGTTTATTGGTGGCCTCTAACCAATTTTCTCCCACGATTCCCTGTATGTAGCTCCAACCACCTTCCATAAACTCTGAGCAACTTCTTGTATAAAGCATTTTGCTTCTTGGCTAAAAAAAGATTAAGTTTTGGTCTACTCTAACCAGAGCGCCATCCTTCACATATTTATTATAACGTTTGTTCATAAATGTTCTCTGATAAACCTGTGAGACTGGTGGAATTTATACTGAGAATAAATTACACACAGGTGTGTAATATTCACTAAGATTTTGAAAGACAGCTGGATTTTATTTTGAGTTAAAGGAGTAAATATGGCATTATACTTTTTTTTCAGACTTTTTTGTAAAACTAATTGAAAACCATTTATATGTTTCATTTCACTTTGCTTTGAGACACCATTATCCCATGTAGGTGTCTTGAAGCATGTGGACGTTTGTGGTTAACATTTAACAAAAATGTGGAAATTATTTAATTGTGTTCCAGGACACTATGCATACGGCTGTACTATACATAAGGTATGCTGTTGCAGCACTTTTGAAATTAAGGTTTTGTTTGCGTTTGCTTAATTCTTTGACAGGAAAGAAAAAGGAGGTGGGAAAGAGAGGAAGTATTTCAGTTTGAGGCTCCTGGGTTTGTTTCCAAACCCTCAGTGGTTTAACTAAATTATAAGCGTACATGCCTAATAAGTAGTCTTCCCAGGGCCTGCCAGAGGCTGCATCCCAAAAATAAGCCCTGACACTTTAAAAAAAATGCCATCTGCTTTGGATGAAGGCAGGACTCAGTCAGACTTCCTTCTCTATGAGCGACTGTAGGCCCTGAGGTGACAAACTCAACACCTCACTGCCTTAATCTTCCTGTTTCTTTGACCTTCCCCTGGCATTACCCTGTACCAAAGCCCCCCTGGGCAACATTACTTAAGAAATTAGAGGTCTTGTGTCAGACTGGACCCTGTAGCCATGTGTCCTCTCCACACAGATCGAAGGAGTGATTAGCGGCAACCAGGAATGAATTGGTGCTGTTACAGCAAGCTGCAGCAAACTCTCTAACATCTGTGTTTTAGATTTAGAGAGTGGAAAAGATTCACAAGTTGCAGGGTAGAGGCAAACTTGGTCCCCTAGATGGAGCAGCTGAGAGTGGATGTGCATCTCTCTGGTGCTCCACCGTTCACACCGCTTTTCCTGTTTGATAGTGGTTTACACATCACCCCATGCAGACCACTTAACAGAACTGGCTACTTCATGCTAAATTCCTACAGCAGATGCTTTTGTCTGGGATGCATATTTTAACTTATTGAGTTCCTTAGGATTAGTGGAAAAGCAATAATTAGTAATTGCTTGTGTGGCGTGCTGCAGGAATGTTGCATTTAGTTTACATGTGTGTGAACACTGTGCATATCATAATCCACAAAAAAATTCTCAAAGCAGGATTTTGTTTTTAGCATTGAGGTTTTCAGGTTGACCATCCATGAAATATGTGCAGCTCAGGCTATCCAGACTTAGAGAGGACTGCTGGAGTAACCTGAGGTTTTGTGTCCTTTCTGAATCTCACTTCAAAAATAAGTTATTCTCTCTGTTAATCAATCGCTGTATCATCAACATTAAACAATTCATAAATTTTATATATGATTCATAAAAAAGGCACCAAAAAAGAACAGCATGAAGATTTCCATAACATCTGAACATATTGTCATATCTGCTGTTAAAATGTCCCGAATGTTTGATTATATTATTTGTCTTCTTTGTATAGATACAAAACAGGATTTGTGTTTAGGCAGAAAATGTGAAAGACTGACTAAATAGTCATAATCAATTAAACAAAAAAGAGACACAGTCAAATGTTCTTTAAAATAGTTATGTGAGAATAAAAACATGTGGACACAAATTTGTGCCACAAGCAATAGCTACGTATCCTCTGAACTTGAAATGAGCTAGTTACAAGTACCAAAATATAACAAGGCGTTAAAAAATGTATTCGTATAACCACTACGAGGCTAAAATTAGCTGTTGTGCCATTCTCCTAGATTAACTAAATTTAATACATTAAATCCCATTTAAATGAATTACTACAGAAGTGCTGGAGTGACCAGAGTTTTCTCTGATTGAAGCACTTGCCACACACTGCCAGTCAGCTGCCACAAAGCCACTAAAATGTTGTTTTTTGTGATTACATTCATTTTCAGTTTTCTTTCTTTGGTTTTGCTATAGTTGTAAACCAAATGTCCCTGAATAAAGACGTTTAAAAGCTTAGAATATTACGGCACAGTGAAGGCAGAAGGTAATAAAGATGCACGGTCTCACCCGTAACATTAAAAACAGATTTTATTCCATCCTTCTTTTTCTGTGAAGTCATCTGATTGGAATTTGACTTACATATTATATTTCACATGGTTTGATTTGGAATTAAATTATTCAGAGCACCGCTCACATCATTTTACATTAATGAAAATATAATATGAAATTAATGAACCACTAGGCATTTACGATTTTCCCACCTTACTTATTAATATCACACCACATGTAAAAGTTGACTAAGTAATTGCTGGACAAGTGGTTCAAACACAGTCCTCAACTCTTGCAGAAATATCCTTTTGATTGCTATTGCAATTTGCGCATCATTAATAATTGACTGCTGTGTTTAAAAAAAAATATATATATATTGTTTGCAATAAAACGTGTTTTCCATCGTGATATTTTATTGGGAGGGTGAAGAAGAGCAGGAACTGAGAACAACAGGTTGTGACACATAACACAGGCCTGTGGAGAGCCTCATTTTAAAATGACATGTTTGGGTGAAATTCACAAAGACATTATCATCATCTCCCCCTAAGTGTGCAATCTCTGGGCTCCTGTGTGCACCGCTGTGTGCCACTGGTTGTTGTTAGCCAAGCGGTTAAAAGAACGTTGTTTTGCCCTGATTGAACTGTCTGCGTTTGCACGGAGGAGTAAGGCTGCAAAGCCAAGCCATTTAGGGGAGAGGCTGAGCCTGACTCGCTGTCGCTGCACGCCAAAGTATTACCTTTCTAACTAGAGACTCCTGTTTCACCAGAGAGCTATCACATTTCATAACATGGAAAAATAACACTTTAGCAGGGGGGTCAGGTGGGGAAATGGCACCTCTAAATGAGGGTTAAGGCCATATCATTGTCTTCTCTGGCAGAGTCACCCCCGCCTCCAATAATTCTGCTGACCTTCGTTGCCATGCGGCTGGTTCGACATGGAAGGGTGAGCTACCGGGGAGGCGATCCTTTTCACGCAGCCCGTTCCCCTCAAAATGGCTTTTTCTTCTCCCAGACAATCATCTGATACGGAGGCTGAATGAAATCACAGATTACATAAGAAAGGTCCTCTCTCTGCCGCCGATAAGGGCTGCACCTGAAGTGGCTGCTCTCATCCTCCTCTCCCTCGTCTTGCCTCTTCTCTACGCTTATCAGCTCTTTTCTCCTCTTTGCGTTCCTACGTTGCTTTTTTTTTCCTGCAAAGCCTGAGCTCTTGATTTAAAATATGTTGATTGCAGTCAGCAGAGAAGATTAATATGTAAATGTCGCTAAGCTTTTTAATCATATAACATTAATTGTAATGTGCTTAAGTGCTATATCGTGGTGGGGAACAGGACACTGTTGTTTTTTTTTTATTTCAATCTTTATGATACTTTCCCCTCCTTTGTTATGTCTTTGTAATTTAGGGACATCATCAGAAGAAATATTTCCCCTTTGCACCACATGTGAAACTGAGCTAAGCATTAAATAAAGAATGATATCTATTATACATTTGAGGAAGAAAAATAATGCTTTATTTCCCTTGTGTACATACACTATATATGAGAGTAGAGAACGGCTCTATTGATCTTGGGTTTCATTAGGTGAAAATGCCTCCCTCGGTGTACTGCTGCAACTTTTCAAGCCCTCCGAAATCTGGGTAAACCTAGAGGAGGGACACTCAGAAAATATAGCCCCCCCACCTGAGCTATTCTTCAACCTAAGGAAACCAGAGGAAATGTAAATGAAGTGGTGTGTGTGTGTGTGTGTGTGTGTGTGTGTGTGTGTGTGTGTGCGTGGGTGTGTGTGTGTGTGTGTGTGTGTGTGTGTGTGTGATGAAGGGATTGTAATAGATTCAGAGGAATTGGCAGCAATAAGGGTCGCTAGACAGAGCTTAATCAAACACATGCACACACAGGCTCGCTCTCGTTTAATAGTCTGAAATATGTGGTGAGGACAGATGGTAGGTGCCAAAATAAAGCTCAGCTCAATCTGCTCAGTCAGACGGAGAGCAGAGCGCCACACTGTGGACTGGAAGAACTACTGAGCTCGTTAAATTCCCCGATATTTTTTAGTCATGTTGATGATAAATCTGCTTTTTGAAAGTGCATCCTTAATTTCTATGTTCACAAGTAAAAGACTTTTTTTCCCCCCGCACATAAGTTATCATCAGACTGTGTGTTTGAAAACCATAAAGGACCTTTGCATGTACTTTTATCTTCATTTCTTCCTAATTTTCAGCACTTCTCCCTCACTAGCAGCAGAGATGGGCCTGGAGGCTTCAGACTGGCTTTAAATCAGTAATTAAACTTGAACATGGACCTGATGGTTTTCCTTTGTGTCCCGCGGATCTACTCAGTAAAATTAAATATTTTACTGCTGGGGGTGTTAGTGGGGGTGGATATGTCACTAAATCCATCAGGAAGGAAAATGAGCTTTTGCATAGATTATCACAAGATGGTTTTTGTCTGGAGTTTTCTTATATTGTCTCGCTATAAATTATTGTTAATAAGAGTCTTTAAAAAAGTGAAAACATTACAATAGATTAGCATAGATTAAAGCACAAGGCATCATGGGTATGTGACTGAGGACTGCGTGATCTTACACTCCTGAGTGCAAAATGTGGATAAGAAAACTACTTTTGATTCAAGTGCAAGCAAAGGAACATTTTTACAATGTTGTTTGGGGGGTGGGAGTGCTTCTTGTTACAGTTTTTCTTGTTGTGATTAATCGGATACATTTACATCACAATCTTGAAAGACTTATTCATGCACAGAGTTTCTGGTATCAAGTGTTTGCGAGATAAGAGGAGGAAGCCAGGTCTTGTCAATGGCTGTACTTATCTCGGGTAGAAGTGAGAGGCAGATTGCATTTCAATCCACATGTATTATCTTTGGCTCTTTGAGGTATTTTGTATAAGAGCAACTCAGCTGCTTAGGAATGCTTTCAGTGTTCATCTGGGGATGCACTTCAGAAAGTTTTCCTGAAAACAAACATCTGCATGGATTAAAAAATTAAAAGATTTCTTGGGAGAAGTGACCTGAATATTTAATCTACAAACAATACATCCCAACATTTTCATTTATTTACTCACAAGCACGGGGATCTGATTGGCTCCAAAAAATACAAATTATAAACTATTTTACAAAGCTCAAAACGAACCCCTGTCCCATATAGCTTACGGTTTCACTTTTCCTCAACTCTTTGTGTTACAAAATGTCTAAATCAGCCTTTGTTATCTTAAGAAGCTCTTGCTTATTACAGAATGAGTTTGTGAAACTCTTTCCAACTTGTTTAGTTTAATTTGTTTATCTCTGAGTAAAGGGGTAATTTTTTTTTTCCCCGATAAGCATTTCCCTGTCGAAATCCTCTTTAATTCATTGGTTAAAAAGCACAAAGGAATGCACGAGGCTCTGACGCTGGGACAAACCCAGGCGATGGCAGAGTGCACATCCAAGACAATCCCAGTGCTACCTGTGCCATGAAGATTAGACCATTGTGCGAGGGGAATGTTATCGTATGCGTGCCAAGCGCTGACTGCACTGTAAAAGTCGCCAGTAAGGTGCTTAAGATATGCAGTTTTGTCCAAGGATTTATTGATACCATAACTGGAAAAAAAGGTGACCTGGTATCTAGGATATAGTCCTCAGCAGAGCGCCTTTTGTGGTTTTTATACCCATATATATATTTTTACTCCTCCTCAGCAATGTTTAGGGACAGTATCATAGCCGGTGAAGGCCCGACACTGTTCGCTGGTAAAATTTTATCTGTATTCTACAGAGATCAAGAGCCTCAGCTCAGTGCTTTGCAAGTTGAGTGCCGCTGCCAGAGGAAGTGCAGGGCTCAGGGTACCATGAACATCCCCTGAGCTCCCCACCCTCTCACCGCTAAAGCTCATCTGCCACCACAGCACCACTGCATCAACCAAGGCACAACGCAATAAATCCATGAGAAGGAAGAGGAAAAAAAAAAAAAAACATGTTAAAAGACTGCATGCACTCAGTATGTTAAAATACAGTGTGCGAAAAATAATGGCTTGCGAGACTATGAAAAGGCATTATGATCATATAACAATGGTCATATTTTGAAAGCAAACCTTATTAAAAAGAAAAACAGCCATGCGGAATGAGTGCCGAGTCTCGGAGCCATCTGTAGACCGCTGAGTGGACTCCGGACGTCACGGCCCTTGAGGCTGGCAGGACTGGCAAGAGCAATAAACAAATGAGGAGAATGAGAGTGGAGTGGCAGAACGCAGCGTATCGAGGGCTCTGCTGTGTCGGCACTCTGATTTCGTTTGTGCTATTACATAATTAAATTTGGACTCGGATCATGCTTTTTAAGAGATTATGTGGCATATGTTGCTTGAACATGTGCCAGCCTGTGAAATGGGCCTCCCTTTCATGAGTACTGTATTAGGTTTAGAGAGTTTATGGAAAATCGGAATTAGTTTGGTGCCAGCAGTTAATGAATTGATGTTATGATCTCGGGCCAAACGATGGGAGCATGCTGTAACTAAGACTTGTCATTAGAATATGAGACAAAGAAGTCTGCAAGGGAAAGACTGTAAATTAGGATTTTCCCTTTACTCCCGTAAAGACATTTATATACTGTGGCTTAATATATAATGCACTGATGTCAAGTTTGTGCTATTGAAGCATATGGTTTGTTATTCTCTTTTTCCCAAGACTACTCAGGCAATCTTTAGTCTATTGGCGTACTGCCTGGGTCATTTATCAGATAATTTAAAATGTTTGAAATGTAATGGTATTTTGTTTATTAGTGTGATAAAGATATTTTTAATGAAATATTACTGTAGTTGTTCTTCATTCTGAGGTCAGTAGTTATACAGACACATCCAATAAATCAGAAAACTATTAGAAAGCCTATTTAATTTAGGAACTTTATCACAAAGTGATTATATAGATTAATTACACGCAGATGGATGATTGGAAGTCTTTATTTCTGTTAATCAGGATGATTTTCCACTTACAGTTAATGAAAACATAATATTTAAAATTAGAATATTACATCGGGCAAATAAAAAAAAATATCTAAGAACGGAAATCTGGGGTCAGTGAAAAGTATGTTTAATACCTGTTTAAAATATATTATTTTCAAAATGTACTGATCTGGACTAAATCATTTAAAATGATTGTAAAGTGATGTTTTGTATTTTAAGCTTTGATTTTGTAGTTTGGATGATTATGGATTGAGGCAAATGTTTCTCAAATGATGTATTTTGGTAATGTAATGGTCCACAGAATCATAGGGACTAACTAGCAAACTTGACTTGACACTGTTTAGGTTAGGCTAAAGAAATGACATTGATGCTAAAGAAATTAGATTTTCACAGAGGAAGTTAGCATATTAATGGAAAGTTGTGTGGAAGGAAAATATCTAAGAGAAAAAAAGTCAGGCAAGCAACAGGAAGAACTGTAGCCTTGACAGGATTGTAAAGTAAAGCCCATTCAGTAGTTACTGAGTCAACAATGACTGCAGCTGGACGCAGTGCTTCAAGAGCCACCAAACGGCTCATTTTTTTAAATTCACAAACGTCATAACCCAAAGCCCAGTTTTCAGTTGAAAGTAGGTTTTGCATTTAAACTTAAAATGAAGGTCTCTGAGATTCTGGAGGGAGAACGGTTGAGCCCAGAACACAAGATGCATTAGGTCCATTTGAAGTCAGTCTGTTTATAATATTCAACATTTCTGATTTAAGTTCTGAGTTTTTATTATCTGTAGGTCATATTCATCTATACTGATAGAAGACACAAACACTTTAAATATTATCAATGTGTTTAAATTGGGTTTCACTTTTTGATCAAAATAAGATAAATGAACTTCAATGATGTCCAAATTTAACAAAATTCACATGTAACTGACTGAAAATTAGTTCAGACAGTATTGACGACATAAAAAATCTACATAGTTTTTTTTTTTTTATCTTCAGATCTATTTTTCTTAAATAAATTTCCTTTAATGAACTAAAAAAAGTCAGACAAACGGGAAATGGACAAACTTTATTGTTTGTCCATTTTTGCTGTGTCTCTCACCCCGTGTATTACTCCTGTCTTCTTCCTCCTCTACCTCACTGTTCAGTGTCGTGCATTCATCAGGATACAGACGGACAAGCCAGTTGGCTCCACTAAAAGAGACACACATATCACGACCCTCTCCCTTTCCATCTGTCATTTTGCCTTTCGACTGAAACATGGCCCCTGTCAGTGCACCGGCTGAACCCATCACTCTCCCTTTCGTTTTTCCTGCCATGAATCTGCTGTCACTGCCTCCATGCGGCTGTGCAGACCCTTAAAGGTTTAAGCGCTTATTCCAGTCATTATTGGCTATTAAATCTGGTGATGGTCGTAAAGGCCCTGGCTGCTCCCCTCCCTGCACCTCAGAGGTCAGCTGATGGCCTGCTTTATGAGCTTGCCGTGCATCACTGCCGGCCTCTTGTCTAACTCACGCCCGCTTCTCGTTCACAACGGATGGATAGGCGGGCCTCAAGACCGCACTCTGTTTGTCCCCTGTCTGCTTGGCTTACCTGAGTCACCAAAACCCTCCCAAGTCCCTTATCACACCTCTGTGTCTGGCGCTCTTTGGTGATTTGCAGCTTTAGATTATACGAAGCGACGAGACCTGAGTGGTCTACAGGGTAGGAGCAACCACCATCATGGGGTTGGCAAGAGCAATTCAGCAAATTTATGGCACATTTCAAAAAAATTGTCATTTTTTACAATCCTATAAGCGCAAGAGTGAGTTACTTGCACTCGTAAGTTGTGTCATTTCCCCATGCCGTTTGTTGGAGTCAAACTCCCAGGATTGTCATTAAGTTTCCAAAAGTGAATGACATCAATTTTATTTGACTTGTTTAAAGGCCTTAGCCTCATAATAAGCATTGTTATATGAAACTACTGTTCTAAACCGCTGTGCCACATCAGTTACGACCCAAGGAGAGGAGAGGACAACTTCTATCATCATCACTGGTTTTATTGAACCTTCATTCATCACACTGACATTATTCTCAATAAAAAATTCTGGAAATTTTCAACTAGAATTGAAGGTGGCCAGAGTCAAAGAGAAGAAAAGCAACACCCACTTTATTTCTTACTTAAAAAAAAATCCACTTACTTATGTGTCCCTTTGTTCTTTTAAAGGATAGTCGCATTTAATGGAGCTTCCACTTGTATGGGACATTGTTGGTCCTGTTGCTGCTGCATGTGCTAATAATTCATTGGCCTGCCAATTATTCCTTTGACATATGAAAGAGAAAGGAAGAGGAAAGAAGGCAGGAGTCAGAGGAAGTACCGTTTGCACGCCACTTGCTTAAAGACTGCTGGAGCCAAAGACTCTTGGATGTCTTCCTATTTTTTTTTTTTTTAACCCTCTTCCTACTTTAAGGACTTTTTTTGAGAGCTCCACACAGGCGTGCTGCTGTCTTTACTGTGAAGTGCAGCCCCTTTATTACCAGGCCTCTGGTGACCTCACCCCGCTGAATGAAGTCATTGACTGAACTGCAGGAAGACAAACCTGCGTTCCGGGGAATTAATCAGGTCCATCAGCAGCAGAGCTTCTGGGCGCTGGGCAGCCATGCTGGCTTGACTGGCTCTGTTGCCCCTGGGAGCGATGTGGGGTAGTTACAGAGCTGACAGCTAGCTGATAGCCCACCGTCCTTCATATTAAGAGCACATCAAGGCCAGGCCTCCCAGATAAAGCGTCAGGGTTGAGGACCAGAGAAGGAGGCCTGTCTTGCTGAGTGCAGCATGACCTCACCCTTAACATACGCAGCTTGGAGTTTGGATGATGGAGGAGAGCGAAGGGCCTGTTGGGAAAGGGGGGCAATTTGGATGTTTAGTCACCTGAAACTCTGTTTTCTTAACATGTCGCTTCCCAGTGGTGAATAAAATGATAATAATGATAATCACCCCCACCCCGTCTTTGCTCCCTGTGCTCGTTTTTTTCTCTCTTACTGTCATTTGCGAGTTCTCTGTTGTGTTTCAGCCTGTCGTCGTAATTTGCCTTCCGTGATGGCATGCTGCTCCATCCAAAAATGAAGAGAAGACCCCCTTTAAACACTACCAATTAGAGAGACAATTAGACTGAACCAAGCCACTCCAGGGCTACTGAGCAGTCATCTGGATGTGCCGCCTGCTAAGTCTGGGTTTGTTTGAGTAATTGTGTCTATTGCCAGATAAACTTACACTCCCCCCTTGCATTTTTTTTTGTGTGTTTTACTTTATTATGTATGTGTGTATAGACTGAGTATGACAATAGGATTTCCTGTGTTTGAATATATAGAGGTCAGGATTAGAAGTAAGGAGTTGTTTCGGGCTACTTTATGAGGAGCGCAACAGTGAAAAGCTAGAGAGCTCCTTGTCACAGATGAAGAGCCATTAGCTGGCCGGCCACTGCTTTGTTATGCTAACAGTTCAGCACTCTATGCAGAAAATGACCCCTTTTTACCCTTTTTGAACAAAATAGACATTATTTTATCATTTTATTGCCTGCTTTCTTGTCTGCGAATGGCAGTCATTTGGCAATGTTTGATGGCGCGGGTGAGTTTGTGGTGCGTCTGAAGAAAGGTGGCGGGGAGGGTTCGCGTCTGAATTCCTGAGCTGCGTGTGAAAAGGGATCGCTTTCTTTGGGGCTGAATTTAATGAGATGATCAATGACCCTCAAGATTCGCATTCACAACAGGGAGAGAAAAGGAATGAGGGAGCCGGAGACTCAATGGGTTTTTACTGCGATTGTATGTCAGCTGTGGTCCCCCTTTGAAAATGTGAATTGTTTTTGAAACATAAAATCCTTCTTTTTGATTGCAGAGGGCTGGATTTCCTTTGATGTAGCTCAGGGAGACAGAAACAGGTCTAGAATTCTTCTTCAAGTAAGTTTGTGCATTAAAACAGATATCCATCAACGAGAAATATGAGGAGTAGATTGGATAACTGTTTTTTTATGCACATTGTTGAAGCACCTGGGTCACAGTGAAAGGGTTATTTCACAATCAGCAAATGGACTGTGATGCCTTAGCATTGTACGCTGCTTGTCGGACAATTTGTTCTGACTGATTTTGACTAATTGTGCTCACCTTCCCCTCTCCTTCCCTTTGAACTGCAAAGGTAAGAAGGAAAACTGAGAGGTATGCTTGAAGCAGTACTGACAGATTGGACTGTGTTCTCACTTTGAATTAGCAAGCACAAAGTTAGATGTCAGAATGTGTAGCTTTTGAAATCATGCAACACTAATATGTACACACGGTGTGGGTGTACTTGTTGTGCCCTGCATATGAATTAGCTTGCATTCTGCATTAATTGTGATATATTTACAATAACATTAGCATAAAACAATGCACATTAGTGCCTTTGCATTTTGCATACAAGACTATCAGTGGATGCCACCTTGACAAAATCTGGATGATTTTATCTTTGCTTTTCCATATGCATTTAGAGCATGCGTGTACATACACAGGAGTTGAGTACACTGAAAAGACACAGTCCTCTCCTATGTTTTTTTGTGCCCTCTTCCCTAATTTGCCTATTGTGAGTGTGTGAGGGGGAGCCAGCAAGATGACATCATGCAGCACACAGTGTTTGAAGTGCCAGTCCTGAAGGAACCACTTATAGCAATTAGGATATCCTTGAACAAGCGTTTGCGAAACATTGGCTGGTTTTTGGCATTTGCCTCCCGTTCCTGCCTACTAACTAGCAAGGTTTGATCTCCCATAATTATCTACCCACCGGCTCCTCACTCTTGACAGCTCCCTCCCTGGAGAGGGCTGAATGCCGGGGCTACTCACTGATTGCATCAAAGTGGCAAAAATTGCAACATCAAAAATAATAACTGATATTCCGGCGGCAGGCTGCTCTTTGAATATTTTCTTTAAAACGCTCTCTAATTTGTGTCTCACACGGTGCCAATGTGTGTATGACTGTGAGGGCTTAAAGCAAATAAAAGCAGGGGAAGTGCATTCATTATTGAACCCCTATTTACATATGGCAAACTATTCTGTCTGAACTGGCATGAAATAGACATGCATTTACTCTGCTGTTGCTTTCACCCCATTCCACACTTCTTGTAGGACTTGCTCAGCATCTCCCTTTTTTTGTGTTTAAATACTTCTTTTTTTTTTCCATGCCCTAAAACCTCATGACTGGCATCTATATCAAGAATCCCATTGACAAAAAGTGGTAGTATGGTAGACTGCTGTGAATTAAAACCATCCAAAAAGAAAACAAAACAAAAAAAAACAGGCCAATAAGAATATAATTAAGAAATAAATATATTGAGACGTCTAAATTTGCTGACTTTCGAATCTTTTACCATGTGACCAATAGGGAAAACTACTGAAATGAAACTGAAAATGTTCATACCTGTGGAATGCAGCACAATATTGGCAGGAATTAAAAATCTACACATTTATAAAAATACAATTTCACATTTAATGTATTTCATTGGAATGTTAATTGGATAAACCATCACACAGTGAGCAAATAAGTAAACAAGTAAGTAAGGTTTATCAGTACAACGCCTTTCATAGTCACAGAGCACTGTACAAAATAAAACCACAGTAGTATGCAAGTAATAGTAATCTATGCAAATATGTAACTATCAGAAGAAGAAAACTGAATTTATTTTTTTCAAAATTAAAAATCTGAATTCATGTTAAAATTCATGTTAAAAGGAAGCTGCTTTAAAAACACATAGTAATGGGACATACAAAAAATAAAAAATAAAATAAATACACACACTGATAATTAAATAAATGACCAGTTCAAGCCAAGCTGTAACACAATTCTGTCAAGTTCAGCTTTTTAAACCCACTGGTTAAAATAAGGCATCAACTCAAAGAAAATCAGGCAACTGTATCATGTCTCTGACAGCAATCCCTCCTCCTTAAGGAGCATGTGACGGCAGGACACCACTTATTACATGATTTATTAATTTGTGGCAATCACTCATGCACAAGCAATAATTAGGCCAACAGAATAGACACATTTCATTACAATCTAAGCTACAAGTGTTTGTTGGTTTGTTCCTAATGCCATTGTAGATCTAGCAGAAGTATCAAATCCTAGTCCTCGAGGGTCCTGTAATTTGGAAATACAACCCTGGACCAAAACACCTAAATCAAAAGGCGAAATGAACTCCTCATTAAACATGAAAAGGCAAATTGATATTAATACTTTTGCAGGGCATTAAGGACACATTTTCAGCTTGTGCTGCTTAAAACAGCTAACGTAAACCAAACTGGACGTATCCACCATTCTGGCTTTCAGCTTCCCAAAGTCGTTAGGGTTTCTTTACCTTTCTACAAACTATGACACCTTTCTGCCACAAGTAAAGGGTCAATTAGAGGAAGTAACATAGCAAAACCTCACTTTAAAAAGTCTAAACTATGTTAAATGTATGAAACGGTTTGTAAATGGGTTGTGGCCACTGCCGTAAAAAAATCTTCAGGCTGCAGTAACCTCAGATGATGCTCACAGAAATGTGAGCCAGGCATGCACATAAATATTTTGTTAGGCGGTGTGTCCAGAGGGTCCACTTGCAGCGATGTTAGAAGGCTCTTTGAGGGTGACATCCATATTTCAACACCTATCTTGACTTCCCCGACCTTGCCAAGTTACACATTAATAACACATTTATAATACATAATCTCTTCCTTGTTCTTCCCATGTACACTTTTTTTTTTTCCTCTGGCACGGGTGGTATTCGTTTTTAATTGTGGACATCACAGGAATAATTTGCTGTGTCTCACATGCTTTACAGATCATTTGCATCACCTGCCCAGTGTCTGTGAATGAGGGCTTAGCCTTGCTAGTGGTGAGTATTACTTCAATGAATTGAAGGGGACAATTCTGCGCTAAAGCAAAGAATTGAGATAGACAGTCAGAGGAGGTTTTGCAAGAATGAAATTAAAATCTGTGCAGCTGCGAATGGGGTTGCTTTACCGGAATAAATTAACGCCCAAAAAGAGGGGAGAGGCAGGTTTGCTTTGCAATGACAAATGTTGATTTCCCTCGAGGTATTTAAAGTGATTTGACCCAGTCATTCTTTTAAATCACAGACAGGAGATGATAAATGTGCTACTAATGAGGCCTCTGCATTTTATCTCTCACTCTGCCTCCTGCAGGATTGCCCTGACTCCTGGAGCTGCTGCCAAGCTTCTAAAAAGCAACCTTACCCTCAGTAAATCCCAACAATGCAGAGTGCAGGAAAAAAAAAAACATCCACCCATATCTCATACATGCTGTGAGAGATTGTCAGAAAATTAAAATCAAACACGCAATCGCATTGTTCTTTAAAAGCACTCTTTTTGAAAGCCCCGCTAATCTGTAAAAAGAGTTACTGAAATTCAACCCTGTCAGCATTTGTCGACATTAAGATAATCTTCATACCAAGGCCCGTTTTTTTTCTTTATCTGTCTCTTCCCTCCATCTTAGAGGTAAGCACTTTGTCTATTTACACATGACAAAAACCAGAGCTGAAGGAGCTGTTAACAGCATGGCTCTCATTATCTGCTGCATTGAGCATGTTGCGGAAAGAGATGAAGGCTCTTTTTTAGGTACGGATGTAGAGCATCATTGATAGGGTGTGCTGCTTTACTCTTTTGCAGCGGGCCTCTGATCAATCAGCGCTGACTAGGCGGGGGTCTTTGTGTGCCACATGGAGGGACAAATGTCTGCCAGGGAGCGGGGCTCACCTGAAAAGGCGATGCTACACACACCAGCCAGCCCCTCGCCTGCAGATTAGCGCCAGTGCGCTTTGATGGATTAGCACATAGAAAAATTGCTTGATTATTGATATGAAAATGTTTTAAGGGGGGAGAGGGGATCACGGGGAAGAGGAGGTTCACAAAGTGGTGTGTTTCTGAGGGATATGTGTGTGGTTATTATCTCCCTCGCTTTGCCTTCACTCACCTGCCCCCCCACCCCCCACTTCGCCCTCCCTCTCAGAGAAACAGTGGTACAAAGGAAAGATGAAACACAAGGAGGAGTCAGAACCTGCCCGGGCTTTCTCCATGAGAGACACATTCAGCTGCACTTCATGAAATATTGTTCATCATCATATTAACAGGGCTGAACGTGTGGAGATAAGGCCCGTCTGAAAAAGAAGTGAGCAGAATGTCCCTGTGAGATATTTCAATCCTCATCCCTCCGAACATTAGCTTATTCATTCTTTCAGCGTGAATATGAAATGCAGCAAGACCATTTTTTTTTTCTGCCAGCCCAAGAAAATGATGACATAATCACCTCCCATTTAATTGCTTGATTTGTCAATCCTTTGCAGTCCAGCACTGTTCTCCTTCAAGTATTCTGTCCGGAATACTTTAGCTGTCAAATATCACCCGTAACAGAGTAAAGCCTGAAATTTGCATAGTGAAATAAATACGTGCGTGTCGCAGTGAGCAATAAATACAAATGTCAGTATTTCATGACATGAACATAATCACGTTCAGACAGAAGCAATCTCTTCATGTGCTGAAAGCTGGTGAAGGAGTGCTATATCGCCTGGTAATCACAGTTATGCACAAGTTTTCACATCCCTTGAACCTCACCAGACATTCCTGAAAATTCACAATAAGATAATGTATGACACAGTTTTGGAAGGAACAAATGGAAGAAAATTCTATATATTTTGTCTTTCTTTTACAAACAACAATTTTAAATACATGCCATATATTAATATTTGGTCACACATAATCTGATCCCCCTAAATAAATCCAGTGCAGCCATCTCCCTAATTAGTGAACATAAAGTCCACATGTGGGTCAATATAGAAGAAGCTGTTTTTGTTGTTGTTTCTTTTTTCTTTTCTTTTTTTGTTGTTGTTGAAACAGTCAAGGGTTTGCTGGGCAACATATTCAGCAACAGAAACTTAAAATAAAAAAAAACACACCAAGCAGGTCAAGAATACAGTTTAAATGAAACTGAAAGCAGCGTTTAATTATAAAACAATATCTTAAGTTTTGGGTATATCATAAAGTTTTGCTAAATGTATTTTTTTTTTTTTAGAAATGGAAAGGGTATTAATCAAAGAAGCAGCCAACAGGTCCATAGTGTTTATGGAGAAACCTCACAAGTAGAAGAATATGTTGACAAAGAAAACTACTAATCTGAAGTCACAAGAAGAAAGTTGTTGTTGAAAGAGAGCCATAAAAGTTTATAGTTTGCCACAAGTAATGTTGGGAACATAGCAAGCATGTGGGAAAAAGATGCTCTGGTCAGAAGAGAACAAAATGGAACGTTTTGGCCAACATACAGAGCTATGTGCAGCAGAACAAAAAAGGTCAGTGGTGGGAGCATGACGCTGTGTAAATGCATTTCCTCAGCAGGAGAAGGGAAGCTCGTCAGACTGGATGGGAAGATGGTTCAGTCTAAATACAGTGCAATCCTTGAAGAAAACCTTTAACCTCACCAGAAAAAGACTGGCGAAGTTGTTCTCTTCCTATATCATTTTAGCAAAAAAAAGGTTCATATTTTATATTCTAGCTATTCCTCTAAAATAGGTTCTTGACATCGTCCCCATTTAAAAAAAAGTATCTTACCACATACATTTTACAAAATATACATTTCACATTAATGTAAGGTAAGTGCTGTTTACAGATGCTCTCCATCCACTTTGACTGAGCTTGAGCTATTTCGCAAAGAAGAACTATCAAAACCTTCAGTTTTTAGATGTGCAAATCTAGTCAAAACCTACCCAAAAAGTTATAGCACTAAATGACTCAAGGAGACTTTATAGAAACATTTTTATAATTTTACTGGTAAAAAACTTGAAACTCTAATAGAATTTTCCTTCCACCTGACAAGTTTTCCAAAGTTTATATTAAACTAGTCTGCATCAGCTGATGGCAAAACAGCTTCTTGAAAGTGTGGCCATTTATCCACTGAAATATTTTGTCCACAACCATCTGGGATTTCAAATTAGGTGACAAGAGAAGACTTAGATTCTAAACCACTTAAAACAAATTCCTAGAAAATGTTGTTTCTTTCAGCACACCCCCTGTGGAATTTACATTGTATGTTTTACTTAATTTCACATAATTAACTTGCTTTTACTAAGGCATCTTAATCGGAATGAAACGATTGGCAAATTTACTTCTGTTTTGGCAAAGATATTTATTATATACACCCATATGGGCTTAGACCTCCAGGTGACTTTTGTCCCGTAGCTACCAGGGGTTGTCCATCTTAAGTAAAATGAAGATGAGGGGCTGCAGGACTTCTATTCTACTGATGACAGGAAGTTGGGCTACGTCTGTTAAATCTCATCTGTGACCAGCTGACGACATGCTGTCCTCTCACAGCCTGGCTGTATTAAAGCAAACGGAGGCCTCTCAGACGAGCCCTCCCTGACTAATAGAAACAGTGTGTGCACAGTCTCAACTGCAGAAGTCTGATGAGCGACACAAGCAACACACAAAGTGTGTGCTTTACAGCTCCCCCACCCTCCAATGTTAAGGTGCAGTCGTAAACTGAGAATTTACACCCTTCATTAGGGCTAGTACAATGCACATAAGTCCAATGTATAACAATTGGGATGGCTATAAAGTAACCATTTTATACCATCTTAAATCTGTGACTTGTTGGTGACCCTGGTGGAAGCAGTGTTAGGGCAGGCAGATTTACAATGGCTGCATATGCCCTCTGATAGGCCTCTGCGTTTTTAGAGAATTAAATGTGCCAAAATGTAAAATGACTTAAATAATGCTTTTATGCAGCCAGTCAGAAATATAAGTCTCCAATGCGTAATTTACAACTTGTTGCTCCAGCCTTGTTTTTCCTAATGAAAAAAAAAAACTGCATTGATTTGTGCCTAGCTTTAGCTTTACAGCCCGTTAGGGGAGAATGGAGACCCACCTCGTTTTTTCCTGCTCTGAAGTCTCTGTGGATTGGTCTATCAACATGACATATGGTGTGTAAAAATAGCCCAGGTTAACAGATGAAGATGATACAATACTGCTGAAGAAATATGGTGGGTGTGCATGGTATGTTTTTTGAACAATGCATCTGCATGTTTAGAAATAAAGTCATGACTCATCAAGGCGACAGATCACAAACACGCCCTTTGTACAACATCTCTATTATTGCACCACCATTTTATTGGTCACAATGCCTTGAAAAAGATTTTTCCACCTAGACATTTAGAATATTTTGTCATTTTATCCTTACAAGTATCAGTGTATGTTTTTAAAATTTTATGTGACACTATGATCCAAAGTTGCATATAAATGTAAAGTAGAAGGGAAATTATATGATTAAAAAAATCTTTAAAATATGTCTTGTAAATGCCATCATTTGTAGAACCGTCTTTTGCTGTAGTTAGAGGTGCAAGTCTTTTGGGAACAGATTCTACCATCATTTCAACTTCAGAGTCTAAAATTTGTGCTTATTCTTTTTTGCAAAGACTCAAACTCAGAGAGATTAAACAGATGGCTGTGGCCACAAATGTTAAAGTCTTATCCTAGATTCTCAGGTGAAATTAGGTCTGATTGTTGACTGGGCCAGTTAAAGTTTGATCTAAACCACCAGATTTATAATGAGCTTTACTGATAGTTTTCCTGTCAATAGATTTGACCACCTGAGTGGTAGATCTCTGCAGCTCCTCCGTTCATGCTCTCTACTACAGCCTGTAAGTTCAGGTGGAAAGCCAGGTCTGTTTTGGGTTGCAGTTCTTAGGCAATTAAAGCTCGAATTGTTGTTTTAAACTAAAGCATTGCTGTGAAACCTGATCTGTTCCATTCTTGGTCTTCATGGTGTTAATGTTCTCTAACAAAGCATTGAGGAAACACATAAGTTGATTCTGATGTAAATAGGTGACTTCAGAAGGGAGTCGGTTGCACTTATTTTAGGGTTTACATTTAAAAGAGCCTGGATACATATGCACACCTCACTTTGTCAGATTTATCTGTAAAATATAAATCCCAAGGAAATACTTTTAGGCTGCAGTGTAACAAAATGTGAACTAATTTATGAACTTTTTCAAGACATGGCGTTTCTTAAACTGTGGACAATTTAGCAGACTAGAGGAGTGTAACTCTTTTGCTTTATTTAACATGTGAGAATTATTTTTTTTTTTTTGGTAGAAGACACAATCAGGCCACAGTCTATTATGTTTTTTTTTGTTTGTTTTTTTCTTGCAGCAAAACACAGTCACTCACCTGACTACCATCAGTGTCAAAGGGTGGCACCCACTCAGCAGGAGATCCTGAGCCGAGCCCATTGATGAGATGAAACAGGTTGACTTCTCCCTCAGCCTGAAGTGGAATGAAAAACAAATGTCATGGAGGGTGACAGAGAGCGTCTGTGTCTTATCAGTCCGGACAATGTGAGTGATGGTTCTTATCTGGCCCCCTGCTCCGTGGCTGTTTATTATCCCAAGGTGGCAGGGCGGTGCTGGGAAGAGAGGAGAACTGGGAGCCCCTTCGTGATCCATCACTCCGGAGGTCTCCTTCCTCTCTTATCTGACTGCTACATGGATAACCGCAGCTCTTGTTTACAGACGCCAGCTATTTGAATGAGTAGCAGGCGTAGGAAACGATTTCTTGGATCTCTTTATCAGTCCAGGTGAGTTTTAAGCAGGATGGGGTGCATGACATTATTTTCCTTTCACATTCCAACATTCACATGCATATACACATACAAAAACTGAAAAAAAAAAAAAAAAGCCAAGAAGTAAGTTTACACTTATGTACACTATTATATGCAATCACAAAAAAGTTTTTTCTTGCAACGTGAATGAACAAAAAAGATCAAACGGTAACGCAAGGCAGCAATGCACAAGGGAGGATAAGCTTGTCTGTCTGCTCCGTTTATCTCTTCTCATGAAGTACATTCATTTTTGTTATCGTGTTTTGATTTTCTCGCTTATCTGAGTCAGCATGTGTTGCCAGTGTATGCAAGAGAGAGCGCTGATGTGAGTAAAAGGAAACTATCAGTGCCCGTGGTGCCCACTGAGTACTCTGTTGATGTTGCTGCATTTCACAGCATCATATCCTGAATAGGAAGTGTCGTTTCTATATTTTCCTCATGTTGTTGAAAGGAAAACCTCAATAAAGATGGCTATTTTTTCACTTGTTCCATTTCCTTTCACAAGCTCTTCTGGGGAATTTCTGTATCTCCCCCTGGCAGGGCAGAATGCGTAGGTTTCCATTTCAAACAGGGTCCCCATGTCCATCACATCAACAGGGGTCTGGTCTAAAATACATACCTTCTGTCAAAGCCAGAGGATCGATGGTGGGTAGAATGAAAAGATGGCAGGAGGGAGGGGATGATATGCGTAAGCGGTTCTTAGGCTACCAGGTGCCCATTTCCTTGGGTTTCAGTCATGGGCCTTCCTTTCCAATGTATGTCACCTCTTGTTAAAGGTGAAGAGTTGGTTTGAACAAAGTCAAACCAAGTTGGTTTGGCTTTTTTGGGATGTCCCAAAAGGAAATCTCAGCAAAGTCTGTCTGTCTACCACTCCTTCAGCATGCTTGCATGCTGTAGCTTATCTCCATACTGGTTTTAGTATCATAGGATCAACGGACGTTAATTGGAACCGATGAAAAGAGTTAAATATGGGCAGCAACCGTGGAGATGGAATGAGGATTGTGAAAGTGCCAATGTTGGGAGTGTGAATGTGGGATTTATTAAGGGAAAATGTAATGAAAACAAAATGATGTGTTCTCATGAAATTATGTGAAAAGACCTTGAGGTCAGTGCAGAATGCCAGCCTGTTACAGGGGGAGGATGGCATACTTGTGATAAACAGGGCGCTGTAGTCAAGGGCCAGGTCATCTATTGCCGCTGACTGGACTAAACAAAAACACAAGACAGACTGAAAGTTTGCAGGAATTTCTCCTATGTCTCCTTAAAGAAATATGTTTGTTCATCACTTCTTTGTTTGCCTTCACTCCACTTCTTCTTTCTCTAAACTGTCCTTGCTCTCTGATTAGGCTAAGATTTGTATATATTTACTCTGGGAACAGTAGTTACTAGGGAGTATGAGGCTACTTCTAAGCTTTGAACAACACAAAAAATAACATTTGTTTCCATCTTGGTCATTTGTTTATTAACGTTTGTAGCTTGTACACTTAGGTTCATTTGTACAAATATGCTAATGAATACCCAATTTCTAATTTTCAAAGTTTTCCTCAGATTGACATTTACTTCTGAGAAAAGATTATGCTTAAGCTCATTCTTCATTCTTGCTTCTATCATTTGTCGCTATGCGTAAACACTGGGCAAAGAAGCACACTACATCATGTTATTATGTCCAGTCTAATACTGGCCATCTTCGTAAATCATATTTTACTACAGTGTCAACTGAAAGAATGAACTTATAATATGCTGGCATAATTACTGTCTGTTTTTCAATTTAAGGAATCTTAATATCGCAAAAGCCCACCACATACTGATGCGTTTTAATATGTCTGTGATTAATATATAAGGTAAAAACAGCATTTATAAACAGCCCACCTCAACTTAATAGCATTCAATTAATCATTGGCTGGGCCCAGTTGGAGCCAAAATAATGACGATTTAATAATGCGGTGTTTATAGCAGTGCAGATTACCAAGTATTTATAAATGTCACAGGCTGGTCTGTAATGCACATTGACAGGAAAACATGTGCAGGGCTCAGCAGTGTCTGCTCCCATGCAATGCAACAAATGTACCATCCCCATAGCAAAGCGGCTATGAATAACTGTGATAATCACTTCACAATGGGTTCATTTATCAATGTATGAGGAGCACAAGTGGTGGGATGATTACCCTGTCTTTGTGTTTTCTGTTGTGCAGGTTTGTTTTTGCTAAAGAATTGAAAAGACAGACGTCTCTGCAGAACGCTTTTATAGGACGCTCGTTATTTATTCGTCTGTGTGGACTCTTAGTGCTTTTTATGTCACATTTGACTTAAGGCCCAACATGTTTGTTGAACTTATTTATAAACAATACTTATTGTTTTTAAGAATGAAAACCAATAACCACTGCAGAAAGAGTTAAAGAATGTGAAGCACAGGAGATTACATTCTATGTACAACTCCACCTTAACTGAAATTTGAGATAAAAGCAAAAGTATTCAAAACCTCTGTGATTGTTGCTAGAAGGCATCATGAGCCAATGTTGTTTCTTTAACAAATTTCATTTAAAAAAATCACCCATTTGCAGTTGTTAACAAGATTTCAATTGAAAAGAGCAGACAAATGTTCCCCCCGCCACATCATCTCCCTAATACCGCCGTGTAAATTTGTACTTCTTCACGCAGAAGTGACCCTTGGAAATTGGGTGAACCCTAGTAAATCTCATGGAATTTTCAATTAATCACAGTTGTTATGCCCACCCCCTATTTCCATGCACCATTCCAAATATATCTACATATATATAAAATGACACAGTCAATGAACACACAAATAACAAAAAGAAAAGATGGAATTATTTGTCATGTTATTAATAATGCATTTAATAAATAAGCACAATTAAAAAGTAGTTCTGTAATGCAGTATACAGCTTTTTTTTTCTTTTTTTTAAATCAGACAGGTCATTTGTATCAGAGAGGGTGTATATCTGTCTTTGGCTATGCTGACTTCTTAAAGAAATGATATGTGTCTTGTAGGGGAGTCCTTTACTGGAAGATTAACATTATAGTAAGTTGTTCAGGTGATGCAACTTGAGGTATGGTACATCCTCAGACTGGGCTTGGGTCAGGTTTCTAGATCTATTTTAGTTTTATGGTAGATGTCAAAGCAACATCTCCATGAATTCCACAGTCAATGTGTCCAACGACTCCCAGGAAAACATGACGAGACGATGGAGATTATTCAGATCCCTTGTCAGTGGTTTGAGGGTTGTTACTAATGTGTTGTCCAAATTTGTTTTCGTAAACTTAAAAAAAGTGTTTTAATTTTTTTTTTTCTTCTACCCAGCTTAACTTTGATTTTTTTTAAATAAATGTTTCTTTTTATCTTAACAAGTGGTAGGTAGTTGAATTATTTTCCCTTAATTCACCATACTCTTCTGATGTTCTGAATATTTGAGCTAAATTGGTAACAGTGAATCTGAAAATACATCACAATTTTCCCCCTTTGACGTTTCTTTCTTATACTGTACGCCTATAATGTGTTGGAATGGAAAGCTATTTTAAAAGTAAATGAAACAAAAATGTGAGTATTGAAAATCCCAGTCAGAACTGTGGGTGTGTCCAGAGTTTGTCTGAGTTTGTGTGGTCAGCTGGGTGACAAACAACTTCCCGTCATTGTCAGCGATAGACCTCATCACAAGCGTTTTAATATGTAGGTAGCATTTAGCAGCTGAAAACAATACTAACATAAACTAAGAATAGCTTTGGTGTTGGAAAGTGATGACTCCCATCCTGAGAGGAAAATTCACCATAATTAATGCCGTATTTAGAAAGAGTTGGTGCTCTTTTATTTGATAGAAAGTTGTCCAGATGTAAGTTTCCAAGTAATCATCAGACCTGTATTAGTCAGGCATGTGCACTTTGTGCAATGCTAACATTTAAATCGGGGCAAACAGCTGATGAGAAGATAAATGAGGTATGCGAATTTGATCTTGTTGTTGGTGGGGGGTGAACTGCTCTGAGCTATGCATGTAAAAATGTGGAGATGGACAGGTTGACAAATGAAGAAGAAAAAGAGACAGCAGTGCAGTAGAGGCTGCTTGGTGGGGATGTGAAAGGAAGGAGGTAGTGGTACACTGGCCACCATGGGACCAGAGAAAGGTCATGGTGAAATGGAAACTGATTCTCCACCCTGCCTCCCTGGGTAATATCCCATGACGCTGCTGTTCTGCCCTCCCATGCAATGGTGTTAAGCTGTCTTTACAACCCAAAACTGTAGTTGGGCTCCATCAGCAGGAACAGAGCAAAGAAGAGTGTCTGCTCGACCGCACCTTTCACTATCAGTAAAGTGGTGTCTCTGTAATGATGATGGTGCAGTTGCAGAGAAGGGGAATAATTAGTACCTTAGGTTTTGACGAGATAATTTCAACTCTTACAAGGTAACTTCCTTTTTGCCTTGCAAACATATACTGTTTGTTTCAGCAGAACCTTCACAACCATTGTTTTTTAAAAAGCTGGAGTTTGGCATTTTGGCTAAATGGACGTTACTGTTAAAATAAGTGGTTTTGTATAGACAACAGATGGCAGTTCTGTTTGGCCTTGGTATTATTTTTCCTTTGAATATTTATGTGCACAGTTCCTCTGCACGTTAACATCAAGACAACATATAAATCTACTTACAATGCATCATTGTAATGTATCTACTTACAATGCATTTCAAAGACAGAAAACAGAAAAGTTCTCAACAATGAAGTTTTACTCTCATTAATGTGAGAATTGAGCTCAACCTGAACTGCACTTTTGTATAGCAATACATTTAGGTGAAATCAAAAGATTTGTTTTGACAATTATTATTTGTAATATTTAGTTTTGTTATATTTGCAGGTTACTGACTCCTTTAAAATTAAAAGGTTACTAATTTTGTCTCAATTCAACAACTGCCTTCCATACAGCACAGATATACATGTTGGACGTTCAATAAATTCGTTATAGCCAAAGCCATGCATATGATATGCATCTCAAAAGTAACAAAGACATTTCCGGTTGTTAACCTCATAGTGACCAACATCTCTGCAAGAGAAGTTTGTCTTACACTGTCCTATTGAAACATTAGAGTCATAAGTTTCTGATGGTTAAGGCTGAAAATATATCACTTTGACATAAAAGTTTTATAATATACACTTTTTTCATTCTGGATCCATGCTATGGACAATACATACAGTACTCTAATAAAATGTTGATTGTAATACACGTTTTTTATGACAAAGCAGTCCAATTTTTTTAGACAAGCATGTCACTGGGCATAAACTGCTTTCTTTTTACTCTTCATGCCTTCAAGATGTTCTTACCTCGGGCTACAAAAGTCTCAAGCAATGTCAGCTTTGTCCTTCTTTCAGCCCTCTAACATCTCACACTTGGGAAAGCAAATAACGCAAGACAGATTGTAGGGCTGAGAACGCAGCGAACTGTACCAAAGGCGAGATTACTTTGTGAGAGATTTAAAGGTCCACCTTTTAGAGTTACAATGGTGTGGTAAATAGCCATCATAATGTGTGGTGTTTAACAGAATTGCTTCTCATTTTCACTTTCATGGATGGTTAGAAGATCTCCTGCTGTAATGACTGCTCCTTTCTCAGGTGTTAATCAGTGTTTGGTTTTGTATATGGTATGTAAAACATTGTTAAACAAGTGTAAAGGGCAGAGTCGGCTGCTGAATTTCCAAACAGCACATTTGAAAGGTACAGTGGATTTCTGGGTTCAATCTTTGTACAATTGTAGACATTTTGCAAAAAAGGTTTGCATGGTACGGAGTTATATGCAATCATATGTACTTCCTTTGCTCCTTTTCTAGCATACATGACATATGTATGTAGCTCTAGTGTATTTTTTTTTTCAAAATGTGTATTTTGAAAAACATCTCTTTCTTTCTGACCAGCCTTTAAGACCCAACAATAAAAATAACATTTAGAAAGGTACCCAGCCCAAACGATTATGGTACATTTACTGCCAACTATCCAGAAAATGTGTTTCTGGTTCCTTAGACGATTATATGGTTTTCACCAGCGAGGGGCGGAGAGGTTGGCTGGCTTCCTGATAGAGATTTATACTGGCTTCATGGTTCTTTTTTGTGCTAAACTATAGGTATGTGTGCAGGAAACATGTTTCAAGAAACATATAAGAGCATTAAAGCCTTTTTTACAGGGAGAAAAATGAGGTCCAGTTGTTGTCATGACTTTTACTTTTTAATTCTTCGATATAATCATTTAAAACATTTGGAAATACTCAATGTGGGGAAGTCTCTTTTAATTTATATAATTGTTTATGTATATCCTTTTAATCACCAACTTACCATAGACATTGATGAGGACATATCCGTGGATTTTAACAGATTTCACTATCTGTGTGATGATAATTCTCTCGATTAATGGCTCAGCAGTGGAAAATCATATTCATCCCTTCTTGTTTGTCCCATATGGATTTGTTCACTTACTCTTATTGGTGCTCATGATACAAATTGCACATACTTGACTAAGATGACAGGCAGCCTCACACACATAAACTAATACATACATGATAATCGCCCCCACACACGGAGTCACACACAAAAATACACAGAGTGTGAATGAGCCACACCAGGCTCTGTTGTGTCCAAATGTAGCGCGCTAACTGTCCCCTATGACTGAGGCATACACTCTGATATCGCAGTCTTCACTCAAATCTATTTCATCCTGCTGTTTCTCCCCGTCATCCCCATTATCCTCTCCCGTGTTACAGACCTCATGCTCTTCTTTTGGAATATTCCCACTTTGTGGCTATAATTCACTATGGTCTGGCTTTTTGACATGCATGCAAATTGGCAAATTACAGGATGCCGAGCTGTCACTAGTCAGATTCATGTGGTCACAAGGGGGCTTGTGGAAGTTGGTAAAGGGGGTAGGGTAGAGCACAGCGGACATTAGCCCTGCCTGCATTGGTCTAACATTGTTAAGGCTGACGCTTGAGTGACACTCACTGCTGCTGTGATTTGAAAAGGCCCACCGATCTGGGCTGCCTTAGCTGGTCTTCTCCCCGCCCATCCCGTCTTTGTGTCTATTTTTCTCTCATGTTGTTTTCCTCTCTTTGCACCCACCACCTCATTTGCATCAGAGGGCAGGAGGTTTCATAGTGTATGGGAGGGAAGAGGGGGGACTCCTCAACAGACCCTCTCCGTCCCGTCTACCCACCCTCTATCAAACACTCTTTGTCTCACACACCCAGGCCAGTTTGAGGCAACAGCCTGCCTCCTGCCTAGTGCCTCTGGCTGGGATGGGGTTGGTGTGTCAGGGCAGGCAGCAGGGATGAACAGCATGATTGTGTTATTGTAACTGGGCATGGCCAGGCTAAAGCAGCATCCACATCCAGTATCTGTGTCTGGTTCATCCAGCGTATCCCCTTGGAAAGGATGTCTCACTTCAAGGGAGCAGGAAGTTGGAGTGAAGTATGGGATTTCTGGGTAAATAGCCGGACTCGGACAGTGTCTCCTGTATCTCACACATGGACTGTGTTGTAGTGTTTTGAGAAAGACAGAGAGGACAGATATCCTTATACAGCTTTTGTTGTGAGAAGGCCAAAAGTACATTTTACTGAGAAATCAACTTATATCCCCCTTCCTGTGAACCATTTCTACAAGATTATTCTGCATAGCTACCAACTTCAATATGTTTTACTTTGGTAAAACCACAATAAATGTTTTTTTTTTTCAGTTTTTAATACATTGTTTGAAAGTATAGACACCCCCTAATAAAACTCACAAAGCACCTTCCAAAGTTGCCTAAACATTAAAGATAGGTCAAGGATAAAGTTGTGGAGAAGTATAAAGCAGAGTTAAGTGGGTAAGTCTGGCATAACCACAAAACTGCCAGGAAATAGCTACCCACCTAAACACACAGGACGGGCACTTATCCAAGCATTCATCAGAAAAGCAGCCAAGAGACTCAGGATAACTCTGGGGAGAAGCTGCAGAGATGCACTCCATTAATCTGGCAGCCATACAAGAGCTGGGAGAAGAAAAACAGTTGTAGAAAATCAGCACTACACAACACCGTTCCCACACTGAAACACGGTAGAGGTAGCATCGCGCTGTGGAGATAATATTCTCTACCCAGGAGAGACAGGAAAGCTTTTTGGAGTTAATAGTATTATTGATAGAACAACATGCAGAAATCCTTTCAGACTCTGCAAAAGTCTGGAGACTAAAACAGAGGTTTGACTCCCAGTAATGTGCAGCTAGTGCTATAATGGACCGTTTTCGAGCTAATAGAAATGAACCCCACACTTTTCAGATTTTTATTGGTGTAGAAATAACATGCTTTGTGATGGTCTGTCACATGTAATCCATATAAAACACATTGAAGATTGTGATTGTAAGAGGTGAAAATGATTGACTTTTTGGGGTATGAATACTTTTGCAAGGCACCGCCATAAAACAGATAAATACCCCCTCTCTGCTGTAATAATACATGGTCTCAGGCTCAGTAATTACACCTCTTGCCGTTCGGTCCCCTCCCTTCGCACTTTTCTGGCTAATAGTCAGTATTTTACTGAGATTGTAGTCACGCTTTCAGAAGGATGGGTTGGTGGTAGCCACACCGAGTCCTCTGTTAAGGGGAGCAGTTTTAATTAAGGTGGAGACAACACCTCTCTCCCAGCTCATCTTTCACCTGGGAGACATAGGGGGAACTCTGACACCAGCACGGCATGCAGCTGATTAAAGTCGGGCCTCATTTACCGATGCCTGCTGTCAACAAAACACCACTAATGGCATTATGCCCAGGCACTGGGGTGCAGGCCTGGGGACTATCCCCACCCAGGTTCAAACGGAAAGAAAACAAACTTTGCCTAATCTCTGATACAGGAGCCTAATCTGTCTCTGATCTTATCTGGGAGAGGCCTCATATGTTACTGGGCCTTACACCACTGATTTGGATTTTACTTAAGCAGGCGAAGACTACCCTGTTCTTTTGCGTTTCAGGGGGTGAAATATGACTCAGAGTTGGTGTTTAAAGGTGACTTATCCTTCTTAATGGTATGACAGCGGCCATATTAAGAAGTCAGTCAATGACCCTGCACTGGTGAGACATAAGTATTTGCTCCTCTTTCATCACCCAGTAGATGCTGGCAGGGATGTTCCATGTATTCTGAGGATGACCTCATAGATCCAACTCTTTTCATTCATCACTTGTTCTATATATAAACATGAACCATTGTTCAAATAGCTTGACTTATCTCTTTGATGTCCTGGCAGTACAACGTTGACATGTCCTCACAGTCTGAGAGAACACTCAAGCATGGAATCCTGAACACGATGTGTTTGTAAACCAGTCCATTAACACACCCACTGCTGGTCCATGAGATCTACCAGTTAGGACTATCTGTTACACAGATCATTTCAGGTATTTCTTTTGAAAATGTAGTGAGGAGTAGGAAATCAATCTGTTTTGCTTTGGTGATGAATTTCTATTAATCGGCCTGATTATGATCTAAATTGCAGATGTTTTAATATGTTTTACAGTTTTGTTCTTTCATGCTTGAGTCCGTGTTTACACTGCAAGCAACTATGCCATTAACACTCAGCATGCCTTGCTCCTACAGTACATTTTGATAAGTTACATTGTAAAACATGAGCGGACGGGCGGTATTAAATTTACAGCTAATAGCTGGGTCACTTCTCTTTGGTGTCCATTGTGCTTTTACAGTCCTGTTATTAGTTACCCTAGAATGGAAAAATTTACAGTCACTTTTTACTGATTTGTATAGGTAGTCATTAGGTTGGGTTTCACCCTCGCCTCACCTTTAATGGTGGCATAGATTAGACCTAAAGCAAATTAAAAGCTTGAGGGCTATTCGCTCAATGAATAATTAGAAAAGTTTGTTTCTTGTAAATTGACAGTTCTTCTTTTTGCAGCCTTGTAAAGTTTTATAGAACCGTACAGCCAACCTCAAAATGGAAATTTGTGTTGGAAGCCACTTGGAGCACGATTATAGCTCCTGACTGTTGTTAATTTTATATTTGTCCAATAAAAGAACTGGGGGTTACAGATGTACTCTCTATGCTGCCTCATGAACCTCACGTCCCTTGACTACTGTTCTTTCTTGTGGTTGACGAGGTAATAAGGGGCTTCCCAGTTCTTTATACAATGGTGTAATGGTTTTAACATTAAGCAGAATTGGCAAAAAATGTCTGTTTTAACAGAAATGAAAAAAAAAAATGAGCATAACCAAGTAAACCAAGTGTGGTAAAAATCTTTCTGTCTTATCAGGACTTCTTATGGTAGCCCCATTCTCTGCTCTTTTCAACCAAGGTCAGCAAAATGTGAGCATGCAGAAGAGGAAGTTCACAATGAACCTTCTTGATTACCGCCCTGGGGAGACTCAACTGTGGAACCACTTAAAAGATAATGCCCCGAATGATGTTTTTTAAACTCTGGCTGCTGATGTTGCTAGCTGAAACAATATCAGTGATGTAAAGGAAATGGGACCTGAATGGCACTGTTTACAGTTGTTGAATGTTCACACATAAGCAGCAAGTTCCAGTATAAACATCCACTTGGAGCATGTAAATCTAAGGGCTATTAATAAGCCCTTTTATCTTCTCTTCTGGAGAGTGGCCCTGGAAAGCCTGGGGTAATCTGGTCCTCACTGATGAGCTCTCCAACATGTTCCTTTTCTGTCTTTTTCTTTTTTTTTCTTTTTTTTTTCACCATAGTCTTTGCCTTTGGGCAAGGGAACTAATTACAAAGCTTTAAACACCTCTGTTTTATATTGCCTGCTTGAATAAAGTTTGTTTTAGTTGTGTGTTTACAGTGTCTGTCTAGCCTGCAGACTTGTGTATCCCAAACGCAAACCTGCCAATGTCTCTGTTGATGTGGACGGGTTTTACTGAAGCCTTCCTCGACTCTCAGTTAGCTCTCCACCAGCCTGTCCCTTCCTTCTAGTGTTCAGCAGGACAGTGACAGCACTCATACGGTTGCATCTCCTTACATATTTCCCTCTGCAGACTGATGAGTTCTGACGGAGAGAATGCCTTTGACTTGCGTTTTCTCTCATGCAGACCCCCTTTCAACCGTTGTTTTTCTTATTCCTGTCGACAGAAAGTTGTTTTTGCTGCCTCCCTTCCCTGCTTGTCCGTGACAGGCATACTTCCTGAATTCTGCGTGAGTTGGTACTTGTGTGTGTGTGTGTGTGTGTGTGTGTGCATGTGTGTCCATGACCATGCATGTATGCGTGCACATGTCTGTCTTTGTTTCTATGTATGTGTCTTGGTGCTGGATGTGTGAGTACTTCAAGTGGAGCAGAAGCAGCTTTTATGTCAGTGCCAAGTATGGAGAATGGTTCCGCAAGTGAAGGACAGCCTCTTTGCTGCACTGGGCTTCCCACTCTGTTCCCAAAGAGCCAAATTCCTTTATCTGATGTTGGATCTTTGTTATTTGTCCATGAAACTACTACTGAGAACATCCTATACCTGTGGGACTGGCTGAGTGATCTCCTCCAAACCAGCATGTGGACAACAACATAAATGGAGCAGTTTGCGTCTCTGCTACCCTGTATTGTCATTAGGTTGCCGCCAGCTTCTTCTTTCCAGCAGGCTTTGATATATCAAATACAGTTGCACACAAAGTCATAGTACGATGGCCATACGGGCAATATCCTGCTCAGCCTCAGGCTTTCTGGCATCAACCAAAAAGCTGAAATGTTCCTTTCACTCTGACACATCTAAATTTCTTACATACTTCAGACCTACATCCTTGAAACTCATTGTACCTTCTTGGTCTGGGTTTGAGGAGCCAGCTGCCATGATGATTTGGGTGGTTCAGCGACTTTCTTGCGATCTGGGTATGTCAGATCTCAAAGCAGATGGTGACACATTTTAACTTCTAAGACTCTAGTGGTACTAATATTAATGTCATAAGAAATCTCTAGTCTCTCAAGTCATGTTTTCACATTAGTTGCTGGACATAATTAATAGGCTTTACATTTCACACCAATCCTTTTTGCTGTGATAACCATTTGAGGAGTGGTAATGTATGCTTCAATTGGGCCTTTTTTTACTTTAACAATCCAATATCCCCACAAATTCTTCCTTCTCCCAAGGAACCCTTACAAAACTTTAAGTTGTTGCATAAAATGTCATAAACACATTGATCCGTAATCACTGCACTGAAGACCAAGTCAGAAGTTCTGAAGTGTAGGGTCAACATGAAGAACAATCTGAAGACAACCATTCGACATAAATGCAACACCAATAAATGTATTTGGGAGCAACATAATAACCTGATTCAACAAGACATACTACACCCTCACAAGAAAATTAGTTTTGCTAAGCATAATCATAGGTGTTCGACTAAAACCAAATCCTCAAATCTCTTAATAATCAATCCACACCTTACTACTTGCTGTTGTAAAACTCCTGGAAGTCTTAAACCCATTCCAAACCCACAGAACATTCTTAGTCCAGATATTTCCTCCAATATCAGAACGTCTAAAGCCAAACTGAGTCTAAAGCCAAACAAATAAAAGTTCAGGATTGAAAACATTTATGTATTAAGCTTTTCTAACCAGGCTTTCTAATTTAGTCATTTTAAAAATAAATGGGATTTTGGATGCCCTGGATGGCATTTTTAGTGTTCACCAGCAGTATTTCTTACAGAAATTATCACTGGTCGTGTGGAATACCCGTGATCAGTAAAGAAACATCTCAAAGACCACAGAAAAAAAAAATTACTGGCTGATTAAAATATCTGCCGAAATACCCTCTGATATCTAGTTTAAGTTAAAACATATTCAGACAAAGAAGCAGAATACCCCTGAGAAGCGACTGCAGAGAAGAATTTCTGATTGCCCTGTTTGTTAGTCTAATACAAAATTAGTTAAGTGCAGCAGTTTGACAACAAACATAATTAAGTTAATTTTACTTTGCTTAGAAAACATCTGTATATTTTAATATTTTTAGAAAGTAGAAAATATTACAAAGATTGCCTACTGTTCGAGATGGACACCAGCTCTCACACTTCCCTGAAAGAAAAAGACGGTATAAACAACTGGGTGGGTGGATAGATTGATTGAGACGTTGAATTATTTTGGCTTTTTATCTCTTTAACTGAATACTTTAGATTTGATCAATGAGGGGTAGAAAATCAAAACCAGCAAACCATCTCTATTCTCCTTACATGTACCTTTTTGTGACTACGTACTTCTTAGCTATTACAGGTCAAATAAGGTTTTCTTTCTTTCTTTTATTTTAATCCCCATTAGTTGTAGTTTCCTGCATCTACTCTGTGGTCCAGATATTCAACATAAACTACTAAAAATGCATAACGTACATAGATCAGGTAGGTATGGGCAAAATGACAGATTCCAGCACGTCTCACAAATGAGACCCAGACTGGCAATAAAATAAAATTGTTCCATCCCAAGTGAAATATTTGCTTTCTCACGTCTTTCTACTTTGTACTGCTGCAGTACCTCATGCTTGAGATAGAAAGTACATTCTGGCTGCCAAGGATAGACAATCCAGCAGCATGCTTTGATATCTGTGTATGTGTCTTTGATGTTCACAACGCGAGATGTGCAGAGATATTTACTAAATCAAAGTAACTTTTCTTTCAACAGCTGCATAGAATTTGAGATGAATGGAAACTGTTATATATTCCTGAAACTCAACAATAATAGTACTTTGAAGGGAAAGTTATGTTTTGGTGTCAAGGGAAAGATAAATCAAATGAGAGAATGTGGTCAGTGAGAAAAAAATATCATATGGAAATTTACTTGCAAAACAATTTATTTATAAATTTTTAACACAGAAGTTTACAGTTTGTTTTATATTTTGGTGATGACTCATCATGCCAGTGTCAAATTATTCTGTGGCAAACAGTGTTATCTTCCGCCTGGGAAAGTTCTAAACTTTGTCTTAGCATAGCATGTAATTTAAGGCATTTTACAAATTTTGAAAATATCCTTAAATCAGAGCCAAAGATTATGCTAGAAGTCTGTCTACCTATCAGCATATTGTCTTTTATCAAGTCTGATCAGCTTCTCATCATCTTCATGGTACACAGGCACGACAACTTGCCAACTCTCCTTCTGATTGTTTTTCCAAAGCGTGTTCCACTTCCAGTCTCTGAAAACAGTTTTTGTTTTTACTTTTTTTTGTTGGTTGTCTTCAGACTTCAATGGCTGCTGTATCACAGGGAATGTTTCCAAGAGCAACAGAAGAAGTCAGGTTCCCTAAAGAGAGAGCTGAGTCAATTTACTCATCGAGCTATGTTCTAAGATCACAAGCTTTGGGTCATGACTTAAAGAACCAGATCACAGACAAACGACCAAAATGAGTCTTCTCCACAGCGTATCCCTCCGAGACGGACTCAGAGTAGAGTGGCTGTGGGTCTACAGAGTGAAGAGCCAGTTGAGGTGGCTCAGGCATCTGGTTAGGATGCCTCCTGAATGCCTCCCAGTGAGGGGTTCTAGCCATGTCCCACTGAGAGGACAAAGAAAGACCCAGGTCCTGCTAGAGGGCCTATTCCCCTGGAGTAGTAGGCCCAAGAGGCTGGGGAAAGGGAAGTCTGGGTCTCCCTGCTTAGGCTGCTGCCCACATGACCCAACTTCATAAGCAGAAGATAATGGATGGATGCATAGGTGAGGTTCGAATAAAAGGCCTGTGTACAGCACAGTAAGTTATCTTGGCGCATAACAGTAGAAAGTATTAATTATAATTGTCAAAGAAAAGCACTTACTTTAATAAAACAGGACAACTGCTTCTTTAAATTTTTCCACACATGGATTATTAGGGTCTACTAAGAAACCATGTTACAAACTAAATCATCTTGCCTCCAACATCATTCAAACTTCAGAAGATCTAAGGCTGGGAATTGGTTTCTGCTGCAAAGCAAGCAACACCGGACAGGACTGAATCATAAACAAAAAGAACGAGTTACCTCTCAACTGCTGAAGAACTATGTGGAACTCCCCAAATACACACTAAATCCAAAGAAAACACTTGGGAAAAATGTCAATGTTTTAATTTGCACCTCAGATTTAAATTTCCATTTTATCAGCATAATAAAAAAAATTAAAGCCAGGTATTGATTTGTGATTCATGTACATGATTCACACATTAACACAAGTAGTTCATTTTAATAAAAAGTCTAATTGGCATGCTACTCTTGGAAAGGAACTTTATTTTATTTGTAAAACTAGTTTAGTCATGCTGTATATGAGCAATATCAGTTGGGAATATGATCCACATTTGCCTTAATAGTAAAAAGTAAAAAAGTGTCTTACAAATGTTAAATCTGTCATTTTTAATAAAAGTTGAGCTGCAACTAAATCCTTTCTCTTTCTCTGTCTTTTCCAGAAGAATGACTAATGTTAGAATTTCTACTATTACACCTGAAATGTATTATTTTTTCAGCACTTCAGCCACATTTTTTTCAGCCACCTTACACAAGTGTTGAAAACAACCCCAGAGTGAGTTTGAGTGACAGGTCTGGTTTTGGAACCGGGCTGGCTCGACAGCCTGTATCCCTTTCTCGAGTTGGAAGTAGACTGCCTGAAAATGACACATCCCAGGGAAAGCCAACAACTGGCTATCACCCCGACCGTTTGTCTTCATCAATCAACCTCCGTTTGTTGACCAAGCAACATGGTGTCACGATTAATTTCATGCATTCCCTTAATGGGGTCCAGAGGGGCATCCTATCCACACAGTAGGCATTTCCTGTCCTGTTGCATCTTGGGATATGTCCGCTTCCTTTTAGGAGATTGGTTTTTCAAAGTTTTACTTCTTCTCCTGATGGTTTTTCTTTTCCTCCCTCTTTTTAATCTTGCCTTCATTCCTGTCTGTCGTTTCCCCCCTTCTTGGTGTTATTTGCTTAGCTTTGTCACAGTGCTTCACGTTGGAAGCAGCTCCACTGTGTTTGTATCCTTGTTATGTGAATACTTGTGATGATTTCCACTTATTTGCCAAGGTATACACTGAACTGGATGTTGCAAACCTTTTGATCAACCCTCAGATTTTATGAACAGATACTGGCGCTGTGCGCTCAGATCACCGCATTAGCGTTTCATTTGAAAGAATGGTGTCACCGTGTTGACAAGCTCATGATAAGTTGGTGGCTTCTAAGGGAAAAATGTTTAAAGGAGATAAATGCCTCAGGACTCCATCTGTCTGTCTTATTGTCCTGATTGTAGTTTATTTTCGTGATTATGAAAACCTGCTTTAAACAGGCTTTGGGGATGTTGGTTTATTAGCTTTAGATAAAGTGTGCCCCCCGTGCAGTGGTTTCACACAAGGTATTTAATGTTATCTCTTCTGACTTCTGTGCGTCTGTATTTACAGTCTACACGACTGCCTTTTTTTCATCCTTCCTTTGATTATTACAGAGGAGGAGGGAGTTGTGAATGATATTTCTTGCTCTCAGCTTCAGTTACTCCCTTCTCTCTATTACTTTCTCCTTGTTGCTGCACCTCTCCTCTGGCTTTAAGGAGCTTAACAGCAGCTTAGCGCCCAGGTCAAAGTGGCCTTTGCCCTTCATCTGTCAGCCTTTTGATGTGGTGCCAGTCTGGGCTGCTTGCTACGCTCTGCCTTTAACAGCACGTCCAGAGGTCAGAGGAGGGCTCTACTTTAGGACTCAACCCCACCTTAACACCCACCCCCTCCCAACTCCTTTGCAGATGTGTCTGTCTCTTATACCCCCCTTCGTCTCATACTACATCCCCGTCTCTGCCCCTTCTCTACCCTAGTGCCCATTATTATTTTATAGTTTGGTTCTGCATTCCTTTCTCTCAGGCTGTGGTGAAAGGCAGACCTTTGGCTTTATTGCTTACACATGTCCACGGCTTTCTCCCTCAGCAGGAAGAGACAAAACAGCAAGACGGAGATGGCCAATGGGGGCCAGCCATCTCAACTCTCCCCACCTTGAACTAATCGCTGGGGCCAGGGCACGTCTCTGCCTCAGCCTTGTGCCAGTGGGGTTTCAATTTGTAGAGACATAAACAGATACTAAAGCCAAGGTAACAACACAGTGATTTATCAAGCTAGTTCACATCAAATTATCACAGCGCCCCCCTGCTGTCAAACCCCATAATAGCCCCCAACCAAGTTGCTGCTTCAGAGGTGCACCGTGGTCACACTTCATTTAAGGAGCGGACAAACATGTGTCCCTATGTCTGGTTTCCCTCTGAGCGTGACCACCAGCTTCACGCAAGCCAAAGATCATCCTGGACAAGGCTTCAACACTTTAAGCAGGATGTGTGTTGCCGGGTATGTGTGTGTGCTAGTAAGGGTATTCAAAGTGCATCTGAGCAAGAGTCTGGCTCATATCCATAAGCTGTCGCATGAAATGACTGCAACTACAGACAAAGGATCTGCAGGGGTATCTTTACAAATGTTTACGAGCAAGGTATATTTTAAGGATGCATACTGATTATTTCAAAGATGTTTTCTATCGTTTCTTGTTTCATCACAACCAGCAGAGGACCATGGTTGCCTTTCTCTAAAGGCACTAAAGTCAGACTGAATTGTGTATTATTGTGCAATCAAGGTGGGTAACAAAATCTAACTTGAAATAAACATATTTTTCTGTTGCAAAACTGTGTTCTACTTTAATATGCCGCCTGACAGCGTGCTGCCTTTGATCTCCACTCAAAGGAGCGCTGCACATGGATAATATATCTTTCAGAGATAAAAGTAAAAATGTGCACAAGTTGATGATGTCATTCAGTCGTGGCCGCAAGCCTGGGAGAAAAGCAAACTTTCACAGGCGAGGCTATCCCAGGGATCACTGAGGGTGCTCTCTGAGCCTTTGGGGAAATCAATTACACATTTTCCAACCTGTGATTCCTGCTGTAGGAACTTAATCGTGGGGCCCTTCTGCAACAGATCATCTGAATGAGTTTGGACAATGTTTTTGCTCCTCCTTGGTGTCTGCACCCCCTTCTTCTGTAAACCCCCCCACCCCAGCTCCCACCTTTGCAGTTCGCTACATTTGTGTTGAGCTTACAAATCTGCAGAGAGTCATTCATCATCATTTTCTTGCGTATCTGTCTTGAGTGCCTTAGCTTTGATCATGTTGTATTTTACACTTTACATCTGTTCTGCATTTAACCTTCTGCAGTGTTGTAGCTCAGGAACTATTATCTGGGTATAACTAGAGTGGACTTCACATTGGGACTTTGTGGCCATTATAAATCTGGCATATTTGTCATGACCCAGCAAATAAATGATCCACCAGTTGAAATGCTGTGATAAGCAGAGCTCTCCTTGCTATTTCCTGCCTTATGAGACAGGACTGAGAGCAATCCTGTGCTTCCTCTTACGTGATCTTCTTTTCTTTCAAAAGCTTATCTACTCCTAAATCATCCCCTTTTAGCAAGGAAGGATGGAGTTTTTTTTTTTTTTTTTTTCATTTTTTGTATTTTCTCTAACTCTTTCCAGCTCCATCATTTCCAGGCATTGCTCTCTTCATATGTTTGCTGGCACTCCACCTATGGCCCCAGCCTTTCTCCCTTCCTCAAATCTCTCCCTCTGTCCTCAGGAACCCAAGATCACAGGGCTGTGACCCCTCCTCCTCTACCAGTGCACTAATCATCTCTAATCAGAAGTGAAATGCATTTTTCTAAGGAAGTAGCTGGAAAATTTCACAATCTGCATTTCTCCGACCAAGCTGATTAGGGAAACATTATCCTGCTTTCACAGTCACTTCCAATCTGCCTTTAATCTGTCACTTCAATCGCCTAATTATTTAGTCAATGACCTGAGGACGCAATCTTACAAAAGAATGAAATGCATGCCATATCATTTTCCCTTTCATTTATGCATGATATCACTGGTTACACGTTATGTTCCCTTGAGCTAAATTTGCAAGTCTTGCTCCTCCACAGATGAATGTCTGTTTTAAGTCTGTGTGAATGCACGTACGTGTTTGAGCGCGTGCATGCGCTGTTGAGTTATTTATTGTCCTTGCAATGCATCCTGTACATGCAGCATGTGGATGTGTGCTTCAGTGTGTGTCAACAGTAGCTTGTTTAGAAGCTGCTGAGCTGTGAATGCCGACTGGCGGTAATGCAGTTTGGCCCCCGAGTTGGAGAACCCTTTGGGGAATGAGACTCTGTGGGGGAGTTGTGTTATTGGAAAGGTCATGATTACAGTAGGGGGTCAAAATAACTCGCTGACACTCTTTATACACAAGTGACTGCTACTGGGCCTCAGGGTGTCAAGAACTATATTGAGTATTGATTATGTGTCACAGCAATAAAAAGGGAACCTGTTCTTCATTGGTGAAGGTTCTACCTCTAAAGCATGAAGTCAGGACAAAAGGTAAAAAAGATCTTCAATGTCAATAAGGCTGTCATGTTGACATGGTAATTTAACACCAAAGTAAGAATAGAAAAAATGATGATGTAAAAGTGAGCAAAAAATTATAAACATGAACTTCTCATCAAAAGAAATTATGCTCAATGCGTGCTTTATTAGGTATCCTTTGTGAGTACCAGGTTGGGTTGTATTTTGGCTTCAGAAGTGATTTAACTCTGAGTGGCATATATTTAACAAGCTTCAGGAATTCATCTGAAACTCTGGTCCATACTGACAGAACAGCATCTCACGTCTCCGCTGTACATTCATGATTTGAATCTCTTGTTCCACATCCTATGTGTGGCCTACTGATCTGTTGACTGTAGAGGCCACTGGAGTATAAAGAAATCACTTTACTGCACCCCAAACCAGTAAAGGTAAATTGAGCTTTTTGATGCAGTTCTTTATATATATATATATATATATATATATATATATATATATATATATATATATATATATATATATATATAATATATAGACATCACAAAATGGGTTATTAAAGGGTCCTTTATATTTGAACAGAATATCCCTAAAGACAACTGACAAGTACCAGCTGCAAGGCATTTTTACATGTCTTGTGCATTGAAAGGAGGTATTGCTTGTAATGAGTAATAATGTTTGAGTTGAGCCTTTCTATCATCTTAAGCATCATTGAGATATGCTCTCTTTTTTTTAAACCTGAGCGATAGTTGATATAGATCCCAGTAGATTAGCAATTTATGAAACACTGAGACCAGCCCATCTTGCATAAACAATCATAATGATGCGCAATTTGAACTTTACTTTCGGAACCCAAAATACATTGTATTTGGCTGATGAAATCTTCATAGATACCTCCAACTCGATAAAAAAATATATGTCGTTTTTACCATTTTAACCTATAATGGCATATAAATGCACATAAAACTAGAATACATGAAATATGTAGTTTGAAAAAGTTTCCATATATTCTGGCGTATTTATAACAGTTCAACATCCTAGCCAATGAGTCTGGTAACAGTTGAGAACTGTCCAGGACAGAGTCTACCTTTCATCTCTGATAGCAAGGCCTCTTCTCTATTTGTAGGTTCTTCATTGCTCTTATCAGCTTCCGGATTCTGGAAAGCCAGTATGGTTATTTGTTCCTGACACCTAACACCCTAATAAATCTGGACGGAAATGTGCTTTTAAAAGTGTAAGAAAACATTCCAAAGTCTGGCTGTAGAGCAGCTTTTACTTCCCACCTAGCCTTTTGTTAAAACCGGCACTTAGTACTTTTATCCAGTGTTGCAAACATGCCAGCAGAGGTCATGAACTCTGGCATCTTGGAGAGCACATTGACCATGGAGATAAGTGTTACAAAAAAGTAACAAGAGTGGCAAATCAAACACTACAATTTGTTGTTTGTGAGTCGTCATTTTTAGGTTTCTGTCTCATGTGTTAGTTTATTACTTGATGAAATGTAAATTTTGAACCCAAGTAAATCAAAACAGAATAAATCCTTCAAAAAATGTTTGCTTTGAATCCCTGTTTTTATATTCAAACCTTTTTTTGTTTCCTCAAAGACATTGTTCATGTTCCACCAGAAGCTGTGTCAAATTGAACATTTAGGAAAATAAGTAACAATAAAAAAAATGTGATTTCAAATTTCGTTTTGATTTACAACAAAGCGTGACAGCTGTTATTGACATCCCTGGCTGGTAAATACAACAGTAAGCTGACAAAATCTGTTCTGATGCAGTAACATCGAGGTTGAAAGTGCATAGCAATAGGCATAACTTTTATATCAGAACAAATATTGACTATTTCTTCCGTCTGACTGGCAGAGAAAGCGATCAGGCTATAATAACAGATGGTGCTGTAACAGAGAGAGGGAGCATGGCTGGGCAGCAGGGGGTTGCTGGAGAAAGCTGATGTGTGAGCTATTTCAGGAATGCCGGAGAGGAAACGTATTGATCGGGACACTTAGACTTGATAAGAACGTCAGGTTTAAGAGGAGCAAGGCAATCATTAAGTACACAACTGGCCGCTGTTGTTCAAAAAATATATTTGCTGCTCTCCCTCCTTTGCTCTTTTCTATTTTTCTCCTCCACTTTATGTCTCTTTCTTGCCAGAGGTGAAAAGAAAATCTCATCTCCATCAGGCTAAATTGTGGTGGGCAGCGTTATCAGTTCAAAAGACCTGGGGATTTGACAGCTCCCACTCCATGGTGATTAATTACTTCTCAACAGTGGTGGGCTCTCCTCTCCCTTCTCCTTCTGAGTGAGCTGCTCCAGTGGAGGTGCTGGTGGCTGGAGGCAACACATGATAAGTGCTGCCCTTATTACTGGTCTCTCTGGGAGAAGACAACACCGGACTAAAACAGCTTAGCTCACACTCCCTGTACTGCATGGGGACAATAAACCATAATATGGGCTTTTCATTTACTTGTTAATTTGTTATGGCTTCCTTCATGATTGTAAACTTTTTCTTTCCTTTCCCAATCACTTTACCAGTCAAAAATTACAGACTTCAGAGCTCTTCATTATCATCAGCCAAGGAGAGGAAGGAGACTCCTCATCACCTCCCTTATGGACAAAATTAATCACTTATGGACATAATAGAGGAGAAACCATCCATTACACCCAGCATAATCACACAAGAAAAGTAGCTGCAATCAAATGAGAGGCCTCGGTACACATTAGTAAAGTACTTAGGTGTGTAGATATTTGTATTACAAGCCCGTGGCAGCCTTTTTCACTGTTATTTTGCATTCTGCTGTGCTCAAGGTTCTGCACACAGCTGGTCCTTGAGGTTCATGTCTCCCTGTAGGCTCCACTGTTTTACTTGTGCGATTGAGTGGCACTTTCCCTGAGGCTGTGACTGTTAGCGTGTGCCTGCATGTGTATTTTTTTTTCCTGTATGTTTCACCGTACGTGGCTCCGTGTGCATAAAGGTTTCTGCACATGTGTCTAAATAAGCCTACATTGGAAAGATTCATTATTGGACCTGTCAGTGCTGTAAGTCTCCCTGAAGGCAACAAGGTGTAGATGAGAGGCAGAAAAAACACATGGTGGGGCCGCGTGCGCACACGGCTGCCACACGCCTGTCCCTGTCAGTGGGCACCCGGGCCATTATGCCTTCCAGATGGACACATCTGTCTGATTCTTGGGAACAAAGAAAAATGAAAACCCTGAAAATGTAAAGTTAATCATGTAGTCCATGGACAGTAACTTAATTGCATGACGTATGTCACAGGAAACCTCCTCTTCATTGCTAACTTCTTGTAGACGTCACTTTTGCATTTCAAGGATTTGGAGCCATTGGCCCAAAAGTATCCATGCCACTTGTGTCATATTTTGTAACATTACAACCTCAAATTTTTTGCTATTATTGGGATTTCCATATTTCACTGCAAAAACAACAGAACATTTCTGAGGTATCAACCAAAATGTTTGCCAAGGTTTCTATTACCAGAAATTTTGAAGTCCTACTACAGACTTCACATTTGTTTGAAAAAGGAGCATGAGAAACTGGAGAGATACCAGGGCCTCAGAGAGGAACTGGAGAAGGCCTGGAAGGTGAAGACCACAGTGCTGCCACAATATATATATATGTATATATATATATATATATATATATATATATATATATATATATATATATATATATATATATATATATACACATATATACACATATATATATATATATTGTTCTTCATCTCTTTTAGATCAGAATCATCAAAATTATTCCTTTGTGTCACGTGCCACAATAATTAGAGCAATAGGAATTAGGTGAGAAATTTCTTTAAAAAATTTACTTATTTATTTATTTTTTTTATTAATGGCTTCAAAATCAGAAGTTTATATACATTTCTTGACATGGGTGGAACATTTCAGATGTCTGTCCACAAGTTTCTGGCCCATCCTTTCTCACAGAACTGGAGTAACTAAGTTTTGAAAGCTGCCTGGCTCATACACACCTTTTCAGATCTGCACATATATTTTCTACATGACTGAAATCAATGTATAACCACTTTGGTGTAATGCAAACGGTCATTGTCCATTTGGAAGACCCATTTTCACCCAAGTTTTAACTTCCTAGCTGTTGTCTTTAGATGTTGCTTCAATATTTCCACATAATGTTCTTTTCTCATGATTTCATCTGAATCCATTACATCATCACTTGGGCTTTCTCTCCTTGTATTAATTCTTTAAGTAAACTTCTGATGAACCAATATATAAATGTAGTTATTCTAATCCACCTAAAACAAAAGAAATTTGGACTGATGTAACTTCAGACAGTGAGAAAAAAAACTATCTTTATTATTTGTGGTATGTAAACCTCTGGTTTAACTGTATGTCAAAGTTTTACACTGTCCCTTTTAAAATACAGTCAAATGTATTTTTAATGTGACTCACCAAAGTGTGGGAAACATTGGTGAGTCACATACAATCCAAATGAAACACACCAAAGTTTCCACTTGCAATGTGAAGACATGTAAAATTGATGAAGAGTTTTGACAAAAACCATTGCAACCCTAATTAAGTACTGGGATGACAGTAGGTTTTATAGAAAGTACAGTGTGGCATAAGATCTGACTACCACTTTCTTTACTAGTTGTTGCCTATCATGTAGATTGTTGGACCTCCACTAATCTCTCTTCCCTTTTCAATTTGAATTGAGAGAATGGGAGTTGTCAGCACAGACATGCAAGCAAGGTGAACCTTTCCTAAACAGCAGACCTTTTCCTGGTACGCAGAATTGGAACAACCCCATGCTGCACGTCCCTATAATCTCTGGCATTTTGTTTTGATGCGCCACAGCATGAAAATGAGGGAATATGGCAATGTTGTGGCATTTGAAGTCAATATGTATTATAAAATCAATCTAGATGAAGATCTGCCCATCCCTCTAATTAGACGGGGTGACTGGAGATTGATTTTTAATTGCAAAAGTAATTACATGGAGCAGATACCCAGTGACATTTGATTATCTAGGTGATTGATTAAAAGGCCTGGCTGCTGGGGCAGACTGTCAGCCAGCTGAATCCAGACAAAAGAGAAAATTAAAAAAAGTTGTCCCGTTTGTAATCACGAATTCCAAGGGTGAAATTACAAAGCCAAACATCCCCTCAGAGATACCCAGCATCCTTCCATGGTGTGCCTGTTTGCCCTCCTATCTCACCCGCTCTGTCACAGCAAGCACAGCACTCAGACCTCTGCGACAAAGGGAAAACATGGTGAAAAATGAATTGAGCTCTCTTACTGGACAAATTTAAAAAATAAAATAAAATACCAGCTACAAGTTCTGTAAAATTGGGTTGAACCCCTGTGAAGACTTCTTCAATTTTTACTTTTTTTGTCATATTTACAAGGGTGGTATTATGTATTTTTCAGACATGTAGTCCCATTTTAAACCACAATCAAGTAACTATGTTACCTTCAGTTGTTAATGCTGCATATATCAAACATAATGTAAAACAAAGTTTGCATTGCAATTTGGCGCCTTGAAATTGGCTTGTTTCTCTTTAAGATTCTCCTGCTCTTTCTGACACTGGGGGAAAAAGTCAATACCTCAAAACACAGCATGTTGTTGTGCTAGCCTTGGATGCAACAACTGCCGTTAGGCATTTGCCAAACTTGGCAGTGAGTATTGCATTGTGCTGAGGAGGAATTTTTGCTCAACATTCTTTTCAAAAGTGTTTTCATTCAGCCACATCAGAAAGTCTTCAACCATGAATGACTTGTTTAAGTTAATCCCTACTGGATATAAGTATAAACGTTTACTGTACTATTCCAAAACTTTTCATTTGTCTTCTTTTGAGCCCTTCAGAGGTGAACTTACTTATCATTGTCCTGATGCTCATTCAAATTGCATTTGGCCTTACATTCAAAGCCAGAAGACACATTTCTTGATCATTTTTGGGTGCAGAGCAGAATTTATGGTTCCATCAATTTTAGAAAGTTTTTCAGGTCCCAGAGCAGCAAAGCCACCCCAGACTAGGCCTGTCGCGATAAACGATATCGCACGATAAATTAAACCTATCGACCTCATTTTAATTATCGGCTTTATCGTCTCTTCCTGCCGTTTTGTTCTTTCTGTTGATGACATTGAATAAAAAAAGGCTCAACTCCGGTGCTCTTCACTGACCCTCCCTTCCTGATTTCCTTAGTGTAATGTCCAGCACACACTACACGAATTGTCGGCCGATTGTCGGCCCATTTTCAAAACATGAGAGACCACACATTAGCCGACAGAAATCCTAGGTATAACGGTTCGATCGGGTTCGATTGTGCAGTGTGGAGTCCAGACACATGGCACAAAATAATGGCTACAAGTCCAGTTAACAAATTTTAAAACAAGGCATTAATCAATGCTTTACTAGAATCTACCTGTGATGCATGTGGCTAGAGTCAGCGTAAAGTTCTGACTGAATGAAAATCATTATAACCTATTTATGTCACGTTAACGAAGAACAGCTGAAAAGTTACCGGGTTTATCAACTGCGGTAGCAATTTGGCTCCAACTCCTCTCTCTGTCATTTCTATATTCTTTGCACGAAATGTTAAATAAATATTATTGTTGTTTCCACATATCATCTCCAATGGATTTTGGGTTGCGCCGTGTCAGCTGTTTCGGATTCCCCTCCGTAATTTCCCCTCAGAAAGCACGGAGGAGAATCCGCGCTTTCTGATTGGCTACTTGTCACATTCAGCGTTAAGCTCCCAGTCGGGGAAAAACCCCTGATTTAGATCGGATAGGCCACAACGATCTACCGTAACCCACCACACACTGTAGGATGATCGGTTACGAAATCACCAGCGGCAATGTTAGATCGGCCAACGTTCTAAGAAAATACGGGCAAAAAACCCGTGTAGTATGAACTATTTTGCATCAGGTAGTCGGATGTGCCCATCTTCTCTATTTAAATCTAGTGATTACTGAAGGGCAATATAGTATACAGACTTCATAATCTGCACTCTTTTGGTTGAATGCCGTATTTATTTTCACTTTGGCTTCATGTTGTTTAGTTTTTATTCAACTACGTTTTTTGTTAAGGGAGACTGAGAATCCATTTTATTTTTGTTTTTGGTTGTTTTGTTTATTTAGTTTATCAGTTCCCGTGTTATGTGTTGTTTAGAAAATAAAATGTATGTATGTTTGGCAGGAAATAGCATGCATTATTACGTCATTTCCATTAAATCAGTGTCAAAAGGTCTTGAAACAATATTATCGTTTATCACAATAATTTTTTAGACAATTAATCGCTCAGCAAAATTTGTTATCGTGAAAAGCCTACCCCAGACCATGCATTTTCCATCTTAGTCACATCAGTCCACAGAACAGAAACGTTTTCTTTTTTTGGGGAACTCTGTCATTTATGTTCAGTTCCGCAGTTATTATTAAATCATGAACACTAACCCTTAATTGAGGGAAAAGAGCGCTTTTGAAGTTGATTTAACTTTTTTGTCACCTTATGGATGAGTCATTGATGAACCTTTGAGTAATTTTTGTAGGCCACCATCTATGGGGAAGTTTACTCTGTTCCATGTTTTCTCTATTTATGTATGGATTGGCTTTAAAATTAGCTTTTCACTGAGGACAATGTGTTGTATTTCTCTTGGTAAATGACATTGCATTTAATTGCCTTATCAAGTCACTCAGGTTTTTTTCTTCTAATATTAAAAAAGTTTGAACTAAATTGTAAAAAAAAAGCAAAAACAGAAGAAATCACAAATAGGTTAAAACAGCAATTTGCAAGCTTAGAAGTCCTATTTATAGAGGTATCTAGACGAGGTAAAACAAGAAGCAGTAAAAAGAGCCAAGACCAGAAAAAAACATAAAGCTCCTCTAACCTTCATTCTTGCTCCTCATTTGTCATCAGAGTTTCATAATAAGGCCATGAACTTGTCTGTACACAAATAAGTGCTTACGTCTAAATAAACTAGATCTTTTTAAAAACAAATTTCTTGAATTAGATTTGTTGGGGACTCTAGAAGAAATGTGTTTTATTCTTCTCCTGCACTGTCATTCTTATGGGATCTTCCTTTTAAAAAATGAATGATGACAGGGAAACTGGTGGGGAGGACAGCTGAAATGTTTATGAGACTGACAAAAACTGTTTATGTGGCCATGATGGACAGTGATGTGTGATGACAGTTAAAATTGAAATACACTCATCTTTTCTACTTGCTAGAAATAAGTGATGTATATATATTTTTATATATATCCCACAGCAAGTGAGAGACATAAATATATCTCACCTGCTGGGTGAGTGGGCGTACTTTGTAGTGTTGTCAACACATACTTCAGGTTAAAATTTTCTACCATTGTCAGTTCCCACTTAACAACAAAAAAACATCATTTATCTCTATTTTCACCCAGTAGCTGACATTTTCCTTTATACTTGTTGATAAAACCATTGCTTCCACACATGCACACACACCCACACGAATCTAAACACACAAACACACACACACACACACACACACACACACACACACACACACACACACACACACACACAAAGCAACATGTTCTTTATAACCAGAAGATACATTTATTTCTCACCACAGGATGCCCCCATAAATTATGCTTGCTTAACGTATCATTTAGCCGGCTCTGTTAAGCCGTTCCTGTCATTTTAGCGGAAGGTTCACTCTTTGCGCTTACCACGAAGGCAACATTTATGCCTTTAATTTACAGCTCCTTGCCTGGAGGATACTCCTTGGCTTTATGAAGTGGTATTAGGGGGCCTATTTAGTTGTCATGGCAGAGCACTGCTCAGTGTGGTGTGGCCAGAAGAAGCCAGTCCCTGAAAAATGGGAGACAAGGGAGCAAAGGCTGCGATTTCAAATGAGTATTGCTGTCCTTTTAACTCAAAGAGCTCTGTAGCCTGGCAGGAGCAGCTGAGCACAGCCTTTGAAGAGAGGTAAAGAGAGGAAAGGGAGGGAGGGGAAATGAAACGGGATTGGACTGGCCCTACATATTATTCCCCCTCAGGACGTACAGAGTCTATATTGGCTAGAGCGGCACAGCCCCTGGGGTCACAGTTCCCTCTCTGGCACAGAGAAAGGCAGCATTAAGAGGGACTTCCCTCTGTCTGCCTCAGTAAAAGGCCGATGAGTGTCTGCGGGTAAATCATTACACATGTGCCTCCCAGCAACAGGCCTGGGTTCTGTGGGTAAACACAAAGCAGTGGCACTTATTAAATTTCCATGAAGCTTACCGAATTTGCGGGATCGGCGGTGTGAGGCCGTAAGGGACCACATGGCAACACCTGTAGCTTCTCTTCACCACTAAACCCAGTGTGGTTACTGGTCAGCCTCATCCCACTCCCTCTTCTGTCACTCTTGCTTTCCTTAAAAATGAAAGGTTTTGGCAAACTGAGTTCTGTAAAACGCAAAACCTATTTCTTACCTTTTAAAGCAACAGAGAAATGTATGGTCTGTTTTCAATGTACAAATGCAGATTTGATCAGATTCCAGCTATTTCTGTATACTGTAAACTAGACACATTGAAGAGTAACAGCCCAGTCAAACGTATTTGTCATGTCTTTTTATGTAGTAAACATATTCTGATAATAGGAATATGAGGAAATTGTAAAAATAATGACAAAAAAATAGAAAGACAGTTATGACCAATCCTAAAATTCTTAGGTACATAGTTAATTCAGCGGATCTCATGGGATGTCATGGGCAGTAAATGCTCCCAGCAGGACGTTCATCCAGGAAAGAGCTTTTCCAGATGTTGAACGTAATCCTAAGATGTTATAAAAAAGGAGAGTAAAAGTTGTCAGGTTGAAGTTGAGAAAGTCTTTCAGATCTTAGTTGAAAATGAAACTAAACGAAAAGTCAGGAATAAAAATCTGCATGTAGAATTGGTATGCCTTAAAAGACTTCAAATCTAGACATATGATAAATATTAATGCCCCATATATATCTTATAATATATTCTATTATTTTGTGTATTTGTTTATTTCTGTCACCAGTTGAGAGTAATTATGTTTTTTCTATTCACTTATATGCTATTCTACCCTAAGGATTTCTAGATCATGAATATTTTTCTTACGTTAAATGATTTAATGATCAAGCGACACAGAACAACCGCTTTGTATTTATGTGAAGGTTTGATGATTACAGACGGGAAAGCATCCGGCTTTGCAATACATTTGTTATATGGATATCATCAAAACCACTTAAGTACTGATTAAATTATAACATGGTCTTTTTCCAAAGCGTACCTGACATGTTTTAAATACTCTTTTTGGTAAATAAATGTGAAAGAAAAATGTTTTGTCTAGATCTAGACTGCGATAAACAAAGCATATTGCTCATGGGAGTAAATAAACAGGTTATGGAACACATATGTGGTCAGTGCTCCAGACATAAGACAAGTGGGAGCCATTTACAAATACTTTGCTTACACATGCATAAATCACAGTTTATGCTTGTGTTGTTGTGTCTTTTATGTACTAGTCTAAACTGAGACAAAATTCCTAGGTTCTGTTGCCACATGCAGTAAAGGCTTGTGTGATTCAAACGTGCCACTTTGACGCTACAATGAGAAGATATACACAGACATAATTTTGTGATTGCTGGTCAGGACACAACAGACCACAACGTTTTCCAGGTGCAGCTCTCTGCTGAACTGTGTACATTATAGGTTTAGCAAAACCGTGTTTACTTCCAAAAGCCTCACTATGTAATTCCTTTATTTTGACAAAGATTTGCCCATATTCGAGTAAATAAACTGCATGAGTTTGTTATTCACGCTGCCAGGTGATCTTTGTGAAAAATAAAAACACCCAATGTTTCACATTAAATACAATTTAGAAAACTATTCATATGTCTTGATCTTTCTCACATTTTGTTTCATTATAACCACAAACATTTGTTTGTGGTTTTTGTGTCATTAAAATAAATGTAATTGATTTTATTTGAATGAAAGAGTGATTTTTCATGAACATATTGTCATCAATATAGCAAAGATGCAGTATACTAATTTTCATCCATACTACCATAAAACAAAGAATAAAAACAACATTAATTCAATACCAAAAAATGAAATAAAAATACAAGAATGTATTATGAGCAAATAAAAACAATATAAAGCTGATGAAACATGTTTTGAGATACTTACATCTCAAAACAGATGTATCTGTTTTGTACTAGTAGTAAACACAAAACTTGCACAAAACAGATACTTAGTGTCTGCTATGTTGGCGAGACAATATTTGTCATAAAATACTAACTAATAAAATTAAGGTTCCAAAAGATCAGTAATCACAGTGCTGGTTACTGACTAACCATGTCATAAGCTACCTCTTAAAAGACAAATAGTTGGAGTAATCTATAAAGGTGACAGATAGGCTCCTACACCTTTATTAAATAAAACATTCTCTAAAAAGGAGGATTTACTGAATTGAATCTCCCAGTCCCCCTGCAGGTCAACCTTGTTCTTGTGTATGCCATTTTGCTTTTTAATAAAAAATACTCCAGTCTTGGTGCAGCTTTACCCATTATTGCCTTATACATGAGAAAGTTGATTTTAAATAATTTGAAATCCTCAAAATAGATAAAATATTTATCTAAAATTTGACAAATTAACAAACACTTTCATGTTTGTTTGTTTTTTAAGAAGTTTAACAGGTTTGGATGTAATAATAAATTACCATGTTGTGAAGAAGGTATTTAGTGAGTGATAAGATCATGCAGCGAAGGTAAGATTTGGCAGCCTTTGTTAAGATAAACAATGTAATTTGCTTAAAACTGGTTAAAGTTTTAAGCATACTTTTACTCAAACAACTCTGTAACACTTTATTTGAAGGGGGTTGAATAAGATTGACATGATACTTTCATAAACATGAATAAGCCTTCATGAATATTTATAACTGTTGTCATAAAGCGTCATTCAGTAAATTATGACACTTTTAATACAAAGTTGACATTATTCAAAATGTCTTTGTTATGACAACTTGACATTAACCAAGAAATCATTACTGTTTAAACTTTACCTTTAGTAACATAAAGATACCTAATTTTTAAAGTGCAATCAGTAATTATTTTATAACAAATTTATATCAGTAATGATTTCTTGGTTAATGTCAAGTTGTCATAACAAAGACATTTTGAATAATGTCAACTTTGTATTAAAAGTGTCATAATTTACCGAATGACGCTTTATGACAACAGTCATAAATATTCATGAAGGCTTATTCATGTTCATGACAGGTGTTATGTAATGTTTATGACAGTGTCATGACAGTCTTATTCTCCCCCCTTCAAATAAAGTGTTACCAACATCTCTCCTCAGATGTGAATTATGGCTTGGTTTCTAGAACTTATATTCTGCCTCCCATCAATATTTAGTGTAAAATGAGGTTTTTCAATGGGGTTCAGTGCAGTGGTCTCTTAATGTTTTCCAGAGCTGTATATGGACACGGACTGGCAACTTGTCCAGGATGTACCCCACCCCTTGCCCTTTGACCTTTGGAAATAGGCACCAGCACCCCTGAAAACTCCACTATGGATAAACGTGTAAGATAATGGTTGGATGGATTTAAATGCAACTCAGAAAGACTATTGTCTGTTACTGGTCAGTTAAATTTGGCTTTGTCTATTTGGTTGTGTAGAAACGTTTTCAGATGATAAATGTGACAGAACTATTATGTGATGGCTGGAAGTACATACGGTATATTGCCTTTCTTTAACCTTGTTAATTTATAGTAATGCCTCCCCTTTAAAGATGCTATTTATCCAGAGCAAAATAAAAACATTCCAGAGAATTGGAGAACACTAACTTGACTGATATATAAACGGCAATAAAACACTTTTAATGGTTCATATTCTTTTTGTCTGACAAATCTACCTTTTGCCAACAAATGCTCCCATGTGACATCTGTGCTTACGCAGAGATAAATGAATGATGTGATATTCAGCTCAATGTGGCAAATAGCTGATAATGATGTGTGAGAGGTGTGTCAGACGGGAAGGCATACTGGATTGCCAAGTGCTGTTGGACCCAGGTCAGACTGCGTTCATCTTACTAATGAGATGTCACACAGAGAAGATGAAGCAACCAGAGTGACCAAGCAGTCATCCCGGACTAATCCTGCCACCCATCCCATCCCCGCTTTGAATTATGAAAACAGTCCTAAATTCAGTTTGTGAGGGCTGCCAACTGCCTACAGTAATCTGAAGGTTAATTTTTCAGAGAGGTATTTAGACATGGGGAGCTAGTTATGTCCGATTTGGCTTGGAAGCTATGTCTTTATTGGTTGGGCAATTGCAGCCGGTTATCCAGTACTCCATCTAGTATTTAGCCCCACTCTGAGGAGATAACTTAAGGGTAAATCAAGACTTGTCTTTTTCTTCTTAACAACTAAATCTGCAGTGGAGAGAAGTGAGATACACTCCTTGGTTCATCCACCCCCTCGGGTTAGTCTCACTTCTCTTAAATTCTCTGCTGCATTGCCAGTGGGCCAGGTTGATCCTCCCCATCATTGAAACTCATTCGGGGGGCATTAAAGTGTAAACCAGATGAAAAAACAAAGGGCTTAGGCAAATCAGATGGCTCAAACAACAACAACAAACACACACTCTGTAATCTGCTTAGGGAAATTAATGAGGGGGAGCCCCTTGGCCAAGGTGGATAATGATCCTGGACCACGGGGATGAGAGGCTGCAGTGGATCAGGCAGAAGGTGAGAACGGGAAGGGGGGATTAGGGATGGACTCCCACCAGAATCAAACAGGACTCTGCCAAAGGGATCCCTCCCCTCCTATACCCAAACTTCAAAAACTCCAGCCTAAGCTGGAAGTAGGTGTCTGTAATCCCCTCTGTGGCTGTAGATCTATGCGGCCAACTCAGGCCTAGCTTTCATCCTGCAGCTTGTTCGGCATGCTCTCCCTCCATGTCCTGGGAACGTAAACTTTTGCACTGTGGCCCCCGTTCAGATAGCAGGGATCTGCTGGCTCATTACCTCTTCATTAGCGTGCAGCATGTTTAGCTGCCAAGAGGATCATACCATGCACAGGGTCTAGCTGCAGACTGCTCAAAAGATCTGGCCACCACAGCCAGATGGAGCGATGCATACTGCTGGAAACACAAACGAGAAGCTCATACTTAGGTGTTTCTTTTTTGATGAACTTTTGGCGTAGCACATTTTAAAGACTTGATTCATCCTTATCTGTAGTGCTTCAGTGGATCACTCTAAAAAATATTCAGGGATTGTCAGGATACTTGTTCTCTGCTAACATGGTTGTCAAGTTTGATCATCAGAACGGAGGGAAAGGATTCTCCTTATATGTATTTAGAATCGTATTTATTAACTTTTGAGAATTAGTGTCAAAACTGTCAGTTACATCTTTTGAAAATGTTCTGAGGTATCTTTGAAATATAATGCAAGATGTCTTCGGACTTAGATTTCTCAGCTTTTTCCTTTCTTTCTCACAATTCATAGACTGCAGAATGATTCAAAGAGAGGTGTGGAATTGAGAAAATAAGCAGGCTTTGTAGTGCTTAATGGGCCCCAAATCTCACTGTTTAAGCCCTCCCCTGCATCCAAAGCAGCCACAGTCAGAAGCCAAGCTGCATGAAGCTGGGTTTCATCAACCACTCTGCCATCCTCTGGTATATAGCTGGCATTAAACCTTGCACCAAGAAAATTTTCTTTTTAGTTGATATGGTTCACTGTCTTGTGGAAATATTCACATTCTTTTGACTTTAAAATGTTGCAAGTTGCAACCACAAATTTAAATATGGAGATTTTATGTGTGAGGCCAGCACAAAGCGGTGCATTATTGTAAACTTAAAGAAAATGGGCAGCGTGTATTTTGGAATACGTCTACCAGCTTTGCACTTCTTCTTACATCTTTACCCATTTTTGGCTCCACACATCATCAAATTTGTCCGACCAGATTTCTTCTGCCACTTAAAGAAAAAATATTTATTTTACAGGAAAGAACTCCATTGAGAATATTTTACAAGTATGTATTCTCACACCATAAAGTTACCACCACTATGTTTCACAATGGGATTTGATGAACTGGATTTCATTCATTTAGAGGTACCCGAGTAAACAGGCCTGAATACATGTACAAGACACCCATCCATCCATCCATCCATCCATCCATCCATCCATCCATCCATCCATCCATCCATCCATCCATCCATCCATCCATTTCTTTACACCCTTGTCCCTTAGTGGGGTCGGGAGGGTTGCTGGTGCCTATCTCCAGCTAACGTTCCAGGTGAGAGGCGGGGTACACCCTGGACAGGTCGCCAGTCTGTCGCAGTGTACAAGACACACCTTTTAATTTTTTTAATTATTAAAGATATTGAGCACCATGTATCATTTTTCTTTAACTTAAAAATGAATCTGTTATTAGTGTGTCAATTTCATTAAATCCTAATAAAACACATTAAGTTTGTGATTCTAAGTTCACAAAACGTGACTAAATTCAAAAAGGAATGCTATTGCTTGTACAAGTTAAATATAAAAAAATATTTTTTTATTTAAAAAAATATAATGTATATAGAATACCACAGAATACCACCACATTTTGTGGAGTACAAAATTTGTACTCCACAGAATGTGGTGGTATTCTGCTATTTTGCTCAGCTGCTTGTGTGATCCCAACATCTAAATTATTCAGTTCCTTGTCTGACAGTCATTCCCAATGCAGTGCAAGCAGTATGGCCTCATATGGTTGTAGCCAGGTGTAAAAGCTTGACCTCTCTGTAGGACAGCAGAGTGACTTTCATTAGCACACCCACTGCCTGGTTCCCACTGAGCTCACACATAGATTTAACAGAAAGGCTGCATTTAGGATGAAATGATGGGTTATTTAACTCGCTGGCGATAGTTTATTGCCATTTAATCACATCTATAGATTATTATAATAAAGTACTAGTTTCATTAAGTCATACAAAATAAAAACAGTACCAATCCAACTCTAGCACTGTTTTAGCACTGGTAGATGTAGTTGCAAAATCAATATAGTGAAAAAGGACATATGATAAAAACAGGAAAAGGAATATGCGAGAATAATGAGAAATGAAGGGAAAATTTAATGAAAGGTCAAACACTATTTTCATCGTGGGAGAAGAAGTGCAGGTAGTGGAGGAGAGGAAGTACTTCGGTGTTCACCCAGACAACAGTTTAGCCTGGGGATGCAACAACAAAGCTATCCACAGGAAGGGACAGAGCAGACTGTACTTCTTGAATAGGTCATTCAACATTCGTAGCAAGGTGCTAACTTCATCTTCTATAAGTCTGTTGTGAAGAGTGTTGGGGTAGCAGCATGAGAGCCAGCAATGTAAAAAGGCTAAGCAACTCAATAAAAATGGCTGGTTCTGTTTTGCACTGCTCTCAAAAATCTGGAGAGTATTGTGCAAAAAATGGATCCTTTAAAAATTCACAAAATGTTGGATAAACTTGAGTTCAAAAACAATTTAACAATGAATTCTGTTTTCTGAATTTTTTTTTTTTTAAATTACCAACTTATTCCCAAAGTTAAAATCTGATGATTGGTACATTCAACAAAGAAGCAAAAAGAGACAGAAAGGTTTGTTGAGTATATAAAGCAATCAGTGTGACCAACAGATAAGTTCAATGTTTTGCTGTCTAAGAGACTCTAGCTTCTGAAAATTAAACTTCAGCACTAATGACACACCAAAATGGCATCAACAATTAATAAAGCAATCAATTTTGTAATCAATCATAATTGATTATGATTTTTATTCTAACATGTTGAGAGAAAAACAAAGGACACTGGTTGTTTGCCAAATTTGAGACTCATGAGGCAAACTGGAAAGAAAAATGAAATTGCTATTTTTTGGCAATTTATTGGCCGGTTTTATAGGTATTATCTAAAGCTCTTTTGGATAATTGGGAAATTTAATTCAGTTCATGTGGAATACGGTATTCTTCATCAGTCTTTGATTGATTGATTGATTGATTGATTGATTGATTGATTGATTGATTGATTGATTGATTGATTGATCCTTTCAAAATTATTTGGCTCTAATGACTGATATTTCTCCACATGTTGTGTTAAATTTGACCAAAGAGCAGCAACATAAGTACAGAATGGAAAATGAGGAGCTGTCTTTAGTTTCAGCTTGAATGGGCTGAACTGCTGTGCAGTGGCCTCATCAGTGGCCCCCACTGTGGTGTCTCATGAAGACATATGGGCCTAAAGAGCACTTGATGTGGCTGCCATCGCCTTGCTTGTCATCTACAATTTTGCCTGCCCTAATCCCTGCTTTAATTTACTCCACTCCACAAGGCAAGCAGTGACTAACACTGTCCTCAGGGGTCCTTTAACTTATGCTACCAGTGACAAGGAATATGCAAAGCCACAATTTCTCACCAGGAAGGGTGACAGAGAGCAGTTCCGCTGGGGAGCACACCTCACGCTCTTGAGTATCTTTTAATGTCACTCACAAGAGCACTTTGTAGAAGCAAACTATTCTTTGGAGGCCCCTTTATTAACATGTTGATCTGAGGGGTCATTAGGTGAAGATTGTTTGGTGCAGAAGGTGCAGGTATTGATTTGCTGAGAGATAGACTTTGCTGGAAAGTTTGTGACACTGTAAAGAGACCACAGAGACTGCTTCTTCAGACTCAATCCACACTATTTTCTACCTCCTTATCCCTTTTCCCTACCTTATTTTTCCCACTTGTCTAATTTTCTCCAAGAATGCTGTGTGGAAGACAACCCGTTGACGGCCACAAGTAATTGCTATCAGTCTGTCATTAGGTTTTCTTTCTTGCTCTCCCCACTATTTTTTTCTGTCTCCCTGCACAGGCCTGTGCTCAGCATTGCTTACAAATAAGACACTTAGGAGACGAGTGGAATTTGCTCCCCAAAAGCTGTGATGTATTGGATTTTTTACGGTCAGAGCAGCTCCACCAAGCGCCTTTTCATTCTCTGTTGTCCTGAGAACCATTTTCTCTGTGTTTGCAATATTCACTCTCTCCCTCTCTGTCCTCTCCTCTTCGCCTTTCAGGGTATCATTTGCAATTTAATGCTTACCTGGGGTGAGCCTTGACAATAGCCTCCACCATGAAATGGCCTAGGCCCTGCCTGCATGCCTAATGAGGTTGATGTTGAGCTATTTAGGTCATTGTCCCTTAACAATATCTACTTAATGCAACTCCATGGGAGTGGATTGTTGGAACGGTTAAAGATTCTATTAAGTCTTTACAAAAGCCATTCCATTCTGCTGTCCACCACATATTACCAGGGGCATTGCTCTACTTCAGTTTTGCTTTGTGAGAGACTTTTGTCAGAAAGCAGAGTAAAAAGGTGGAGTGTTGCACTGTAGGGTCGGCCCATTGATATTTGTAGCTTTTTAAGAGTTTATTTTGTAGGTTAAGAGGCAAACACCCAGTCAGTCTGCGGCTCTCTTATAAACATATGAAATCTAAATTGAGCCTGCAAGTTCATATTAATCATCACACAAAATGATCTGCCAAACAGACGGCCAACACCAACTATTAATCAGAGCAGAACCCGTGACAGGCTTTGGAATCGGAAGGGAAGGAGTCAGAGGGGGGGCCTCTTTCAGAGAGCACTTGATATGAAAACTGTGTTGTTGTGCTTTGTACCAGCCTGTGGGAGTTTTTAAACAAGCCCATATGGTGGTAGCCACCAGCTTTGGAGAAGACGGGTGGGTGGGTTGGGGGGTTGGGTTAGCCAGGGCCAGGATTTCACACAGTCAGTATTGAGTGGGATTGAGGAGGCGAGCTCTTAAGCTGTCTTTTCAGGCACAGCAAAAGCCCTCCATCTGGCCTCCCCTAAAACTCGGGGCGAGTTTACTCAGCTCCCTGTTGGCTGATTGGGCCTCCTGAAGCAGAAGTAACAGCATCAATAGTGTAAACCCTTGCCACTTGAGAGTATTACATTTCTTTTCATGCTTGACTTAATCAAAAGTGGGGAAGTGAAATTTACACCTTTTTGATGTTCTTTTTTCTCTGCTCACTAAGAGGGGCGATCTTAACCCATTTGATCTTCACAAGCACACACTAAATGGCCAAATATGCCAAGCAGACGGAAGCAGACGGTTGGCACTTGCCAGTTTGCGCAGGGTCACTGTTGGAGCACTCCATGTGGTGGGGCAGGCAACCTCACAGAAGGCTCCAGTCTTTACAGAATTCAGCCAATCTTCTGTCTGGAGGCCCGCTGTCTCTTGCTCACTGTCCACAGCCAGCCAAAAATCAATCCACCCTCATGGTGATTCTCTCTGCTCTGTCTGAGCCAGTGTGAGGCTTGTGTTGACTGAGCAGCACCAAGTGAACACTGTAACTGGGGCTTTATAACAAAACGGTGAGACAAAAAGCACCAGCCAAGTGTCAGCGCTATGATGAGTATATTTGATGGCATTAGCGTGGCTTTTCTCTGTCACTGTTTGAAACTATTAATCACATCATGCACTCAGTGATGTATTGAGATGTCAGAAATGACACACAGTTGCCTAAAATTAAGGTTTCATATTTATTGCTGAAATAAGTCAATATATAACAACACCAGATCACTTAGTTGGGTGAACAAATGTTTTGACTGTAGTAACCTCTCTAATCCAAACTCTATGGCTCTGGAACAAAGTGAGCTGACCTGGGGATTTGTGAAGATTCCCCTCAACAGGAATCTGGAAGAAATGCTTCTAGCCAGTGACAGTTGCTCCAGGAGCCTGGCTTTAATGAGTGTGTGCTGTCTGGCGTCTTTAGCTCATGTTAAGCCCAGGCTAAGGCCAGGATCTGACTGATGGAGCCCTAGGCCTCAATACTGTGGAGTTGTGTTTGCACCTCTTAATGAAGCTGGGAGCTGACGACACTGCCTGGCCCACTGCCTCTTCTTCCACCCTCCACAGGAGCAGTCATGTGTCAGCCAAGACTGCAGCAGGGACCCACTCTATTAGTTCCTGTTTATTTCCAAAGCTTGCAAGCATTACTAGCTTTAGTCACTGTGTGCAACATTTCCTCCCTCCCTTTTCTTGAATTGTTGATATTCATTTTGATCCAATTTTCTTACTTGCTGTTTTGGGCAAGAGATGAAAAAAGAGAGATAATTAAATGCTTGTGCCCTGTGGAAAACAATGCCTCCCCTTTCTTAGATTACCATTACAGTGCCTGGGTTGCAACAAATGTGTGTGTTTGTGTGTGTGAGTGTGCTAGCATGAAAAGAAGGGGCCCCCATCCAGGCAGCCAAAATCCTACAGAGGAACTTGTCTGGGATTGTGATATTCCGACAGCTCCGCTGCGACAAGATACATAGTTTCCATTCAGCAACAAGCTTCTTATTGGTTACTATAGTTTCACTAATGCCCAATTGAAGGCGATGCCTAATCTCGACAGAATGGGTTAAAAGGTGCCGATGTCCAGAGCCAGAAAACCACATGTTGAGAGTCAAGAGACCTAGCTCCCACAAAGAACAGCTCCTTTAGCTTTGATGTGGCCCTATCAGGGGCAGGAGATTGGAGAGAATGGGCGTCGAACACACAGAGGCACCAACAGAATACCCACTCGTCAAACCCTCACTGACAATAGCAACAATTGAAGTGGAGTTTTGGGACTTGTAAATAGTAAAATAACTCAAGAAGAGAGGTGCTCAGCAACCTTTTCTTTCCATGTCCACATTTCTATCCTCCTTATCATTTCTAAAACATGGTAATTTCTTCTAATATTGACACAGTTTGGAGAAAAAAAAAATCTGCATTTTTTATGCTCTGTTTAACTACCCCAATTTTCAACAGCCTTGGTTAGAAATCGAGTAGTGCAAACAGATCCTTGGATGTGCAGAGAAAGGGATGAGATGTGAGGAGCCACTGTATCCTGAGATGAAAAATGTTTAAGATTCTCATGTCAACTGGAGTACTGGAGACACCTGTGGTGAATGCCATGCCATTGGTTGGGGGTGGCTCTCTCTTCAATAGACTGTCGCTCAATGGCTCTGAGGAGTAATTGAAAAGCTAATATTGTTCGGCATATCCAGGGATTACTCTTTATTGTAGCAACAAGTGCACAACGCTGCAGTGTTTATGTTTGGTCAGGCTTTGTTGCAGCCACTAATTGGTGCTGAGTGTAAAAATGTGGGGTGCACATTACCATGGCTGAGTCATGACAACACTAATGGACCCCCAGTTAATCACTTGCACCATGTTATCTTTGGAAGGCATCTTGAATCTAAATCAGACACATAGCCAGGGATGCGATTGATTGGGCATCGTTTCAGGAATGTGATGAAAATGAGCTTTGCAATTATGTGTTTATGTTGGTGAAGCTCTAAAATAAGCAGCTCTGAATAGCACATTATCTGCGTATGATGTTTATCACACAGACGCAGCTGTTTGCAATCCCATTCATTTATTAGACAGACGTTAACACTGCTTTTTAAAAAAAAGTCACTTAGCAGTGCTCTGTCATCAAATATCGCCATATCTCTGCTCATTGTGCACTTTTATGGCCGATTTTAAATCAATTAAATCTGTAATTTGTAACAACTGCTGAGACTGGTTCAGGCCTAAACAAAGGCAATGGGATAACTGCCCTTTAGTAAAGCATCAATGGGCTTACAATGTACTGAATTAGCTAGGATATTAATGACCAGCCGCAATACCCCTCCATTCTCTTCAGCCAAATCTGCTTATGCAAATTGTTCATGAATTCAGTTCAAAGGAACCTCTTTTAAGTGCGGCCGATCCCCATCTACACAGGGGGCCGAGAAAGAGAGAGAAAGTGACATGAGAAAAGTTAGAGACACTTGTCTTTTTTTTTTTTTTTTACTTTGGACAAAGCATGATCCAGTTAGCATGCACCTCTGCTGGTTGTAAGCATGGTAGGGGTTGCTGAGTCCGTAGGATTGCTCCACAGAGGAGGGGGGCAAGGAGTGGGTTAATCCAACCAATTGTGACTGTGTGTTTAAAATGTGGTGTTCAGCAGGGGGGAGAAGCAGAACCCATCCAAGTTCATGCCCCTGTGTGAAAGAGAGGAGAAAGGCTGTGGGGTTCGAAGTTGAAGGGATAGAATAATCCCCTTCACATTTGTTAAAGGGCCACTGCTCTTTTGTGTTGGCCAAGACAAATTTAAAAAGCGATGTCATAATGGTTCGACTGGAATGATATCTTTGAACACAATAGATGTGGCTTCTTTCCACGTACAACTTAAAGCCCCATTGTTCCTATTATAGGCTGAGATGTTTGGAAACATGCGAACACTCCGAATAAGAATAAGTTGTTGTAATACAACCTGTTATAAAATATTGAGCATGATTACACATGTTGGGGTCTCATGAATGATACACTCTGAACAAAAAAGGGGGAAATGATATCACTGGATGTTGCATAATACATGAAAAAATATATGAAAATACAAAATAATCATGTCAAAAAATACTTTCCTTAAGTTACTAATACTTTTATTTTATTTATTACATTTACTATAAATGAGTACAAAAAATAAATACATTGTCCAAATAACGTCTATTAAAATGCCTGCATTTGTTGACAATGGAGAGATGGGTAACTTTATTCCTGAAAACATCTGACAATTTTTAATTAGACCTATCAAAAACCATAGGTTGTGCTTCTCAAGTTCCATTCTTGAACAACTTTTATACAACATCAACTGCTGTCAAATTATGGTGTATTACAACTATTCTTCCTACAAGTGTGCTGTTGACAGACACCTTTATATTCTGTCTCATCATATGACCAGTGTCTCTCATAACAACTTAGTGGATCCATAATGTCAGAATCTCTTCATGCTTAATAAAAAAAATACACAATTCTAAAGCAAGAAACAAAGTACTTCATTTGCAGTTGGTCAGATCATGATGATGTTTCTAAGTTCTGATAGGAGCCATAATCCAGCATTAAAAAGGCTGATACCCAAATTGCTTACTTTTTCACAAAAAATATAATATAAACCAAAAGTGATAAAAAAAAATTGTCACAGCTTTTTCACTCGATCGAAAGGTAATCTGTGTCAATATATATGTTCAATGTTCAAATGTTCAAGATCAAACGATCTTGAACATTTCACAACAAGTTATTTCTGTTAAAAAAAAAGGCAGTTAAATATTTTGACTATAAAGTGAAATATTAACACACTGGCCTCTGTTTTGTTACGACAGCTAACAGCACCATCTAGAATGGGGAAAAATATCTAAGAGTTGCGAGTAGGAAAAAAAAGTGAAAGCAAAACCAGTTCTGTCTAACTTATGACCCCCACTTTCTCCTCTCCATCCATCTTGGCTCTGGGGTTGTTGGACGCCACCCCCTTAGTGAATTTTCTCTCCTTAAAGAAGCTCATAATAGCTGTGTGAAGTCCCTTAAAGGGAGGGCTCCACTAGGTGACAGATTCTTCCTGTCCGTGAAATTCCCCCTGCGATAATTTGTCTTTGTGCTGATGGGCCCGTAGCTCCACGCGACATGGGTTATGGCAGGGAGGGCGGGACTGTCCTCATCACCTGCCATCTCCCTGGCCCTCTTGACACCCCACCCCTCCACCCCCACCTATCCACACTCACACACACTCCATTCTTCTGTCCTCCCTGTCCCAAACCCCCCACTTTCATCTCTTCAGCAGGAGCTGTCTCCTCACTGGCAGAGCAACCAAATAATGGAGCTTGTCACTGGCCTTGTTCTTTGTGTTTTTCAAGACCCAAGAAAAATGCAAACACTCTATTGTAGTCATTAGTTTTCCCATCCTTTCTGCCTGGGCCTGTGGGTGGGGGCTTTGACCCGGTTCAAAAGCGACACAGCAAGGAATTCGGCTTTTTAGAGAAAGTGAATTCTTGGTGTCACATGCCTAGTGTGTGTGCATTATACATCATGAATATGCCTGGTCTTGTATGCTACAGGTTTCGGTTTTAAATATAAAACCCAGACTTTGCTTATCAATCACTTGTCTGGCTAACAAGTCCAACAAGGCTTGTTTCAGATTGAAATACATTTGAATGTTTTGTTTGGTAATTTGTTCATTAGATGTCAGCAGTATCTTTTTGACACAAAAAAATTATTTAAAATGTAAGAAAATAAAGTATTTATAACTAAGAATTTTCATATTTTGTCATTTTCCCAAAGTGGAGTAATGCATATAGCTGTGAAGTGAAAGGAGATATTTTAATTTAGGATTTGATCTGTACTTTAGCTGAGCTTTGAATATGCATTGAAACAATTTTAATGTAGATCTGGCTGAATGCTTAGGGTTACTGTCCTGGATGGTATTTTTAGATTCATTCATATTCCCACCAGGCTTCCATAACCACTTTTTTATTGTAGAGATGGTGTGTTCACTGTGATGTGCACCAGTATGTTCTGCCATGTATAGAGTTAGGTATATTGTTTTATAACTTGACCCTGTTTTCTATAAACTTTTTTTTTTACATTTTCTGTAACCTGCCTGGTTTGTCGTTTGGTCTTCATTATGACGTTTGTTCAATAACGTCCTCTATTAAATCTATTAGGCTTTTGTGAAACAACGGAGTTTGTACAGGTTTTGAATTAAAATACTATTTATTATAGTACACTGTATATCCAGGTTGCATGGTGGAGGAGTGGTTAGGTTTGTCTTGCTTCTTTTCCCTCAAGATTTGATTGGGTGAGATCAGACTCTTGCCTTCCATCAAAGAAGGTCTTGAGTTTGAATCCCAGCCTGGACTTTCTCTGCATACAGTGAGCATGTTCTCATTTGTAAATTATTCCTAGATGTGAGTGTTTGATCTCTGAGTGTGTGCATGCTTGGTTGTTTGTCCTGTGTGTCTCTATATTTACCTGTGATGGAGTTGTGACCAATCCAGGGTTTATGGCCTCATGCCCAATGAGTCCCTGAGATAGGCACCAGCGTCTCAGTGACCCTGCAAGAGTAAGTGGGTATTAGCAGTAGTCGGATGGATGAACTGTATATTCTGTATATGACAAAAAGCAAACAGTACACAATAAGTAGAAGTCTACTTGTTCTATAAGCTAATGAAATAGACCAGGAACAACTATTTAAAGCCATAATGCATTTTACAGGCGTTTTTGGATTTACTCGTCTTCTGTTGTCCTTTCAGTGTTTGGTGTAAATCAGAAGACTTGAAAAGGCTGAACAGGTCTGCCAGTGCTGTTATGATATTGTGTGAATGCTTGTAGACACAAACCCGTTGGGCCTGATTGAAAGCTCATCAATAGGCAGGGATAGACAAAAACAGAGGCTGCCCATGCCTTCTGCTTTTGTACTCATTCTAATTTCAGCTGTTATCTGGAATGTACCAGCTGTCCACTGTACACAAAAACTGCTGCCTTTCCCAAACCCGATCCTGGCATTTGCACCGAGTGAAGAGGAGCTGTGGAAGTGCAGGCCTCAAACCCTTGGGGGACAACTGGAAGCTCCTGGGAGGGACATGATGGACAGGAATGGAAGAGTAAAGCAACAGGCAGGCACTCACACTGGGGCCTGCATGCATCTGAAAGGGAGCTGGAAGTGTGTGTACATGTGTGTGTATGTGAGTGCCTGCAGGCGCCTCCATGCATCGGCCTGTAAATGTGTGTCAGACTTCTAAATAGGGCTTCCAGACATTCAAAGAAATGCTTTTAAAGAAGCACGTGTAAATATAGCCTTGAAAAAACAGTGTCATATTTACTCACAAGTACACACATCCGGGGTGTTCAACAATCAGACGCAAACATCAATGCAAGAAACCTTATAGCCTGAGCTTGATAGATAGTGGCAGACTCTTTAAAGTAAAGCTTATCTAAGGATTTTCAGAACGCTTCCATTTAGCAAACATGTTACTTATTGAACAGCACAGTCTTTAACACAGAATGTGAACTTCTAAGTTTAGTTGGTGTCTATATATCTGCAGTTATACTTTTCTTACTTTGCCACACTGTAACTCCCAACTTTTTCAAATGTATCAAATAAAATGCATACAGTGCTTCAAAAAATCATTTCCCCCTTTGTAGATTTTTACACATTTGGTGTCACACAAAGATTTCAATTTTTCAAAAAAAAAATAAATACGATAAAATAAAATAAATAAATAAATAAAATTTAATGATTTAATTTAAAATTAATTTTTTTGTCCAAAGTGATGTAGTTATAGTGTTTCCAGGGTGGCACATTCATTTACTTGGTTTAGGGGCCAACTTTCCTCACAGTTGCATTCACACTTACTGGACCATCAGCAGAAAATCACTTCTGTTGTGTCACTAACTTTACAGCAGCCCCTCATGCCGAGCATACACATAGCGACAGTGGAGCAGAAACATGCTCTTTTAACAGGAAGAAATGTCCAGTAGAACTGGACTCAGTACAAGCAGCCATCTGACAGTCGACTGCCACTACTGTTTCATGTTCCGAAACATTTGGCTGTGTTTGACAAAAACACACACAAAAAAGGAGACATTTAGAAGGGGTAAATACTTTCTCTCTTTTTTTTCTTTACAAAACTATTTGTTTTGCTGTGTGTTGTTATTTCAGACATTGTGGCATATGACCTTCCATAGCAGTCCTTCTTGCTTTTAGCTCTTAAAAATCTCCAGTTATAGGCCCTAGTCTCACCCATCTGACTAAATGACTTAATCAGACTAATGAATTACCCTGTTAATCAGAGCAGGGCCCTCATTTATAGAAGGAAACTGCCCCTCTGACCTCTGTCTCTCCAGGGCTGTTTCATGCAGGTTTATTGCATAACATCAAGTAAATATTACTTCAAGACCTTATTAATTCCTCACATAACCATCTATAAGTAATTAGTCTCACTTACTGCAAGCGTCACAAGTTGTCAATACATGTGCACCGCAAGAATGTATGTATGTGTGCATGTCTGCAGAAAGCAGACCTTTCTAATCTGTTTAAACCAATGCAGTCACTTCCTCTCACCATCAACCTTATCTGTAGCTTCTGGGGACAAAAATCATTTGAGGTAGGGTAAAATAACAGAAAATAATGGGGAAATATCAAGCGGATCTTTTTTGCTACCCCATTTATTCTGTCTGGTCCAACTGAGCTTTATCATCCCTAACACATCACAACATACCCCCTCTATTTTTATTTTACTTAGATTTTATTTTGCCCACTCAAACTTTTCATTTCCTGACAGATTGAGGCACCCTATTTAGCAGTTTTATTCATCTTTGCCTGCAGGCAGGGACTGACGTTACAGTCAATAAAAATGGGAGCGCGTCGCAGGCACCTCTTCTTCCCCTTCCCTTTGTGTGCAAAGTGGCAGCCGTGAATTTAATCGAGGGAGAATGTTGTGATTACTTAATGGTTTCCCAGGCAGCCATGGACTGGAGAATTAAATTCCGCATCTGCTTTCCAAGGCGTTAATCTCTTCTCCTCACATTCCGCCTGTTATGATGTGCACACAAGAGATAATGTTTAAACCGACTAAAGCAGGGTAAACCAGCGCAGGCTGTTATTGGCTTTATAATTACATAATTAACTTTTTGTTTCTAATCGTTACAGAGGTAATGGCTCCGCTAAAATGGGAGGCATCTGCCAGGCAGAAAAACCAAATCAAAAATCAATAATCCATAGAATGCCATTACAGTAAGTGCTTGGGCTGGAATCACAGAAGAAAGACAGAAAGAAGCTGGGGAAAAAGAGCAGGTTTGCCTCATCACGTCTGCCTTTTCCATCCCTTTCCTTCTTTTCCAGAGCAGTAAATGAATCTCATTTGAAGACAAGAGTGTTATCTGTGGGAAAGAAAGCCCAGCAGCTGTGTGGAGCAGCAGGGTATCAGGCTCTGCCAGGTGGATGGCAGAAGAGAGAGAGGGCCAAGAGGCACCGTAAATTACACCTGGCCTCCCAGCACTGCTATTGTAGGGCAATTGACCCACTCCAAATGAATTCCATTTTCTGCAGGTCCCTCCTTATTTCTAATTTACATTGTGATCATATATGTCTGAAAAATGATATCATAAAAAAGATGAATGTACTAATTACCTCTCTTCTTATCTCTCCCTCGCCCGGCGCACACCCCTTTTGGACTTACTCCTCGCGGCATGTAAGTATGTCACTTATTTCATTGTGACAGGCGTAATGTATTCACAAAAGTGCACCATAAATACAGACGTTCAGGTTGGCCACCTTGCACTCACGTCGAGGGGCCTCACAATGCCATGGCTGTTCAAATGAATGGCGAATTGACAAACATTTCTGGAGCCAAATTACCTCTGGTGTCACTGTGAAATTAGGTTCTTGACCCAGCCTCTGATGCATGCTTATATTTCTACATATTTTCCCCATCGATTTTCATGCATGGCATCCAGCCATTGTGGTGTGAGACGAGGTTCCCTATGAGAAAGGGGTTAGGGATATTTTAATACACCTGTGAAATGAGACTCTGCTCGTCATGAATATGCTAAAGTAGAGCTGTCACAGCAGTCAGAGTGATATCCCCTCACCTCTGCCAGACGAGCTTGGGGGGGTATAACAGATCCCCGTATTCAGGAATAGAGGGACCAAGCTTATGCTGCCTGCCAGTGTCATTTTAACAAATAGGCTTATTAACAGTTCAGAGGCCAAGGACAACAGCAAGGTTAAGCAACTCTTCTGACACAAATGGGAGAGTATGAGAGAAATATGGAGTTGGCTGATAGGTGCTGATTGTGTGTGCTCCAGTTTTATGACTACACAGCCTTGGCTGAATGTCATCCATGTCCAGTGAAAGAGACGACTTCCTTAAGTGTTTATGTCTCCTCAACCTGGGATGAACTTGTACTTCTGTCTGTCAACATCTGTTTGCTTAAGTTTTTATCCTAGAAAAACTCCACCTTTGTGTGTGTTTCTCTGTTTTTTTCTTTCTTTTCTTTACCCTCTGCATCTGTTAGACTCTTCAGCCACATATGCTCCATCACTTGACTTTGTATTCCATGACACCATGCTTTGGCACTTGACCTCCTGACCTCATTCTCAGACAGCTATAACCACCCCTCAAAATCCAGAATGACTGGCAGTATAATGGAAATTTGCTGAGGTCACTATCGCTAACCTAGACTGGGAACAAACATTCCAGGAACTTATGTTGTTATTGTTATTTCTTAAAAAGTCTACTTCTATACCTGTTTTTAGAGAATAAATTCATTTAAGAACAGTCAGAATTAACTCATCATAATTTTGTACATTCAATTTACTCTGTCAAATGAGCTTTGTCAGATGATTGTGGTTATCAAGTAAAGTAAGAATGCATTATGTTTAACCAATAAACACTTTAACTCGTCTTCTTTTCTCCTAAGACACACTTAAAGGGGAGTAAAATCTCAAGTGACAAACAAGGCTTACCCAAGAAACACCTCATTTTGTGTCTTGCCATTACCCTTTGGTGTCACATTTGACATTTGTTTTAAGTTTAGTCTTTTCAGGCACAAAGCACTTTCTTGAGGTATAAAAGTCTGTGTGAAATGCTTTGCTTAACCTGCTGACACAAGGGAACTACTTAAGCCGTTTTCTCCTTCACCGTCTGTTAGCGCAATGATTCACTTTCCATTTCAAATCGATATTGGGGCATGCAAAAGGTACAAAGAACTTTGTTGCCATAAACCATTAATTAAGGTGAGAAAAAAAAACTTTATCCAGACAGTGTAAAGGTAAAAATGTGACTTTCTTCCCAGCACTGTAAATCAAGAGCAGTGTTGTCAAATTATTATTCTAGAAGCAAATATAAAAGGACTGGGAATTCCCTAATACTTAAAATATTACATCATATAAATATGAAAATACATGTGGAGGGTTAAACATTTTACAATTTTACATATCATCATTAAGCTATGAGTAACCATCTGTGGCTTAAAATAATAATGAAATTATTGCTTTCAGGAAACTGCAGTGCCCTGTAAATGCATACCAATGATAGCTTTTCTCGTGTTTCAATATCACACTTCAATGCAGTGAAGAGTGTTTAAGCAGTTTAAATCAAGTGATGCATGTTTTATAAAGCTTCTACAAATAAAAAAAAAATCTGAAAAGCAATGTGTATTCAGACCCCTGAATCACAAAACCCACTCAACAAATACCACTAAATACAACCCAGAGCAACCAATTTTATTCAAATGTTTCTTTGTGAATAAATAAAGACCACCTCTGTTTAATTTATTCAGTATAAACACAACTGTTTCTGGAAGCCTTAGAGTTCTGTCAAATAACATTTGTCAAGATACAGCATCACGAAGACCAATGATCTGTTGACAGGACAGATTACCCAAAGCCTCCATAGATGTGATTGAAAAGGCTGATAAGAAAGCCACAAGAAGTATAGTTTGCAACAAGTCATCTAGAGGACTCTTTGAACATGTGAGCAATGTGGGCTGCACCATGCTATTGAAACACTGTCCCAACATGAAATCCAGTAGTGGCAGCGTCATGCGACAAGGATGAGGTAAATGCAGTGCAATCCTATAAGGAAACTTTTATAGAAGTTCAAAATACTTCAGCTGGGTCAAAGACTTACTGTACAGAAGGATAACAATGCTCAACATATGGTCTCTGACACAAGAGAATGATTAAGAATAAGGCATGTCCATGCACTAGACTAGATTATCCTAGTGAAAGTGAAGTTCAAGGGTAAATTAATTTGAAAGGAGCTGTACAGGTATGTTTGCAGGCAAGCTGAGATTTCAAATACAAAGACAACTTTCAAAGAGAACTGGGTAGAATTTCTGAAAACAGAACATCCCCGCCTTTCACTAAGTTAACCATAAAATAATGTAATCATAGAAGTAGCAATTGCAGGTGCAGTGGTCTGAAGCATCTTCAAACAACCCACACTCTAAAATGTGTGCATGAGCGTTGCGAGTGCAGCGTGACCCAGGAATCTTATAGAACAATCTTTGGCTTAATGTTCACCCAGTAACTGATCAATACTTGCTTCAGTCTTGTTTATATTTCTTAAAATGATGTTAATTTTAATATATATATAAGATACTGCAAGTGATTCACCCTAAGAGAATTAAAAAAGAAATAGGTTATGTTGCTGAAAACGTTTTGAGAACCTGTTGAAGGAGGACCAGAGGATTTTTAGAAAATCTAGCAAAGCTGCCCACAGGGGACTGGAGTGTACGTCTAGCACATCCCAAATCCTCAACTCGGGGTGGAAGTCCTGAGGGTTTGAGGCCACCTGGTCAAAGAGGGGAGCGGCAGTGATAAACGCACCTTGTTTCGGGTCTCGTCATCTGAATGAGACATACAAGGGCTCAAGATGATTGATGAGGACTGGAGCGTGGGCTGATAAGACATGGCCCATGAATCTGTTCTACATCATCGGCTCCTTTGATCACTGACAGAAGTTCAGAGATGGGCCTGTGCATCTGTCCAAACAAACAAAAGCCTCTTCCCTCTCAAACGCCTCACTTGCTCTGCAACAATGCAACCAGTCCCCACCTTCATTACCCTGCCGCTCAGGTTGTCTCTCACTCATACACAAACGGTAGAGAGACAAAAGCGAAATGACAGAAAGGCCATGAATCTGAGGGCAAAGCTGACTGTTAAACCAGGACAGAGAGCGGGAAATGAATTGGGAAAGGCATGGAGAGAGAAAGAGAGAGAGCAAAGTATCTGTGAGGGGCGGCTTGGAGCCTGTGAACCATGGCAGCATGGGTTAAAGCCCCCCAAAAGGAACACTCCTCTGCAATGACAGATTCGGGTGATAAGGGATGATCCATGAAAGCCGATCGGTGTGCTGACAGCAGGAGAGAGGCCTTGGCCCCGGTCGCCAGGGTGCATTACTGCGGGCAAATGCAGCTGTCAGGGCCAAGCGGGCCTTCAGTTCTCCACCATGCCAGCATGTTGACGTCACACAGACTGGACCCCGTCTACCCCATTTTTTCGATCCCTCTGGTCATAGAACTCTGCATTCCATCACTGAAACATTCCCAGGCCAGTCTGTAGCACAACTTCATTTTGGGGTGTAGTATATCAGCTGACAGGTGCTGAAATTAACCTATGCCAGCTATTCTGACATATTGACAATGTGCAAAAGAATGCTGGAGTGCACAGAGTGAAGGATTCTGACAGGTAAAGCATTAAAGATTAGACTTGGATTTATTCCAGAGAATCACATTGAGCTGCACTTACGAGGCCTCTTTTACTCGTCTAACACTGTAAGACTAAGGAGCTTTAGCACTAGTCTCAAGATAGACAGACAGAAATATGGACAGCATGGAGAATGAGATCCACAGTGTAAAACAGCAGACTTTCATGTACTTTCCCTGCTGAACATGCAGCCGCATGGCACTTACTCTGCCAGCCTCCAAAGAAAATTACCCCATTTACCAAGGGGCCTGAGAAAAAAGGCTGCAGCCGATTCCCTTAAGGAAATGAAAGGCAGTAATAAGCTATTTAATTTTTACTTGAAATTATTTAAGGCTCAATAGATACACTCTGAGTCCTTATTGCTATTAAAATGATTATTCTCACCAAATTATTTTAATCCATTTCCAGAGGAGAAAAAATATTCTACATCCTCATTTAAAGAGCTAAATGGGGGCATCTATTCACTTCATGTGGTCTACATATCAAATTAGAGAGTTAAAAGCCTCTCTTTTATTTTGGCATTCATTTCAAATGATTAGCCCAGTAATGGAGATCCCCACAAACGAATGCAGAATTATTTTACATATAAATTCTGATTTAAATACACTGCCTCGTGACTCACTGGCTTTCCTCTAAGTAGCTTGTTTAAGGCAGGGCTCTTTTCTAAAGAGCATTAGAAACAACCTTGAAGTAAACAGAATGAATATGATGTAGAGGTTTGTGTTTTATTTTTTTCATAGTTCAAAATTACATTAAATTGATGTGTGCAAAGCAAACATGCATGACACTGCTAGGGTTTTTTAATTGAATGTGTATATTAAAACATGACAAGGACAAAAGGACATTTGTAAAAAAAAACATCAAATAGCTACAGTCACTCAAAAAGAGCAGCTAGTTTTGCAGAATCCCCCTCATGGCCGTTCAAAACTCTGCATCTGTATAATATAAGAGGATATGTAGCTCATCGCTTTGACCTTGGTATGAGAGCTGATCGCTTTGGTCTTTTTCCCTTTTTGATCGTGTATCTCCTACTTCACCTCTGCCCATGTCTAAATCCCGTTTCTCTCTGCCTCTTGCTCCCTTCATTCTTTAGCTCACCTTTCTCCTTGCATTAAAAGCTGAGGAGAATACCTGAAAAGGTTGGTGACCTTTTAATGAAAATGTCAGTATTCCTGTAGTGGAAAAAGAGGCAAAAGCCCAGAACGTAGGCGAGGTTTCAGTGACACCTGAGCTTTCACAAACCCAACTACATCCTTATTGAGACATTAAATGTCGGTTTCTTGTCTCTATCAAAGTCTTTATGTTTTTTTCATGAAATCGGGGTGAGATCTTCCTTAAGCACTTCCTTCTCTTTTAAGATCTGTAGCCAATCAAAAATACTTTCTTTAACCAATTCTTTTAAAAATGATTGTTGTATTAATGACTAATTCTCATCAACTGAAATCAAAGAAATTCTTAGAGGGCACTTTGACAAATAGATCTTACAGAGATTCCAAATATCCTTCAAATACTTTACATTAAAAGTCAGGAGATGCAGGAAAGAAAAGGATTAATGATCCCTCTGTGATTTCCAGAGCGCTGGTTCAGCCACAACTGGGCTTGACAGATGTACACCTGAGAAAAAGTCACTGGGGCTAATGCGACTTTGATGTCTTCCTCTACAGCTTTTCTTTTTCTACATCTATGCACGGGATTCTGAGTCCACCTTGAGGAATTGAAATGAAGATCTTGCCGAGTGGCTCAGTAGCAGATGCCAACCAGAGCAGTCATGATCATTTGCCGACTGTATCTCAGCCTTTTGTCACGTTTTGTCTTCTGTCTCTATTTTTAGTGTGGCGAAAAGACGTCAAGGCGAAGGTGTGTTTTAAGTAAGTGACAGTCTGACGCCCAGCTTTATTTGATGCTTGCCAGATCAAAGCCTCACTGCAGGGCACGCTAATTTGAAGTCCACCGCAGTGATGATCGCTGTGCATGATTACCCCACAATGGCACTCCTATTAATCACATCACTCTGATTATTCTAATTTGATTTGACTCAGCGATGCCTCTTCTCAATTTTTTCCCTCCGTCTCTTTTTCTCATCCTCCCTCTCATCATCATCATCACAAGGTCTCCCAATAAAACTGTCAAGCGGGGCAACTGCTCTCCACAGTAAGTGGATGACATTTAAAAGGCTACAACATGACTGACAGTGTACTCACAGAGGGAGGGAGTGAGAGTGCAGAAGGAGGAAGAAGACGAGAAGAGCTGGAGACAGGGAAGATGAGGAAAAGAGGGGATGCCCAAGTTAATACTTACAAATGACTAATGTCTCCCTCAGCAGGTGCCATGGCCAGACAAACTGGATAAATATTGAGATTCCTCTGAGCGCAGCAGCACACGAAATGAAACCCAACTGCTTCTCATACAGCTCTAAAAGTGACATGGCTCTGCTGGGTACCTCAGCTCTGTCCATCCAGATAACTCCGCATGATTAATTGCTCTGAAAGTTTGGTAAATGTTTGGACATTCAAATACACACAGCTCTGTCCACTGTGTGCTCATTGTTTGAATGGACAATGTCTGTGCTGTCAATATTTCTGAACATGTGCTGTTCCATACAAATTAAAAAAATAGACTGTATTTAAGAAATGAATCAGTTACAAATCAGAAATCAGTTACAAATAGTCATGATTTTTATCTTTGCTTGTATTGTTTTTCTTGGTTGTTAAATATTGCCTTAGCATTCAACTCATGCCATTTAAAAACTGCTTTATTTTCAACCTGTCTGCCGGTTAAGTCAAGCAAATCAGTATTGGTGTCTTTCTCCTGGACAGGTGTATCATTTTTATGTAGCTCCCTGAGTCCATATTTAGAACCAACATGTCTCTGCCAGCTTTATACATTCAGTCACTACTTTTTTTCTGTTCAGAGCTATAATCTTACAAAGAAAGTAGAGCTATGAAATAAATAAAATATAATGAAGCATCAAAATTAAGTTCAAATATATTTCACAATTGCTCTTTTCCTGTTAATATGGATTTCCTATCTATGTGCTAATTCTGCTCCAGATCTGCATGCTCCACCCTTACTGTTAGTGCATTCATTGAGTTATTTTTTATATTTCTTTTTTTTTTACGTCAAACAAGCTATGTCCCAGGGAGAGGCCGAAGCACATCCTCTTTCCACACAATAGAGATCTCCAACTATGCTATGCCCACACAGCAGGCATCCACCACTCTGCAGAGGGCAGGAAGCTGCTCCAGCTGACCCACTGCCTCCTCAAACATACAGTCAGAGGAAATTCCCTTAAACAGCGGGACTCCGAAAGCTAAAACAAAACCTTCCTCCTAATGTTGCTGACACAAACTGCTTCAGAGACTCAAATCATTCAGAAATTATTTCATGGTTCTCTGTTCATTTATGCCAGGTGCATGTAAAGAAAGGAACCAAACAGTTCCATATGTGGCGTAAACAGTTTTTCTAAAGATATCAGCACCTACTTTACAGTTAAATAAAACAATGAATCCACTGTCATTTCATAATCCCTAATGTCTAAAGCAATGTTCAAATCTTGTCCAAGTCAGCTACATTTCCTCCTTTGCTATTGTGAAACAGTGTTAGCAGAAGAAACATCAAGTATCTAGAGTGGAAATTGATAAAAAAGACAAAGCCTCAGTAAAACACACAATCTCCATTGTGTTGGTTTAGGAATGAAAAGCCCTCCTTTAAATGTTCCATGTCTCTCAATGTCACTGCAAGTTCAACGAGATTAGATACGGGATAGCTTCTGTTGCCGTTTCCTTGCTGAAGGAGATTGTGAATGAAAACAGCAAGGCTGTAAAAGTTGTTTTCTAATCTTTAATATTACATGCTTTCTACATAGTATAGAGTGTGAAAAGAAAAACACAAAGAAAAACAAACATGCAGACACGTTCACACATCCGAGGCTCCTGATATCTTTAATAGACTCGAAGGGCTGTGCAATTCACACCTTTCGGTCCAGAATGCCCAGACAGAATTGGCCATTTGGCATACAGATGGCACTTCTGCTAAAGTGTGGTGTAATTGGTGCAAAACCATGGCACTGTGTGGCCTACCAGCCAGGGGTACCACATTTTCTGGACAAAGGGCAGTGTGTTTTGGCTCAGTGGTGGGCTGTGAAGAAAACTGTGGTCCATAATGATGCAGCCATATGTTGTGTAACTCCTATACAGCCTGCATGTCTTTGTGCCTGTAGCTGGAGGGTCACACGTCTTTGTGTGCAGTGTGTTATGGTGTGACACTGCCATTATGGATGAGTGCTGACAGCCGGTGGAATGGCCACAGACAGAGGGCTTGTACTTGTTGTGTTAACACTGGCGGGACACAATAATCTGCTACTTGTAAAGCAGGTATCGTCCTGACAAAACCATTATTGTTTTCACATGGTAATGAGCGCTGGGGAGGGACTGGGAAATAGATTTAGAGGAGGCTGGTCCAGGGCCATGGCTCGCCTGAAACAGGGTGTACGTTGGGTGGGTGGGTAGGGGGTGTAGGGCAGAAAGGCGGGGGAGAGGGACATTAGGTTTGTTCTCTCGCATCACTGAGCACTGGAGAGTTGTCTTAAATCGCCACAATACAAATTAGCTGGACGAAAGAATGGAAGCCCCCAGAAGAGAGGGAAAGGCAGATGACAAGCATGAGCATTTAAGTCAAACACACAATAGCATTTGGTATACCCCCCTCTCCCCCCTCCCGCCCAAACCCCTCTAAATCCACACACACATACACACTCCTTCATGCCCACATCTTCCTCTCTGTGCAGATCAGGGTGGATTAAAAAAGAAACCAGAGTGTGTTTTTTGGTGTCCTCTAATGATGCAAGCAAGGATGCAAGTCAATAGAGCAATTCATTAACAAATCAAAGTCCCAGGGGTATGCGGGCAGTATGGCTGTGTTTGTGCAAAACTATCCTTCCGAATGGAGACCCATATGCTGGGGGTCAGGGAGACGCCCCTCTCCACTGTGTTTACCATTCAGCGTACACACTCTGCCGTTAGGGTCAACCACTACCTAACGTGTCCACTGCACACACAACAGAATTTCCATATGGTCCATGAAAATAGATATGCCGTTGGACTTCTCTTTCTTCCCACGCCCCAGACTTCAGTGTCTTTTGCTACTGTGCATTTTGTGTGCATTCACTTCGGCTTGTTGAAAGGCTTTTGGGTCTGAATGGGCTGTGGTTTTCATCTCCTTAGAAATATAGCAAGACAGGACAGTAAAAGAGGCGTAAGTCCTGGTCACTTGTTTTCTCCTTCTTGTGCAGAGCATATGGACACCTTAGATTTTTACTTTTTTCCCTAGAAGAATTGCTTTCTCCATGTGCCCTAGAAACAAAATCCAAAACCTTGGCCAGAACAGTTGGCCTACCATTCTTAGGCTGAACTGTGGTAGACCGAACTGCTGATGTTGCAAGAATCTAAAAGAAATAGGACTGTTATCTTTAAGTTAATTATTCTTTGGTAAACATGTATTAAGGTAAGTAACTAAGAGACCATTAATATTATTAGCTGACTAGCTATTGTTGATTCTTTTTTTAAGTGAAGTGGCAAATTTTGTGTGGATTCAAAACATACATCCATTAACGATCATTTAATGAAATAATTCGTTCTCCGGATTAATGTTGAGAATTTGAGATTAATTTAGGATAATAATGAGACTGATTTGTTTCCTAACATTATTATGGTGAAGCTTAATTATTGACTATCCTCTGAAGTTTCTGTCTAGTACTACATGCAGTGCACCTTTTCAAAGGACCATTAGGACTTTTGCTGTACTAGCAATGATGTTTCATAAGAACATGGAGCCGGTACTGATGACCACTTGTGAGTGGGAAGCCTACAGAGACAGAAGTGACCTACTGAAGAGGATTCCAGCCTGAGGGCACTTCACATGACTCTTTCAAATCCACACAAATAAAGCCCTTTATGGCCTGAAAGTGGCCCCACAGAATGGGTGATACAGAGCCCCCTGAAAAGCCCAACACGATTGTCATGGATATTACACGACGCGAGCAACAACGGACTGAAGAGACAAGTGTTGATCAGGAACAAAACTCGAGCAGACTTTTCCGTGAGGCGGGCCAGGGAATGTTGACAGGCCCGTGAATGGTCTGTTTAACCCTTTGAAAGTGAAAGGGGGCTCCCTGAAACAAACGCATTCTGATAGACTTTGTACGCACTGGGACACAAAAAGTACACAAAGCTCCTGCAAGGGAACCAGACAGAGGGCAGGAGACGAAAATAAGATTGGAAAGGTGGGAATGTGTTTGTGCCAGAATCCATCAGCCTGACTCTTCTATTTTCTGGCTTCAACGCTTCTCTTTTGAGCTCAACAGAGAGATGATTTAAGCCTTCACTGGGTTCCAGCATCCATTTTGACTGAGTCCATTTACAGTTTTAAAAAGACTGTTTGTTCACAAGAGTATGCTGTGGTTTGATGGAGAATGTCAAACCTAACATGAATGATATCCCACTGTCATCAACAGTCATTCATCCAGTTGCAAAAAAACTTTATTTCTCTATCAACACTCAGGGGTAAAACTAAACACAGAATGTGTCATCAGATGTTTGTAAGAAAGAAACACACAAACCTTACTAAAAAAAAAAGTCTTTCTGGTAGAAGATGACATGACTGTTGAGGTTGTAGCACTTTAAAAATGAAAACAGAAATAATAATGTCACTTCAAAGAGACAATCACTGAAAATAAAATAATTAGACTTAAACTTAGACCTAACACCTCTCAATCCTGTTGACTTAAAATTGGGGCATTTGACAGTCATGGGGCTGTTTGCTGCGTAAATGCTTATTGATTGGCGGGTGAATGAAGCAAGGGTTTGGCAGGGACAACAACACCAGGTTAGGGATACTGAATCCATGTTGATTCAGTATCCCTGCCAGTAATGGGAGCATCTGTGCCTCTCCACTAAGTCAAATGTAGCTAACTAGTATATTTGCTAATACGGAAATCAAAACATGATTCAGTCTGTAACTGAAGCAAATGACATAAAATTCCACTAGATCTCTATAGCAATCCAAGTATTGCAATATTATAAAGAAACCATTGTTCAATAACAATACTGTATATGGTGAATAAACCACCTGATGTTTTCTCAGGTGGTTGTTGTTGGTGGTGTCGCCATTGTCTAAACTCACTTATTTTTGCTAAGTTATGGAGGAGCTGGTGCCTTTCTCCAGAGCTCATGGAGTGAGAGGTGGTCACCCATCCATTAAATGATTGTGTGTGTAGTGATGAACATTGAAAGCTGTAGAGATACCAATAAGATCCTAAGTCTGTTTTGATCAGATTGGACACTCCCAGTATTGGGTTAAAACGCTCTGTGGCAAACCCTTTTCTTTAATAGTTGGATCTTGTGTGGTGAATGGGCATTTGGGATGTTCCAGTTGCCTGTATTACTTATGGTTTTCATGGAAAGTTTAGTTTCAGCTAATTCCACACCTTCCTGATGCTCTTTGTAAGAAGTCCTTGGTTCTTTGACAACTGTTCTGATTGGTCGTTTTACACTTGCCTGATTTATAGTGCAATAATGCATCTTTGTAATAATAACCCCTAACTGTGCTCACTGTGGAACGGTGCCACCAACGTTTTCTTGCCATAACATTAAGACGTTCTTGGGAGAGCCCTTTGTTTTGTGATGCTGGTTGTGTGATACTTTGATAATGAATAACATTTTCAAAGCCTATCAGTTAGGACTAAACCAGCATTTGTTTGTTTCAATTGACTGAGAGTAAGACTTATTTCTACATAATGACATATTGTAGCATTTCTTGGCATTTGGTGCTTTTTGCCTCTTCTTTAATGTATGTGTTTAATATTTTTTTTCTCTCTGCCATTTTATTTATTATGTCAAGTGTACTTTCTCTTTCTGTCTGGGTGCCTTAGGGATGTTATTTCAAGCCAATGGTCATTTTAGAAATGTTTATTCAGAAAAACATTGATATGTTCAATATTTATTTTCCCTGCAAATTGTCATCTCAACATATTCCACCTTCTTATCAAATGTGGGGTGAAAATGTAATTAAGGTTAACATTAGGGCAAACTGGACATTAAAAATTATTCATGCTTTCTGTATTAAGACACGTAACACATTTTTGTTTTGTTCTAGTTGATAAAAACTCAAGGTTCCATCCGACATACAACGAAATTGCATGTAAGTCATGGCATTTATGTTTGACTCTATGTTCAAATGTGCCTACATGCCTAAACTTAACATGAGTTTCCTCTTGCAAACTGCTACAGCGAGGCTGTCACCCTCCAAACTCTCTCACGTAGGCTTCTCAGAGCACAAAAAAAAAAAAAAAAAAAAAAACTTCTTCAGCACAGCTCCTGCATGCTGACGGTAATCCTGAACTTTGGAAACTGCAAGAGAGGAAGAGAAATGTGCTTAGTTCAGCTCCTTCTTGTCACAGGGTGTAGTTTGAGTGGGAGCAGACATGGCTGCCATTGTGGGAGCGTTCTGTGTTGCTGTGTTTGTGTCAGGAAGGCTTTCAGCAGCGAGCGTTGTGACAGTGAGGACGTGTGAGGTGCATTGAGATGTCCTCATTCTAGGAATACTGCCACTGCCGCCATGAGAACAGCCAATTATGCCTCCAGCATGCAAATGTCTTGCAGAGAGAGGGAGAGAGACAGAAAGAGAAAGAGAGAGCAAAAGACAAAGACACAATGGGGTCTGTGAAGGTTCTATGTGTGCCCTACTCAGTCTGAGACTGTTGTTTAATTGCCATGTTTACCCAGTGACTACATCCCGTGTCATTAGCACACAGTGTAGTGTCATTTGTGTTGTCACACTATACTACAGCACCATGGGGTCATTATTGCTCAACTGGCATCGGCGCACAAAATTGACATATTTTATGTGGGAGATCTGGATACACTCCACAGAGTTGTTTTTTTTGTCTTATTTCATGCACTTTCAAACAGCCATGGGGCCAATTAATTTTTGACCAGTCCATATCCCAGGGACCGTTGTTGCTTTAATGGTGTGGTTTGCAAGCGCTCACATGTCACTGTGTATCTGATGAGACAGATAACTGCACTGTGTTTAAAAGCATTATAACAAATGCAATATCAGTGCTTTTGTGCTAAAACAGAAAATGAATCAGTAAAAGTATACTTAAATGTGTGCATTTTAATTTACACATTTATGATTTTACTGGACTACAACTTAGCAATTTAATAAAAAAAAAAACTAAGAAAACTTAATATTGACTTATAAAACTAATATAAATTCTTTTTTATTTATTGCAGATTCATAGAAAAAAAGTCTCTTAAAGTCATGCATTAATGGCAACAAAAATAGAGTTAGCAGGAGGTGGGAGAACAAATAAAAAACACGGACTGGGAGGCAAAACAGCTTTCTGTATCCCTGAGTACCTGGTCAACACAGGTGGCAGATTCACAGGAAACAGATTTAATTATGCTCCTGGTAACAATGGTTTGTCCTTACAGCGGCTGACACCACTGTTGACAAAGGCCGCCGCTGCATTCTAATCAGGAAACAAAATGCCGTGGAGCGCCCCAAAGCCCTGCTGGAGAATCATTAGCAAACCACCTTCCAGGAACAAGGGAAAACAGCAGAAGAGAGAACAGCCCCTGACACGCAGTGCAGCACCATCAGGCAGGCAGAGCTCATTTCCCACCCTGGAGACTGAGGTCCACCAAGGGAGGTGAAGAGAGAAGCTGACCAACTGATAGACAGACAGACAGAACGACAGCCGGGTTGCCGTGCCGAGCCGTCCCACCAGGGCCGAGCATAACAAGGGGGCTGACAGGCTGCAGCTGGGTCCTGCCTAACGAAGGCGGGGACATTAGCGAGGCTCTACGTCTGTCTCATTAAAAGACATCAGCCCACCTTGATTTCCACACACGCTGCCCACTTGTGTGACAGCTCGGCATGCCAGCAGCCAGAGAGGGAGAGTGGCGCCACTGCACCGCGGGCCAGGTGACGGAAGGAGCTGTTGACATTACAGTGTGGGGAGGGACGGGGGTCAAATGTAAGGTTGACCTCTGTCTCGGGGACAGTGATGACCTCGTTAGGGGCCCTTGACAAAAGCGGCACTGGCTGGGTGTCACTGCTGTCACGGTATACACAGGTTGGCTGACACAGTGGCTCCCATTGCCGCAGCTCCCACCGCCTCACTATGACTAGTCTGTACTGCTGACACTGGGGCGCTCACTAATGAGCATCAAAGGGCCTGTCCTTCAACTAGTAATGAGGACAGGTGACGACAATATCACATAATAACAGCGGCTGGAACATGAGTCTGGACGGTAGAGGCCAGAGCTGGATGAGACAGATGAAAATAACATTTTAAAAGGACAGGCCGCTTCAAACATTCAGCTTTGGTGCAATCATTATCATAGAGCTGACAAAATAAGTATTGAACACATCAATATTTTTTCTTCAATTAAAATTCACAATAGATATTTGTGATAAGCAAACACAATTTAAGCTGTGTGAAGTAATGTACAGTGTATTTACAAAAGGAAAACGTACTGAACACACTTCTGCTGAAATGGGTTCAATTCTGAGTAGGAAAGCCTTTTTTGTTTGTAAAAACTTCAACACACAAACATAAAAACTGTCTTCCAATTCAGAAGGTTTCTGGAGCTTCTTTCTGTAGGTTTTCAGTTGCATCACAAGATTGACTGGGACATTGCAGCAACTTTGTCTCATCTTAAAAGAAAATCACGGTTGCATTCGTCCTCACTCGTGGAACAATATTTTTTGGGGTGATGTACAGTGAAATTTCTCCTGCAAAAATTAGAAACGGGTATTTTTTTTTTTTTTTTAGTTTAATCAAACATCAAAAATAGCTATACTTTAGTCACATTTGATCAGACTATTTTCCCAAAGGATTTACTGACTTGGTCAAATTATCTGCTGAAGAGAAAACTACATTTTCAACATGTTTTCTCTTCAGCATCAGTCACCGTTATTGAGTGGGAGTTGTAGCCATTTTGGTTGCTGGCATTATTCAATGTTTTAATGTAAAAACTATATCTCCCTGCTGAATATACAAGTCTTTCTCAAGTTCTCTGCCTAATGACTCCTGGAAAAGTCTTCTTATTGACTTTTCTGTCAGAACTCTTTTGAGGAACCCGTGGCCAGAGCAGGCTTTTGGAACATATTATGTTTTATGGACTGAAGCCCCAAAAGAGATTTCCTAAACACTTAGAAATCTAGAAGTACACCTGTAACCAATGTCATCAGTATGTTTTGCAATGCAACAACATTTGTAGACTTCCTGTGTAAAGACTTCGTTCTGAAAAATATTTTTATAGGCCGGTCATATTTTTCAGATTGGATAAATTTCAACAGAGAGGAGAGAGAAAGAATTATTTTGTGGCAATTTATTAAGAATGACTTCAGACTTATAAATACACACCGAGGAGACCATGGGAGGAGTCAGAAATCATGTGGAACAACATGCTGCTCCTGTGTGGAAAACAGGGAATCAAAAAACACAAATAGGAAACATAGAGAAATAAAACCTGGACAGAGTTTTAAATTAGGTCAGATTAAAAGACAAAAGAATACCATCAGGGTTAGCTGTGATGATAAAAACATGAAGCAAATGGAAAGGAAAAAAGATGATCAACATAAATTAAAAACTAAGAAATACAAATAATTAAGACTAAACGTTTAAACAATACATCAACGGCATAACATTTAAAAAACAGATACAAAATTAGTACAAAGCCAAAAGTCATGACAAGAAGATGAATTAGGTAAAATCAGTCTCGGACCGACATGGATTAATGATGCTGACTTCAGCTACTTTAATGGATGAAAAAAACATATTCAACACTTTTCCCCCTCCGTCTAGTATTCAAAAATATTTTCTAGAGTAACAAAACTTACCGTTCTTCTGAAATATACTACACAGAGTCCTAGTGAGGGTTTGTAATTATGCATAACGGTCCCAGTGCAGCAGTATTACACCGCCTGGTCTCATATATTCAGTTCCAGCAGCTCTCCCTGCAGGTCTCCAGAGCTCAGTTTAAGAGGAGGATGAATAGAGTGATGAAGTGCAGGTCACATGTCTGTTTGATCCAGTGATAACGAGGGGGCTGAAGAAATAATCTATCAGCAATAATCCCTGACTCAGGAGACACCTCGGCACTACACATACTTGATCTGACGCGCGCATGCAGATGACAGATGCACACGAAGGCCTGCAACCAACACACACTCCACGCTGATCACCATATTCAGCAGGCCTTCATTATCAGTTTAATGTGAAGCAGGGGAGTCTGCAACCAAAATGACCAATTATTCAGCATCAAGTATATCACCCCTCTTTCACTCACTGGGATTTATTACCATAAGATACCCGGGTGAGAGTAAACGGCTGTAAACAGAACGTGGACAGGCAGACAGATAATGCTGTTTATTGTGCGGAATGGTACAGGGAGAGAACTCTGCACCGCTGGGACCTCGCTGGATCCGAGTTGAAAAGTGAGCACGTAAAACACACAGGAGAGGTTATCAAGGAAAAGATGCCATACTCGACACCCATAAATCATTTATAATGTGTACCATAACATTTTCCTCTCTTCTTTAGTCACAGTGAAGGGTAGGCTCCCATTTCCTGCTTGGGTCGTGTAAAGATAATCATGTATCCATTTACATTTCCCATAAAGGAATATGGAGATGAGGAAGGCGAGTCAGCAGGGGGTTACTCTCGCTCACACACACACTCACATATAAATACACCGGGGGATAAACACACGCACGCAAAGACACAGTCGCAAATGTATTTGCCTTGCTATGCTGTCACAATCAGGACATTTTGAACTATCACAGATTTAGATTAGAAGCTGTCAATGTTTTTGTTGCAGCCACTGTTCACAAATGAAAGGCTGAGGCGAAACGAATGAACAAAACAACATCCTAATGATTGTTTATACAGTGGAAACATGAAGCAATTTCGACTGATTATCGGGACAATGTCTGCCAGTGACGCCATTGTTAGTGTACAGGCCAGAATGAGAGAAAAAAAGAGAAAAGTCTTGATTGAGAACAAAGCAGGGACAGCTGAACCCATCATCTTTTATTCATTACATAAATGACATTTTAACAAGAGAAAATTCCTCATTATTGCTTCATTATACTGTATAAAAGCTCTGTTTAGCAGATTGATAAAGTGATAGTGCTTTTATGAATATCAATATGTTTAGACTGGAGGCCTCAGCCAAGGTCAAAGCTGTATGTCATGACAACACAGACCATGACAACACATTGGGGTCAATAGATAAAAGAAGAGGACTCATTTTAGATTATTTTTATTCTTAGAGACTTGGGTATTTGCAAATATTAGAACCAACATCAAAGTTTAAACATGGTTTTAGCTTACATTAAATTTCCAATCTGCACTCTCTCTGACTATGCAAAAAGACGTGCCACAAAGATTTATTAATTATGATACATTTACAATCAAAGGTCATTTAGATTTGTGTTGGTCCCGGAGCTTTAAATTTACACTTTCTGTTTAGAGTCACTAAAATATGCACACGTCAATCAAAAATAAGGCAAGCACTCTGTGGCAACAGAGAATAGTTTATTCGAATTGGTCCAGTGGCGGCGAGTGAAGTAGAGCAAACGTCTGCATGCAAAATGAGGTATTTATGAAAAATACGGGCTATGCTGTCCTCCATTTGAAAGAAGCATTAGCCGTACTAAAGGAGGACGGTGGGAACGCTGACCTTTTTAAGCTCAGCTCTCTGTGTGCACACCTAATGCGAACGTGAACACATCCCGGCACTTGAAGACATAAACACAACAGAGTACGCAGTTTTTCTCCCAGCTCAGCTCGGGGGATGTTATTTCAAATAATTACCGGTGGCCTCTCCCTGTCCCTGGTGGCGGCTGCTTTTGTGTGAGTTGAGACAACAGTGGGTCACAGTGGAGGGTCTGCTTTAGGAGGAAGTGAAAGTGTTTGCAGTGGCTGCTGGTGGTGTTGTTGTTGAAGGGGGCAATGGAAGATCTGAGACTGGCCTCCTATGGCCCTGGCAACAGCTCTTAATTAACCACCCAGGTATTCCTGAGCCTCACGGCCCACTGCCCGGTTGGCCATATGGCTGGAGCTGCGCCATTGCCGTAATTACCAGGGGAAACACTGCATCAAAAAGAGCTCAGCCAACATAAAGCTTGTGTAAATTATTTTTAATGGTTCCCTTCTGGCAGGAGCGCGTGTTTGTCATCTCAAAAAGAGGGGCTGAGTGTATTATTTGCCCTTGACCCCTCTTTTCTGTGCACTTGCTCCATGCTTGAGAGTGTGACCCGTCTACCTAATTCTAGCTGGTGTCTTACAAACACACACAGACGCACGCAAACACGCATGCACAGCCATTAGCGCTGTTACACTGCTAAGCAATTCCCTTTTCCCCCCGCTGCTTGAGTGAGTGCTTATAACCCACAGAGAAGGCGGCATTTATCTTTATGCCCTTAGCCACTTCAGGGTGACTCATTGGTGTTTTGTTTAATTATCGGTCACTACATCACCTTAAATCTGGCACGTGAAGTTCCAACATGCAGGCTAAACATTCTCTATTTTATAAATGTAATATTAAAGAGCAGATGGAGCTCAACATGATTAATTAATTGCTCTCAAAAGTGCAGAGCATGTTTCACATTTCACTAAAAGCCAATTTCGGGCCCTCATCGAAATATCACCTCACATGCTCATGAAACCAGCAGCCATCTTGAATTCCCATCGGAGAAAATGAAAACAGAGAGAGAGAGAAAAAACCCTAGAGATCACGATTTGGCCTTCGGTCTGTAATTATCTAATCTGTTGTTCTAATGGTCTTTCATGAAACAAGCATCTCTAAAGGGATGAAATTTGTGGTGAAATTGGTTCCATGCCTGTCCTTTATTCTCTCTTTTGCTCACCTCTTCTCCCCCCCGTCTCCTTTCTGTCTTTTTCTCTTTCGGTTTGGATTGCTAATCATCCCAGGAGGGGTCCAGGAGGGATAAAGTAGCACCTCGTTGCCGTTTTCCGCTTGTGTTATTTTTGAATCGTTCTTGTTCAAGGATGTTGTTGCGGAGAAGGGGAGGGATAAGGGGAGTGGGGCGGCAGTGTTCATTGGCCTCTGAGGTGGGTTGACACTGATGGCTTCCCCTTGTCTGGTGGCTACTCACAATATGTCAGGAACACAGGACATTTCCATGCCCCAGCTCCCCCTCTGTAAATCTCACGCCAGGCCATTGGTGAGATGTTTTTTTAAGGAAGTGGCTAGCAATCTGGTCAGAGCGACCTCACATCTGCCCCACTAATGAGAATGCTGGCCTCCTCCCAATTTGCCTCCGTTAACACTGTCCTTACCCACACAGGTCACGTCCTCCAAGGAACTGAATGAACACAATACAGAGCACACATAGAGAGAGGCATGCAAAGAAAGAGATGTGCATACACAAGCATGCAAGCGCAACACACATTCATGGATGTACACGTATATGATATGGAAATACATGTATGCACGTTTACTACTTCACAATTTGGCGTGTATTCATATTGCAGTCACCTTACATATTGACATTAGCTCACATCGAACTGTAAATTACAGCATTAAAGAGCGGTATTGAATTATTGTACAGTCTCTGAGGATAAATGCTTGTTTTATCTAAAGCTTACTGCTTAGCATAACCTTAAATATATGGAACAGAAAGAAAGTCTGAACTAGAGCAAACAAATACAATTATACAGTGCAGTGTGATTAATCAAATATAAACAAAATATTTAAATATATATTTCGACTTTTTTTTAATTGAAAGTAATAATTTTACGTCTGGCAGGGAAGATGCATATGATTTTCAATTAAATAATAAAAAAAATTAAATATTCTAAAAAGTGTTTTGTGCATATACATTCAACTCCTTTTACTAAACTAAATAAAATCTAGTGAAACCATCTGCTGCTGTAGTTACCTAACAAAAAGAATGTAAATTTAATCGAAGCGTAAACATTGTGTTCTGACCTTGAAGTTTGGTAGTGAATATTAGTAAACAAAACATTACGAATACCAAGGAGCACAAAAAAACAAGAGAGCAGGGTTGGGTCAAAACAATACAGAAGCAGCTGGATGCCCATGGCTTTTCTAAATGCGCTGCAGAGATCCTCAGTTCAAGTGGACTAGCTTGTCAAGTAAGGGACACAGATGAAAAGACACAGAGTCAGAAGAGACCAGAAATGAACTCCTGAAGTACATATGCATGCCACTTTTCAAATTATGTAAATCTGAAAAATGATCTTTATTTAGCGATTTGTAGAACATTTTCAAAACTATGCATCACTTTCCTTCTAATTTATGATTTCGCACCACTGTTCGAATCACGGTAAATTTGATTATAATAACGATATTTAATGTTTTCACATCACAAAAAGTGAAAATGATTAGGAACAGAAACAATTTTTCTAGGCACTACATAAAATGAACAAAACCAACAGCCTATTTAATACAAAAAGTAAACTTGGAGGGAAAGTGGCAACTGCACACACAGAAATCAGTTACTTCCTTGTCTAAACTCCGACTTAATGACTTGACGGAAGCTGAGAACCACACTTGGTGCAGCACAGTGGAAATAAAGGCATAATTGCTATCATAGATCTAACACATAGTGCAAATAATACAAGCATGCATTCATCCATTTAACTGCACCATCAGCTCACTCTCTTAATGACATCTGAGTCATTACCTGAATTTATTTTATGGCGTTTTCTGAAAGCCATCAAAGATGAATCATATTACCATGCCATATTGCCAAACATGCTCTTTATGTTGAGCTGAAGGAAAGCCAGTTTAACGTACCTGCATGCAATGCGAAATGGCTCGAAATCACTTGATTGTCAGTTATTACACTTGAAGCCAATGAGGTGGAGGCAGAGGCAGAGGCAGCTTTTACACAGCTTTAATGAACGTCACATTGTGAGACATGGAATGAGATATCCCAGAATTCCAGCTGTTCTAAAAGGCCTAAAATAGCAGGTACATAAATTAAACAAAAGACACAAAGGCCTGACACTGTGGAATTGAAGAGCAAATGAAAAACTGAGTTATAACATTAAAACTTCATTATATACTTTTTTTTTTTTGTACAGTGAAGTATCACATTATTACTGCAAATATTGTATATTTTCATGCTATGAAAGGGGGGACTTAATGTATAGACATAGATATTGCTAGAACAATATTAACTGGTTTATTGTTCATTAACTGGTACATTTATGCATAATCAAAAGTCTTCAAGTTGTCATAGTAGTGAAGATATCACATTCATTTGGTGTAATTTTTGGCCAACTTTTTTCTGTAAGTGTCTCATGGTATCCTGTGTGACAACAAAAACTGTGTGAATGCTAGCCTGATGAAATGCTAGTCCCTTGTTTGATAAAGCTTACGTGAAATTACGTGCACTATAAACAAGCCTGTTTTGAGTCTTATGCATTCCTGTTGCTCCAAAATTAACTGCTCAGTATTAGGGTTCAGTCATTCACAACTCCTCCTTCTATTCGCTGATTGGCCCGTTTAAAATTCAACTGGAGAAATCAAGCTTAATGGGAGAATTCCTAGAAGAAACACTGAAGAGAGATGAGAGCTGAACTGAATTGTGCAGGAAGGCAAACGGCTGCAAGCGTCGGTACAAAAAGATTACAGTTTGAAAAACAACATTTTAAGCTTTTATTTCAACTTAATGTGTTTTTCTGCCTCTCTTAGGTAGATAAATGTGTTATTGCACTGCTATCCAACTGCTGAAATATTCTGAAATAAGTGCTACATTGTTATAACTTTTTTAATTTTATTTATGAGTTTTCAATGGAGGGACACTGTAAAAATGATTAGGTGAGGGGAAACTGGTCAACAAATGGAAAAGAAAATATAAAAGCAAGAATTTTCACCGTCAGCCACACCAACACTCAGCCATCATTTAAGCTTAATTTTTGAGACAGCTGAAATTACAGCGCATTGTCAAAAATGCAGAGCATTGTCTTACGTTAACCACTTCATGCGTCTTGAACAAATGACTGGAGACGGTGTCCTGAGCGAAAACAATTTTCTCTTCAAACTGCTTCTCAGAACACAATAGCTTGGAAAGGGGAGGAAAAACGTGGAATTATGCAAGAAGGAAAGTGGTTCAGCGACGTGGAAACTGAGATTATTCATAGAGTCTGTCTGGTGATATATTTATTCCCAAACTTTGTTTTCTCCCAGTGTCCTGCTTGTTAGGTTTATGACTTATAGTGCAGCAGTGGTTAGGAAAAAAAACCTTGAAATAAGCAGGCTGTGGAGGAACATTACCCACATTGGCAAAGACCTTACACACATGCTCACTTACTGCTGGAGCAATGACACTCCTCTGATATCTAATTAGTACTTGAATCGACTAGTTCTCAGTAGAACAACTTGAGGATTTCAAGCATGAACAAAATGTCAGCGGCTCTAATGGCCTTTTTATACCCTGATAACCACTGCTGCCTGTTTCTTTCCATCTTTGCTTCGTCTGACACTACAGAAAAGTGCCTCCCGTCCTCCTCCCAAAGCTGAGGATGTGTTTTCTGGCACCTAGGAAGTATAACTATGCCACATGTCAAGTTTGTGGATTGCCAACTGAAGGAGTGCAAACTGACAGCTTTGGTCAAGTGTAACGTATATGTAAAAAGCAGCTAGACATCACCTATGCATTCCACAGTCTGTCTTCATCTGTGAGAAACATCAGGTATCCAGTCAGACTGAACTAGTTCAGCTTACTATGGGGTGAGTTTGTGTTCACACATTCATGTGTGTCTGTTTGAATGAACAGAAGCAGAGTAAGGTACCAGACTACCAGCTTCGTTGTTACATCTCGACTGGCCTAATTAAGAAATATGGAAAAGGTCTAGGAACTGTGAAGAGTAGTCTATTGACCTTCTCATCACCATACAAGGGAGAGAGATGGGCTAGCTGTGGGTATGGCAACCAATGCTTTCAAGGGAAAAAGGGACGTTTATAACGAGAACAATCAAGTGGCACTTGGAGCAGACGACGAGAAGATCCCCTTAATAATTGGTTTCATTAAAGCTCTTTTAAAGTGCAACCTCCTCTCAGATAAGCCAATGAAATGTCCATTTGCTCATCTCCTTGTCATGGTAATTTAACCAACCTAAATGACGCTTGCGGAAGCTCTCAGACCTCCATCCATGGCCCAGACGACTGAAATGCCATTTAACTCTTAGCTTTTGGTAATCATGGCCATTTAGAGGGACAGAGATAGTGGGATTTGTGTGCAGAGGGGCTACGTTGTTGAAAACGGAGAAGCAGAAATCAAAATTATAGATTATAAACAGAGAAAATATGATAAAATTATAGTATACAGTTATCAAATATTTAAGTGATCAAGTACTTTATCAAATTTTCCCTTGATTAATTTAGATGGTAAGTCAGGTCAACCAACTTTTCCTGAAGTCGCCTATAATGATATGAAAACGTTGATAATCTCTGACAGATTTATTCTGGTTTAATTTATTTTGAAAGCTTTATAAAAATGACCAAGCAAAGGTATTCCAGGAGTCTGTCACCAACCACAGGTGGGTAGTAAACCTCTGGTTGGTTGGACAACTGGAGGATGGATGGGGTGGAGTGAAATGGCATACATTTTAGAACAACTCAAATGAGTATTTCCATATGTTAGAAAGGCCTGCTCAAAGTCCAAATGTGCATAGATTTTCTCCATTCAATCTGACCAAGTCTGAGCTATTTTACATTACCAATAATGCCAGTCTTTAGATATGTTAAACTGCAAGATACACACCCCATATGTGCTGTTTTGTGTTGGTCTGTCACTTAGAATTCCTATAACATGTGTGGGTATTAATCCTTTTCCATGGTACTCTAATTGGATTGTAAAAATGAATTACATGATAAATTTAAGTTCATTCCTCTGTAAATCAGTGTTTCAGCACAAGTTCATGTGCAAGTGCTTCCAATACATCTGTGAAATTAATCCAAATGACAAAAGAACAATCAAAAATAGAACAACTGCATCCGCTTTGAATACTTTTCTGTCACTCAGGCTGTTTGCCCAGAAAGTTGATTTGTAAATGCCTTTATCTATGAAGATCACATGAAAGTAAATATGGGAAAACATTACAATACATCTTTGGGTCCGAAACTAATTTCCAACAACAAAAACAGATACAAAAAAAAAAAAAAAAAAGAAGAGCCTGACACGTTTTGAAATTTTTTTTCCCCTCACTCAGACAAGTGAGATCTGTTTCAGCAGAGAAGCAGCAGCACATTTTGTCTGTAGCTGATCACAACGACGACAAGAGAATGGCCGTGTAAACATTTCATCACCAAAGAAAGACGGCAAAATCACCACGGGTTTGTGATGATGGGTGATCGATGCTTTGAAACGCAGCAGCGGGTATTGTCATATGCCAGAGAGTTGTGAGCTTTGCAAAGCTAAATGATCAGTGCCTCTCTGATATGTTATTTGCTAACAGGCTCATTTGGATAAATCAGTGTGAAAAAATATTGGCCTCAATAATACTAGTTGTGTTTTTTTATTCCTCTGGCTGTCTTCTTTTGCCAGCAGCCATTATAATAAAAAGTGCTCTCTCTGCACTAAAAGCTGGGAAAAAAGCCTCTTTTAAATGGTGCATATTTAATATTTATCAGCTTTCTATTAGAATATATGCATGCTCAAATTGTCCGCCTATGTGATCTATCGCTCTGCTAAATTGTGGTGCCACATAGCACTGAGGGGGGAAATTCATTACTGCTCAGGGCAATTTCCTCCCAAAACAAAAACATTTCATTCCAACGGAAAAGCCAAATTAATACTGGCTTTGCATGAACCCGATTTTATTTGCAAAAGAACTGCCACTTTCTCCCTCACTTCATCCGCAGAATGAAAGATGTAAGTTGAGACTGGAGTAAAATGAGTTTTGTGCGTGCGCACACACATCCAATTTCACTCGCTTTCTCTCAGTCACACACAGATACCCCCTTTTTTTCCGCTTTGTCTTCACCTCACAAAGTCTACCTCTGCACCGAGCATATATGAATACACATGCAAGCATTTCATTCTACTTTACAGAGAGCCCTTTGTTTCCCACGTAGCCTTGCATTTCTGGCATCAAAGGGGCCTCTAGACTCAGAGTTGACTCTGTATCTGCCTGTTTGACGTCACTACATTGTTGTGTCAAGTTATCACACATCAGTGGCGTGTTTATCTCGTTTGATAAGGGAAACCAAGACACCAGAACAACCATGAGAGGACAATAAAAGATAACTAAAAACGGCTGTCCTCTGATAAAAACATGGAAGCTGGATATTGCATATGCACCTATTATATATGAAAAGCTATGGAAACCAAATTTGATAAAACTAATTGAAGCTCAACCTCAAAGTAAGAAATGAGCCACAGCTGAGAGAAGAGAAACCACAAATACAGCTACTATTAATCGATGAGGTAATTAGCAGCCGGACCATTAAAGCGGCAGAGTTATTTCTGAACATAAAGATTTTCAGACAAAGAAAGAGATTATTTTACTTGTTTCACTTTTTTTTTTAGAATACTGAGAACCATTTGAAAATAAAAAAAAAAAAATGGGAAAGAGCTTCTCTTTCTGTGATCACCACTAATCAAGATGACGACCAACACTTGGTTTGAGCTACTTCATTACACAGCTGGTGGTTGGAAATACAATTCATGATGAATAACTGCAGTTCTTTTTTCTTTTTTGAAATATACTGTCATCTTTGATGATATTAATAATACACTTTGTAGAAAGTACATTTTAGAGATGTTTAACAATCCTTTAGATTTAATGGACGTTGTTTCCATCTGGTGGTTTAGTAAAATTATTTTCCAATATAATTTGCTGAGTCTTTTTACACACTTATCACTTATCATAAAGGACTGGATTAATTCAAACAATTTAATATGAAGCTGTTAGGTTTTAGGTTAAGCTGCCTGGTATTTATTGGACTCCTTTGTGGATGTAAGGACATTTTCATCCAAAGTGTAAGCTTTTAGAACAGAAAGTTTTGCATCATCCAAACCTAGATGCATATATAATTAAGTGTCACACATAATAATGTTGTTATGAGGTCCATAGCTCAGTTTGTTCATTTTGAGTTGCCACTGTGTCATGCATCGATTCCCAAGTTCGGCATTCCAAACATAACGTCATCACTCTTTAGCACCTTCTGGTGGTGTTTTGCTTGTTTTGAGCTCAATGTTTTTGTTGTTAAAGCTTTTCTTTTCTTTTTTATGTTTTTGATGTGGAGAAACATGAAAATGAAAATAGTAATTGTGAGAAACAGTCCAAAACACAGTAAAAATTGAAATTTTTAAAGTGATGATGCAGTATATGTCCTGTAGGACACAGAGGGATAAATTTTATTTTTGTAATTCAAGCAGCAATGTTGACTGTTCCCTGTTTCCATCCTGATTTTATTATATTTAGAACCACATAATTGTACATCCTGTGAACCAGGTTCCTCCTCACAGAATTAATATTACTGGCATTTCTTCCTAAACTAGTACAGGCTTACACAATATATTGTGTGCTGGCTTCGCTCATAATGTCACTTGATTTATTCCCATCCTCTTAATGAAGTATTTGTTTATGGTTTAAGCATAAAAGCAATCCTTATCATAATGTCTGACAGTTAAACTCACATGCTGCTTTAAATTTGGCCATAAAGACTTGGAGGAGAGTCATCTGAAGCAGCGGTTTCCTCCGCATGCCAGGAAGGTCAGGGACACGGAGGGTGGCAGAAACAAGCAAGGAGGGCTGACAGCTGATTTGTTCAGTAGCTTTGAATAGCTGATGAATCTGTGAAGCCCAGAGTCCTGTTAAAATTTTAATAAACACGGCAGAGGCCTATTGACTGGAAGTGAAATATGCACATCGTTCCCGGTGCTGGCCGGCCCGGAATGGGGCAATCATGTTTGACAATGTGCAGTGAAAACCTTTCAATCAGAGTGAAGTCTTATTTAGCTGAATATTAAACACAGCTCTATTCTGCATGTGTCAAGGAAATTTATAAAGCTAAGGAATATTATTGCCGCCAATTGACTTGCAACTCTCATCTCCATAAACATGATTCAGTGATGCATCTTAATATAATAAACTTTTGACGATGAAAGGCTGCACGATGGAGCTGCTGTTTGCAATCTTGCCTTGCAGTAACAAGGTCCAGGGTTTGAATCTTGTCCAAGGCCTTTTATTTGTGAAGTTTGTATGTTCCCCTCGTTTATACAGAGGCTCTTTCAGGGTAACCCGAGCTTCCTTCCACACACTAAAACATGCATATAAAGTTAATTTAGGATTCTAGCTTCCCCCTCTAGTATGACTAAGTGTATGTGTGTCCAGTGTTGGACTGTGTACCTGTCTAACCTGCCTTTTACTCATTGACCACTTGAGATAAGCACCATTTGCCATGCGAATCAGCAATAGTTAAGAAAGTACAGAAAAAAGAATGAGGTAAAGGTAGCTGAAAGAGGTGTGTGTTAATCACTTGTGTAAATCAGAGTCTATAAGGCCCACACTTGTCTACAAGTACGTCAGATGATATTTATTTGCTTATGTTTTCCTTGAAAGGCAAATTAAAGTTTCATCTAAGGAAACGACAGATTGGACACGACTGCATTACCAAAACAACATTGATCCAACTTAAAACTTTCTCTTTTCGCATGTTAATTTCTTCTTCATAGATCCACTCTCGTCTGTTGGAATCTGCCAACTGTCATTTGCTTGCTTTCTGACACACCTCTAGAAAACTTGATGTAAATATGTGTTGAGGAATTCTATTTTTATTTGACTGGCTTAAGCAACATAAAGGGATTATCCCACATAGCTGTGAAGACAACTTATTCAGGGGACAACTGAGATGCTGTGACTGATGATGTGAAGCAAACACAATAAGACAGAAAAAAAAAGATTTGTTTTTTTTTGAGTGGTGTGATGATCTATTTTCTTGGCTGTCATATTGAATAAATTACACATGTATAACCCCTTGCAAATATTTGCAAATCAATACTTCAGAATACCCTACAAAGTGGCTTGACATTGTTTTACTATAATAAGTAGTAGTGGTCCAGTTTACAATGTCTAAAGTCCACTATCTAGAGTCTCTGATTGTTTCCTTTGTGTCGATTAAAGCAATTACGTTCTTGTTCTTATTTTTGCAACATTTCATCGTGACCACCAACGTAATAATTCTTAAGATTACTTATTGTGCTCTTTCTTTTTTTTTTTTTAAGAAGCTGCTTTCACTGGCATTTCTGGCATTCCCTTGGCAGAATCACTGATCCAGGCAATCGATGCATTTGCATACATATTTAACTTCCGTCTAATACCCATCACATATGTTAATGTAAACAAACACACACATATACGGATTGCGCATCCTGCACCGACATATGTATGCATATGTAGGCAAACAATAGGAGGCAGACAGAGTTGCTGCATCTGTCGACACACTCCACTGCCGCCACTGACCAAATATTTGAAGTAGCCTTCTGAAGGCAATGTCTGGGTCAAGCCAAGTTGCATTTCTAAGTAATTTATATCATGCTTTACTCAAAGGCATTGCGCAATCTCATTATCATTAAATTTTTGCATATTTAACAACAGTTTTTAATTAGACGTTATTTCATTATTCATGCACATAATTTAGGGCAAGCTCAGGCTGCATGCTATTTATGATGAAGATTAGAAAAGAGATGAGGTAGGGAAGAAACAAACATGCAGATTTTCTTTCTGAAATGGAAAAATTCTGGTTGTAGTCTTTAACTGGCAAGTGATTGCACACACAACTCTAGTAATGGCTCTTTTAATTTAGCTAATAGCTATCATGTTGTGTACCTTTATGCATTTGCTAAATTCTTAGCTCTGGGAGTTGTCTTCCGATGCTTGAGCTGTAAGTAGTTTGGTGTGCTTTGGCTTTCGACGTAGCAGCATTTGCTGCAGCTAGGCTTGATGTATTATTAAAATTGGAAATGGACTCTAGGGACTTCATCTAGTTATGTGCTTTCATTTGCCGAATAAACCAAACGCTGTTTTCATCTTTGCTCATGATTGTTAATGGCGCTGCTGATGAGAGGGGTGTGTGTGTTTTCTGCTGCTCTCTTTATCAGCACAGGCCTGTTATTATGCAGGCCAAATAGCCAAGCTGCTGATTTTGTTTTAGGTTTTCAATTAGTCATTTGATTAAGCACATCTGTTACTGGCAAAAGCCCAGAGCGTGGACAATTCACTGTCACCTGCTTGGGGGCTGAAAGAGCACAGAAACAGCAGGACTGCCAAGGCCCCTTGGTGGTGAGAATCACTTCAGAGCTCCTCAGGGGTGTGTCTTTGGTCCCTTCACATTTTACAGGCAAGTCTTCAGTGTAAAGTTGCTTCCAAAAACACCCACAACCTGTCTCTGCTCGGTCTTCTGCTCTGTTAAAGCCGCTGCCTTCAGAGAATTTAACGTTTACATCCTCTTTTTTTCCCAGCCGTACTCATCCAGCCACGACTGAAGCGTCGGTTTTGAGGTTTTCAGACCACATTTGCAACTCATCCCACAGCTGATGACTGCCTGTGTACGCATCTCTGTATAGTTTCTATTTGCTTTTCATTGTGCCTTAATGATTTATGTATAGCCGTCTGCTTATTTTTTCTCTCCCCATGAGTACCAAAATTGATGAATACACAATGTGCCGTTCTTTGAAGGGCTGTGAGTGCAAGCTGTTTAAATGTAGACCAGTCCAAACAAACAGCCTACTTCCTGAACTGTGTCTACCACAAATAAAAGGGATGTGTGGTTTAACCCTGTTCACACTGGAATGTGAACATATGCATGTGAATACATATGATTTTCTCTGGAAAATATCAGAAATGCAATCATGCCAGATGTTAAATATTAAACATGATAACCAGTACAACACAAATGCATGAAAAACATGGACAAACAGATTCTGTGCCAAGCAAAGACACAGATCTTTGACTGTTATTTTCTCAACTGGGAATAAAATTATGTTTTCTTATTTTGCTCAATACTTGAACTGATTTATTGGTAGTTTTGACAATAGAAAGAAGTCTGATTTCATGGCCACAGTCATAGTAAAAATAAAGATGGACCCTCTGTCAATTCTAGGATTTTAATTCTCAAAGTCCAGACTCCCAATTCAGTCCCAACCCATATTCAGACAGCTCTAGAGTTTCTGATGTTCTAGGTGTCAGAGTACCACTTTCTGGGACTTTCTTCAGCATAAGAACATTACATCAGGTGTTGTATTGATCAGCGGTGCTCCCTGTCAGTGTTTGCAACGTGGCCTGCTCAGATCAACCAGCAGCTTCATAGAACTAGTCTTTAGCAATTTGAACATCCCAACAAATCACCTACTTTGAAAGGCTGGAGACCATCTCAAGAGGCACCAGTTTGAGGCAGCTCACTGAAAGCAGACAGTGTATTTTTGTAACAATTACTTCATATTAAATCTGACTCTGTATAACTTTTACCTCAGTTTGGTTGCTCCTACATCATTTTAATGAAATTGAACACATTTGTTTTGTTAATTTCTGAATAGGAATGATCAATAATTGAGTCAAATCAAAGGAAGTAAAAGATGATGATCAAGTTAAGGTGGAAATTTTTAAAATATTTATTGCAAATTAGGCTGTACCATCAAAACTTAGAGATGCTTAAAACAACAAGTGCAGGAATAAAACTCCAGTTTATTTTGAGTGTGAACTGTCAGCAAATCTTATGAAAAATATTATTGCCAGCAGTTTAGGATGCCCAGAGCTTTCAGTGACACTGCCTTGAAGTAGCATTTGTTTCTAAAAATTTCTGTAATATCTGTCTTTGTGTCTTTTGTTGAACTTGACTTGCCATTAGAAATATAAAATCAAAATAATTGTGTTTGTCGGGTGTGTTTACTTCCCTAAAGGTTCACCCTGGCAAAACAAGTATTTTTTTAAAAGACATGGAGGAAATACTTTTAAGACTTGATATGGTAACTGAACATGTCCCTGTAAAATTGTGGTAAGCAAGAAGGCCCAAAACGTTTTGGGACAAGATATGCGTCTACATCTGCATAGCACAAAACCTGTTAACACCTCAATGTCTTCATTATCACATCATTTTGTTTCGTTGGCCTTTGCGGTAATGAAAAGTAACAGACTTAGAAGCCATGGTGTACTATCACAATGTAACAGACCTTTCTAAAACAGCAAGGTGATATTTACTCAGTTGAGCTGAACAAAAGCACTACGTCACTTCAAAAGTCAGCATAGCTGTTTCATTGTGATCAGCGATTTTCCTGAAGGACTGAGGTCGTCCTGTACCTTAATCACATTAAGTCCCAGGCTGTTTGGGGAGCTGAGACAGTAATCAAGGCCCAAAAGAGCTTCTACCAATTTTTGATTGTCGGAGTTCAGGGAGGGTTCAGTCAGTAGCCCTGTCGTCTCTGCCTGATCCAAGAGGAACTCCCACGGGGCTTTAATAAAACATTTTGCTCATTGTGGAAAGTAATGACCAACAATGTAAACTTGTGACTTGACAACAGATGTTGGCATGCTTAGTGGAAACAAGGTGCTGTAAAATTAATTTCATTTGAATTATTTACTGCATGCATTACGTGCTTGAGGAAGTAGGTGGGGTGGAGGGGCGGCTGGCAACAACAACAGAAGCGCATTCAATTAAAGGTGAAATAGTGGGATAGAGGGTGGGGGAGAAATGGAAAAGAGAGCAATCACATGTGTTCTCCCCCTAAAATCAAATCAGAATCACAGCTACGCTGACATCGTCTCTGTGATTTATATTTAATATGGTTTATTATTTCATATTGTCACTTCAAAGGTTGTGCCAGGAAAACTTGCTGGAGATGTTTTCCAAATTAAATTACGGCAAATTAATATCTGGAGAACAAGTGAGAGGGCACTGTTGTTTTCTTTCAAGTGACTAAAGGGAGAAGGGAAAAAAATGTTGTCACATGAAATCAAAACCATAATGATACTAAATAGAAGTATGTCACCACACCAGCCTCATCTAAACACATCATCACGCATGGATACGGAAACAGAGAACGGAAGGGAGTAAAAATCATTTGGAGCTGTGTGAGCGGGGAAAGCAAGACGGCTAATGAGATGTGAAAGGAAATCAAACTTATATTTGGGATGCAAAAAATATTTTGAGAACTATGAACATATAAGGAGTTGTTGTTTTATTAAGCTATGTTCTATTAATGCTCATAAATGAATCAGCCTCACATGCGTCCAGTCCAATAATCAATTTACAGAATGACTTCTATAACTTTCCATTGAGGCATATTTCAGGTTTTAGCTTCAGAATCTCTCCTGAAGAAATATTTTATTCAATTCATTTCAGTGTATTTAAGTATCACCAATTTGCAACATGTCATCTGACATCCCAATAAAATTGAATTAAATTAAAATCGCACGTGAATAAAGTGATTCACATGATAAGTCATTAAAAAACACGGCAACGGTGGATGTAAACAACTTCAAGAAATGTATTCATAATTCAGCCAACTGTGGTTGGAGCCAGTTGCGCATTGTTCAATAAAAACAACAAACCATCATTCTCCTACTTCCTGTCGTCTCCTTTGTCATTTTTGTCAGAAGTTACATTCCAAGTGTTTCCATTGCAGTAACATCTAATAAGACCAGAACAGACACAAGTCTATTATCTGAGGCCATGAAAATATAATTTGTAACTTTTACCAATGATGTTTCATTTCCGTGATGAGCTCTTAAATCTGACTAAAACTCTTCAACAAGATCATTAGTGCTTAGATCCTCACACACTTGATTAGCAACTATTTTCACAAGGATTTTAGATAAGGAAGATTAGATACATGCATGTAATTTATTAAGTCTTATTGATAAAGATACATTTTCTTAAGTAAAGGTTTAATTAAAACTACCTTAAAGGTCCATGGCACATGTCCATTTACTATGCGTATATTAATCACATCTAAAATTGGGTCAGTACACAAAGGGAACACTTTTTAAAATAATTTTATTTTGACTTGGTCAAACATGTTTGTGGAAGTTTCAGATTAAGCTAAGCTGTTTGATAGCTCAGATAGCTCAATTGAATCAAAACAGTCGAAACACAGATCAGGGTTCTACAGTTACATACAGTGCTGCTTGACTTACTGAGGATGAAGTAATAATGTTCAGGAGGATGCCAACAATTGTATTTATTTAGGATCCCATAAAGTCATTACTGCTGAGAGGAATGGATGGCTCAACGGAGCTACTGTGTAACTCTGTGCAAGGTTTGGCAACTGTCCTAAAAATCTTCCTAGGATTATTTGTGTTCTCCTCTATTAATGATGAAACATTTGCTGTTCTAGTTTGGTGAAGGGCCTTTTTATTTACTATTTTTCCAGGTTGAGTAGGACTCCTCTAGGGGTAGAGTTCCATTTATACTCCAATTTCCTAGCGTTCTGCTTTAAGGTACTAAGCTCTGAATTAAGCCAGGGAGACAACTTCCTATGGATAATTACCTACTTTATTTTTTTAAAGGGGCTACATTGTCTAATGCCACATGAAATGAGGAACTAACAAACAAGAACATCAATTTGTAAAGTGCTACAGATTAAATTATTGCCCTCTGCTGTGTTTCTCTGATACCGAAGAAATTAAAAGTGGAACAGATTATTTCAAAGTTGTTACAGCACAGTCTGATAAAGGAATTTAATGAAATTGTTAGTCAGATTTGGAGTGCTCAGTTTTAATTGAACACAGTTTCTGTGGTGTTTCTGAAGACCTCAGAAACTGTTATTCCAGTTTCTGAGGTGTTCAAATAAGATTTGAACACCTCGCTGTGGTCAAAATGCCCAAAAGGTCCCTCAGAAACTGGAATAACATGTACTGTTTGTGTGAGAGTTTACATATGTGAGACTGTGATGAAATGATTATTTTTAGCTTAGCAGCAGTTGTTCTCCTCATATGAAATGTGGCTTTCTGGTGGGAAAATTTGTCTCTCCACATAAAATACAATTGCATAAAATGTTATAATTTGTGTGCCAAGTCTTTAAAGCCACCTTTTTTGGTTTCCATGGAAAAACTAAAAGAAAAAACAACAACAAAAACTTCTCAGTAGTCTGTGTAGCTACACAAGTAGTCCCAAGTGGGCTGTACTTTGTGTCACATCAGCAGGCAACGAGCAATGTGACGCCATGAGAGCCGGGGTGATGCTTCACCTGGATTTCCTTCAACACCCTCTTCCCTCAGGCGGCAGCTACAGCCGCACGTAGCTACTGTTAGCACTCAGCAGAGTGGAAAATAACAGCAAGGCCTATTGATATAAATATATTTCCTGCAGTATTTGCCCCCCCCCCCACGCACCCCAAACCTTCTCACCCTTACAAGTTATTCATCTGTGTGTTTATTTTCTTTTTGCAGACCCAGTCTATTCAGTGCAAAGGTTGCCTTTGTTTGTGATGGTCCTGCAGAACAGCTCAGCTGAGGATGAAGTGCTGGGATACAGGAAGTGGGGTTGCTCTTTAACCCAGGTCTTGTGATAAATGGAGATACTCAACAATAGTGTATCCTGCGACCTGGACATGGAGCTGTTGACAGTGGCTTGTCCATACTGTCCATGCCCTCATCTATTAGAGAGGCCTGTAGCTCTATCATGGTGTGTGCAGTTAACGTTGCTTTATTTATAATCCAGGTCCAGAAGACACCACAAGTGTCTTAAATAAGCCTATTTTGAGTTTTGAATGCATTGTTTTTATTTGTAAGCAAGCAGATTTCACTTTGTCCAGAGCTGACAGTTCTCCAGCATCTTTAGGTCACCATGAGGTTGGCCAGACAAAATATGGTGACCAAGGCTGACAGTAACTAAATGCAGGGATGATTAGTTGGATTGCATCACCTGTTGTTGCCTAAGAGAGGAAAGTGGATAGATTATTATTATTATAATTATTATTATTATTATTATTATTATTTTTTCATATTTTTGAGTTTTCATATTTAGGATTAGTTCATTGACAAACTGAACTGTCTAATTTCTTTTGACATTTGTGTTTATATTGTGTTTAGTTGCCCCTTGTTTGGGTAAATGGTCTAATCAGCCAGTATGTACACAGTATAATTTTCTTGAAGTCACTAATGTTTAATTTGTACAGTCAGCTGAATTGTCTGAAGTTATTTTTTTTGACTGAATAAAGCTTGTTATGAGAGCTCAGCATTTATTTTTGTAATTTTATTTTTTGTGTGCAATAAGAAATATTATTTTCCCAATAATCAACATGACGACTCCTGATTTCAACCTATTCATCACATGACCACTTTTTGTCAGTATGCAGAACTTGCACTTTTAAAGATCACTGCACCTCCCTTCTGCTACATCCACCCGTTTGCACAACTGTTTCGTTATTCATTTGTAACTGTAGCTGTGTTGTTAACAGTGGCAGCTTATGTGACAGAAATCCTTAAAATTTCACACCACAGAATGACTGAAAGAATGGCCCAAAACAAAACCAGCTGTGTCACTGCTGAACACGGCCCAGGCAGTACTTATAATGCCCAGGCACAGAAGCCACAATCCCATTATCCAAACTGTTTTGAGTTTCTCTCACAAACACTTAGAGATTATTACCAAAGAATCTGACAGAGCACAGGGTTTGTCCTAGGGATTTGGATTTCACCACAACATCCATCTGTCAGCAAACCACCTCTATTATCCTTTGAATCACAAGCATGACTCAGCCGAGCACAGCTCCACATGTTTGCAGTCGTACAATAGGCCACTGACCCAAACCACTTTGCAGTATCTGCTGGCTGAAGTGTGCAAAAGTTTAAGAAACTTTGTCAGCTTATTAGTGGTTTGCCACAGTTATCAAGATCACATCACTTCACATTCCTCAGAGAGGATCAGATTGACTAATGTGGCCCCTTGTTTGGTCACAGTAGGAATGACAGTCACATGTATCCAATAGAGGCGCAGCTTATTGGACCCAAACTTTAGTAGAGTATAATAACGTAGCAATAGCTCATCTGGACAGCATGTGATAAAACAGAGACCTACATGAACGTTAATTTGGAATTTCCAGAAGATCTATTGGATGTTTTTATATAGGATATTCTAAGCGTGGAAAATGATATCACAAGTCAAAGCCCACTTTAAACCTTTCCAAAACTTTACCTCTCACCTGCCTGGTGCATTTGTAGATCTCCAGGATGCTGTTTGTCCATCCAGGTACTTTAGCAGAGCTCTGACTTCACAGAACAGCTGATTTAAGTTGACACACAGGCAGACTGTTTTCAAACTGATTTACTTCTTAAACCAAAATGCAAGCCACATTTTGGGGTTCTATGTAAAAAGAAAAAACGTTTTAGTCTCGTTTTCCTTAAACTGATAAACTACTCTGATTAATAAAATAGAATCCCTATAAAATACATTATTGTTTGTGATTGTAATGAAGCAATTTATATCAAGCTTAAGGAGTTTGGATTTTGTTGCACGGTTCTATGTTTCACCATTAGTCTGGTCTAATAAAAGAGCAACATACACAGTGATGCTGTGGATCACTTAAGAAAAGAATTCAACATTAATCCCCCTAATCAGCATATGGATCAGAAAGATTTCCCTCCACACAAGTCGGGACAGCCGTGCCTATTCAAAACACATTAAGCAAAGTGTGACAATGTCACGGTAGCAGATGTTCTTTACATTTCTCCCACTTCCTTACCCATTTCCTCGTCTCTAAACCACCAAAACCTCTTTCTCTCCTTTCAGTCTTCCCTCTCCCCGGCAGCACACAAACCAGCACAACACAAAGAGAAACAAGATGAATTAATACCAAGAGGGGTCCCAGTGGTATTGAGGGTGGATTGTTTTTTTGTTCTAGTTGAAAATATTTCTCACTTTTTAGTGGAGCGCGCTCAGCTCCCACATGTATTGTCTGGCTGTGATCATGTGTCAGAGCTGTACAAGTGGGATGTGGGGCCGGGTGCCCGGCAGGCTTGTCTGAAGCAGACGGCTTGTTTGCGTGTACTTAACAGTTCTTCACAGCTGTGTTCTCTCCAAATGTAACAGGAGAAGACCTCATCCATCAGAAAGAGGCATTCTCCCTTTCTCTCCCCTCTTCGCTTCTTACTCCTGTCTTCTTCCTTCTCCACCCCCATTTTTTTTTTTTTTTTTTTGTTCAAGTGCCTCCATTGCGAAAATGTCAGCAAACAGGCAAGAGGTCACGTCACAGGTCACCCAGTGAATCGGCGTGTTAGCCAGTTTTTCTCTCTTTTCAAGTGGGTGTGCATTTCTCAAGAAGTTGCCCATGAACAAGTCATGCAGACTCAACACATGAAAAGAGGGAGTGAAATTGATTGTGCCTGTGACAACACAGTTGCAACCTGTCTGAAATTTACTTCTCCAATTCAAACCTCGCAAATAAATAGGCGAGGTTTTAACACATGGCTGAAACCTTGCCGAACGTTTCACGTTTTGAATTTATGAGGTCCTGTTTGAGACTTCGCATGGAACATAAATTGAAGGATATTTCTTTTAGAGGACAAGCGTGTCAGAACTGAAAACAGTATGTACTTGGACAAAAATATACCTCATCCTGTGTTGTGTTAAATCTGACCTGTCTTCCTTAAAAAAAAAAAGAAAAGAGGAAAAAAAGTCGTACTCCGAGGTTAATGGCTTCAAACTGTCACGTCGTTTCCGTGCACATCATATTGTCGTTAGTCACCAGCCTTACATCGTAACCTTTATGCCTCTGATTAACCCCGAGGGCCTGAGAGGAGGCGGGAGCCAAAGTTTCCAAAGACAAGGACCTAACTTTGGAGAAAACCTTATTTTTAACACGGAGAGGCCCTTCCTCTGGCCTGACTCAGTGCACAGCCTGTAAATGTTTCACTTTGATTTTAACACACGTTGCAATAAATTAAGAGACATTTATCAAAGTTCCTTTGTTGCCACCTGACAAGAGCCACTTTATGCATAAATTACTGCAGCTAACAATTACTTTCAGCCGGAACACATGCCATTTGAAGATGGAGACAAGGATTTACATTGTGAGAGTGATGAATAGAAATATGTCTTAATGAATTGCTGTTTAAATTTACATTTTAAACATTAAGTTGATGTTTAGAGTCATTAAATAAACAAGTAATGTGCTTTGTTACTCTTCTGCATTTCCGACATCAAATTGGAAGGACGCTTTGAAGAATAAAGGTAAATCCTGAAACATCTTTTAGAACTAATATTTTACAGAAGTTTATTGTACAGTTAATGTTGAGTTATGACATGAGCTTTGCAGACAATAAAACAAAGATGAATCTAAGTTTTAGAGAAAGACATTGGAGGAAAATAAGCAGCATGCAGCAGGTATAATCAGTCTACATTACCTGTCAAAATATAATTTCTGATTTAAAAAAGTGAGAGCTCATTTCAGAGCTTCTTCAGGTTTTAATGTGATCTACAGTCTCTAAAGCTTAATTGAAAAAGGAACAAAAAAGAAATCTTACTGAGGCAAAACTTATTATGTGTCCTTTATAAATCAAAATAAAATGTTTCTGTTGCAGTTGAATACTTTGGGACTTTTAAAAATGATTATTTTTTATGTTTTCTTCAAAAGTCCACTGAAAATGTCCCTGGAAACTACCTGAAGTTTTGATAAAATCAAGATTTAGCTGTTGGGCTTCGTCTCCTACAGGCATGTGTGGTGCAAAAACAGGACGTTAGATCACCAAAAAGAGCACAATACTCACGGTGAAGCACGGTGCAGGAAGTATCATTTATCATTTGTTAATGTGCAGGAAAATTATGAACGAGTTAATTCTAGAGCAAAACCCTTTAGGCTCCAGTTGAAGATGAAAAGGAATTTTCAGCACCAGAACAACATATGTTCAAACTGTCAAAAGAATGACTTCACTAGAAGAAGATAAAAGTTTTGGAATGGTCCACCCAGAACCCAGGCCAGAATCTAATTCAAAATATGTGGGGTGATCTGAAGAGGTCAGCGCACAGGAGATGCTGCTGCAGTCAGAAAGATTTGGAGATTTTTTTTTTGTGCAACACTGGGCAAATATGGTCAAGTCAAGATGGGTCGTGGTGTTGGACTTCTACCTGCAAAGTTTTAGAGCTGCAACAAAAAATAGGTGCTTCAAGTTCAAGTTTAGGAGAATGCACACTTATAGGTCATGCAAAAGATGGAAAAAGCTGTGAAATGATTTATCTCGATCTCATGTCTCACACCACAAAAACCTGGCATTTTAACAGTAGTGTACAGATGTTTTCTTCCCACTGTTCATGTGCTACACACACAGCTGGTCTGCCTCATAAGCATACATTATGTTCCAAGTGTGAGCGAATTTCGATGTGGCCTATAGGAAAATTTAAACTAAACACAGGTCATACAGAAAACTGTAGTTAATATAGTGCGTATTGACTACTTTGTGTGTTTCGCCGTATCATTTGGCATATTTACAAATCTTGATGACAGACATAGCTAAGTAAAATAAATAAAAATTGCACATAAAGCAGATTCTCTAACAAAGACAAAAGATATACACATTTAGAGCTCCCACCAAACTATAGAACTCATGAAATGACATGCAACCAAGCATATATTCATGTATTGCCTTTGCTTAGGCTTGTCTTCTGGGAACAGACTAATTGCACTGGAACAGAAATAGAGCTGAGAAATCTGACTTTGCTCCTGGAGAAGCGCCCCCAACCCATAACCCACCTACCAACCCCCTGCTGCTTCTACTTTTCAGATTTTTTTTTCCTGCCTGTTGGAACAAAAGTACAGAAGCAGAGTGAAAATGTCACATTTTGAACTCTCCAGAGAGTCCTAAGTCAATTCAGCTGTGAAATCTGAAATATCTGGGGCTGCATGCATGTGTGTGTGCGTCTGTGTAATTCCTTTTATGCCTGTAATTCCTGTGACATCCATTCATCCAAACAAGTCACCATCATGAGTAAGGTGTGATATCTCCAACTTTAGTGACAATAAAACAGCAACCCGCTATGCACGGCCTGTCGGGTTGTAACACTGCTATCAGAGAGAATTTTACAACATGCCGAGAGAGTGCGTGACTTCCAGCAGGCACACGAGAACTGCACCCTTGTTTTCTCCAGCTGGTGTGTTTGCATGTTTTCTGTGCTCCACATGCCCAACAGATGCACATGAAGAACTGGAGGGTCCACTCTGGCTGATATAAACACTGGTCGTATTCTTATAGCAATTATATGCACACTCATGTACTGGGAAACACACAAAAAAATAATCAAAAAATACGTCTGTGCTACCAGTAAGTTTTCTATGGGATATTGTAAGCTTTTCTTTCTTTCTTTCTTTTTTTTTTTTAGAAAGAAGGTTATTAAAGAAAGAAGCAGTCAAGACGCTCCTGGTACAACAGGAAGCAGAGAAAACTAACACTGCACCTCAACCTGAACACACCATCCCCAATGTGAAACACCACAGTGGCAGCATCATGCTATGGGGATCAGGGACAGGGAAGCTAAGTTAAAGAAAAAATGGATGCACCTAATTCTGAAATAAAAGCAGTTAAACTTTAAAAGATTTGAAACTAAAATCTTTGTTCAGTGGTTTAGATCATGTGTGTCAAACTCAAGGCCCACAGGTCAAATCCAGCTTTTGATGAGTTTGATACCCCTGGTTTAGATCAATGAATATTCATGTTAGGATATCCTCATCAAATTCTGGGAATATTTATCACTGAGAACTTGTGCAACTAAAAAATTGATGTTTAAACACACTCTCCACTCAATCCAACTGTACTCAGTTATCTTGTAAGGAAAACATGGCAAATATTTCATTCTCCAAATGTGCAAAGCTGGAAAAGACATACCAAAAAAAAACCAAAAAAAAAAAACCTTGCAGTTGTCAAAGTAGACAAAAGTGGTTCTACACTGTGCAGACTCATGGGCTGAATACAAATGTACATCACATTTTTAAAAAAAGATTTTACCTGTCAAAGCTTTTGAAAAAAAATGTATTATTTTCCTCCCACTCCACATTTATGCTCTACTCTGTGTTGGTAAATCACATAAAGTTTCCGGATGTAATGTCAAAAATGTGCAAAAGTTCAAGAAGTAAAACCAGTTTTGTAAGGAGGCCCTGTAGTTCAGTAACATCAGGACTGTGATTGATACAGACCTAAAACTCTCACACTATGAAATACTGTTTGCAGCAGGGAGGGTGAGGCAGCACCACTTTCCCTCAAGTGCACAATCACCTCTCTTCACAACCTAAAAATATGAGATGAAGGAGGAGTGTAGAAAACAGGGACAAAATTGCAGCTTGGGTGACAGCCCAAGAACTTTTGAGAGTCAGCGTCTTAGCACCAAAGTTCCCTGTCAGCCCATTAGAGATGTGAAACTGGCATCTTGGGCCTATTGAAACCATATGTGCGAAGGAATTTCTTTGCTGGTAAGACATTCCAAAAACCGTCCCAGAGCCAAAGACTTTGGTGTTAGTCTAATTTAAGCAGTATGCTGGGGAGAGCCTGCCGCACTTTGATCATGTGGAGATCGTTTGGTACAAATTGAAGTAACCCTCACTCAGATTCTGGTGGATCACAACCATGGATTTGTTGAATTTAACGCTCCATTGAATGCAGTCTGTACATGAAAAGAAAGTTGCTCTTCGGAATCTGATAGTGTTTTTTTCGCCTAGCCGCCAGGTCCGCTTCTTTTATTACTTTTAAACTCAATCCACGCCGGGTCCGTAGCGCTTTAACAAGACGAGGGCCCTGGCCTGGAGGAGATCATGTTCTGAGGGAGATAGCCTGAAATCACCTGGTATATGTAATAGAGAACATATTGCACACAACCCCCTAAGTGTGGACTATCATGGATCAGACTGTATGTAATGATGTAGAAATTCTACATCATTGATCTTTTCCATACACTTTATCTTTGTCAGTTGTTTTTGGGACGTTTGACCTAAAGTTGGAAATCTTTACGCTCACTTACTTACAGCTGCCGTCAGGAAATTCTTATTCTACTCTCTTAGACCAGATCTCTGTTTGCCAATCTGAAGCACAAATGTAAAATCTGCAGTCCAAAGAATTGAGAATCTTGTGGGAGGAGTTATAACTAGTTGCCAAACATCACTTCTCTCTGTGGAGTCTTTTGATTGACACCGGGTCTTTTCCTGATCATCTTTTTTTTTTTTTTTAACCACAGCACCTTGCTGTGTCCATATGGGCTCGCTGTCACACATTGAGGGCACAGGGGCAGCTTATCTGTGCCATTGATTTTTTTTTTCATTGGCTCAACTCCTCATTTGGTGAACGAAAACAGGCTGTAAATGAAATATGTCTTGGAAGTGTCTCTCAGCGAGATGTTTGCTTGTCTTGAATTGCATAAAAAAAGAATCCATTTATTTGTTCTTATGAAGCGATGAGGAAATGTAATCAGCTAACCTGTCTCTGCTAGGATGCTTTTTTAGCAGTTTGTCTAATCTGGAAGTATTGGTTTGTCTTGCAAGTTTAATCAGCCAGTTTGCATTGAGCTCATGTGGTCATGGATACAATAAAGATGAGGGGGGGCGGGGAGTTTTTCAAAGATGATATGAACAACAGAAAGACAGGAGATGCCACGCCTCTCCTGGCATCAGGCATGAGCTGATTGATCACACAAGGGGTTGTGGTGTAGTTTGTACTGAGAACGGTCTCTGTTCTGTCCTGATGATTATTAATTTACATGTCTGTGCAGTGGAGAATGAAGACCTGCTTATGATATTCAGGTTTCACTTATTTTGAAATTATGGATACACCTGCAAATGCTGAATTAATTATGTGCTGTACCTCAGTTGTCTGAAGGTAATTCTATATTGGTACAAAATTATTATTAAAGTTGTTTAGCTAAACTTAATCTGTATGCTATTAATTAGAATTTACAGTATTAACCAAGTTCCTCTGTTCAATTTTTTTCTATTATTATTATTATTATAATTATTATAATTATTATTAGTAGTAGTAGCAGCAGCAGCAGCAATGCTTGTCTTTTTTAACTTGTGAAAGGTACTTTCTGTTACATTCACTTGTAAGGAAAAGGTCCTTCCAAGCAAGTTTTTTAGATTGAAGTCTGAATAAAAGGAAAATACAATAAACCTGCATATCATTTTAAGTTAACAAAACATATTATTACACATAAAATCTAAATAGTTTATAAATAAAAATTAAACTTTTATAAACTGGCATAAAAGGATAAACTAGGCGCAGACTACATAAAATGTTAAGAAATTCTTAATAATGTTCATAAATGTACTCTATAACCCTGTCGGGAGTTATTTATTTTAGAAACGTTTCTGGCCTGTGCTATTTGTTTCACATTCATGGTTTTACAGACTCCCACTAAAAGCTGTCTTAATTGAAGGGTACAGTGGCCTTGACGCTCAGTAGACACAAGGCCTAGCCAAATACATGTGGGGCGACACTTGCAGTTACAAACACAATACCTCTGGTTAAAAGAAGGCAGTCCTGTGGCTTATATGTGGGAGCGATATAGACGGATGATGAGATAAATCTCCCACTTATGGTTAGTGTACACAAGTGTTGTTTTTGAGCTGCACAAACAATGCTGCACCACAAACAATAGAGGAGTCTGCAGGCATTCAGCAGAGGCTGTTAAAGCGAGCGCCTGGATCCTTACAATCACCGCCTGCGTCCCGTGCAGGCGTTGTGCAGTTGGCCAGGCCACAGGCACCATGCGAGAACAAGAGCAAGCTCATAAACCCAAAGCTGTTACTGAAAAGAGAGTTGGTTTGATGTGACGAATACATTTGCACTGGGTCAGGACTCAGCATAAGAGCATGGCTCTCCAGGTTGGGGCTACTGGGTCTAGTGGCTCCTACTAGGCTTTCCGGTTAAAACAGTGGGCTGCTCTTAATGGATTTGTGATGATGTATTTCTGAATTCTTGCCTAAGACCCTTGACTGGGAGCCGGCTTGGGATGTTTATCTCTGCGAACATCTTGGCCCAGCTTCAGGGTTTGGGGATCCGATTTCACCTGCCCATGGGGGAAATCCACCAGGACTTGAGTAACTGGGGATTAGTAGGGATGACCCTGAGAGCAGCACGGCAACATCTGAGACCACTAAAGAGAGAAAATTTGTTTGACCTTCAGGCATGGACAAGGTGAAAACTAAGAGAGATTATTAGATTAGCAGAAGTGCAACATAACACCTGGCTGGATTTGTGCTAAAAATGGACATGATCTGGTTGTAAGTGGTTATTTTGAAAAATGTCCACGAGTGGACTTTATAGTAGACATTTTATTGGTTTATTTTGCCTAACAGTATTACAAAGACGAAAACAACTGGCACAGGTACGGTACATATAATGAAGTAATTCACATGTTGCTCAAAATCGTCTCAGTGACGTATCCAGCTTACATGACTAAGACGTTGCCCCGGAGCAACACAAACTGAGACCACTCAAGGTCGCAGTCTCCTCTCATGACTGCTCAACATGTCTTTAGGCCTAAACCCAGCAGACAGATTACAACAACGCCCGCAACAAAGCCTGGCGCCTGCTCCTCCCTGTGTTTCTACCCTCTCTCTAAGGTTTTGCAACCAGAGAGCTCCTACAGGAATCGTCACCCTGTCTCCAGGCTGGAGCACTGGAGCAGGAAAAGCCGCCACTTCAATCATCTAAGGGTCAAAGTTCATGTGGGTCAAATACCTTTGGCGGAGCTCTCCAACCCCCATATCAGGCAGTGGTCAGTGTTATTGGCCGGACTGTGAATGAAGCCAATCCAGTTCCTGGACAGAACCCAGTCAGTGAGCTCACTTTGTTACATTAATGCCATGGTTCATTGGTGAGGATATTGAAAAGCTAATGCAAAGAGAGTCTGAGTGATATGTCAGTTATTGGGCTGTGTTAAAAAGTTTTACTTCGCTTATCATCACCTATTTTAATATACCTGAATTATAATGTCCTATGGATGTGTGAAGGAACCTTCTGTCATGGTTTACTTCAACTCTCTCATTCAGTAGGAAGGAGAAATGAGATCAATGAAGAGGAAGAATGAGCAAAATAAATTGAAGCTATAATGAAAACGATCCACCCATCCGAGCTAAGTCCAAGATAAGCTAAATATATAACGTACACATATTTTTTGTTTGGTTGTGTTAACAAGATAATATAAAAAAAAGTTCAAGTTTTTTCTCTTTTAACAAGACTGATTTTATGATCTCTGTTGCCATAAAATGAGCAGGTAAAACACTGTGTGATTAAAGATAATGAAGAACAGATATGGCTGACATCGTCCACGGGATCCCTAATGAAAGATTATGCTGCACTTTGAAGAGTTTTACTGCTCCTGTAAATCAGGGCTAAATACTTATTATTTAAAGAGGTATTAAGGGTGCAGTGCCCGTGCTACGTGAATGCCTGTTTATGATTAGGAAGGGGGCGGAAAAGACAGTTGGGGATTTCATTGTGGATTTTACAGGGGAGCCCCCTTATGTGTCCTGAAATTCCAGCACTTGAGGAGTAGCATGTACATGTATGTCATTTTTTTGTGCAAAAACATTATGACATGACAAGGTCTGAGTGAAAGCAGATCATAGTGAGCTGTTGTGTAAGTCCTTCAATACCTCTGACATCCCAGCTCTGAGCTCTCGGATAAAGAACAAAAGAACAGAAACAGGTAAACATGTGCTAGCTGGTAACCTGTTAGTTGAGCATCTGACAGAGGGCTTTGTTTGCTTTTCTGTGTTCCTGAGTGTTTCACACCTATAGCTGCACAAGACTTTCATAGAAAACTTCTGTAATAAGCATAGCTGACTTCACTTTTTTTTTTTTTTTTTCCCATGGATACCAAGAATCAATACCATAGCATTCCAACACCGTGTCAGATCATTTGTGGTCTTGCGAGCTTATTTTGCTGAAGGCTGTTGACCCAATCCCCTATCTGACAGGAGCCAGAGTTGAAAACCAGTAATCAGGGTCAGAAATTTTACTACAGGCCCAGAAGGCCTTCAAAAGGTGGCGAATCCCAGCCGATGATAAAAACGCATTCACGCCGAAGACACGACTTTTACCACATCCTCTAAATGTCAACTCAGAGAAGATTACAACTTTGTTGTTATAAATCACCCAGCAAGCAGGATAAGCGAGTTCGGAATTCCAGCCTAATATGGAACACGCAAAACAGCATTAGTGTGTTTTTTCTTTAGTCCCCGAGTCCTTTCAAACGAGGAGGTCAGTCCACATAGACTGAGGTCATATGCTGTACCCCTGTAAAAATACTGCAGAGCGAGTGGTTTCAATTTGCTGAAGTGATTAAGTTCACGCCAGCCCTCAGTACACTGGTAAGGGTCATTTAGGCTTGGCCGAGTCACTGATGATCCTAAGGTGGAGTGATGCTAACCGTGAGCATTGGTACTGACATGGCATTATTGAGGCCAAAAAACACTCTGAATCATGATGTGTGCTGCAAGGTCCAGCTGAGGTCACAAGATATCTGCATGGGTTTTATTGTCTTCAGCTACACAACCATGCAGCAAGCAAATTTTAAAGTGAGACCCATCAAAGATAGATTATGAGTTAGACGAAACAGTAGAAGTTAGATAAGTTTAAGATGCATAATGTTCATGCTAGTGTTCAGGGGAACATGAACAGTGGTAGTTTAATAAGGAGATAAAACATTTCTCTATCAAAGGTGTAGGTGTAAATTTATAGTATTTGGTCTGAGGAGAAACTGTTTTCATAAAGTTGTGTTACCTGGATCTGACTATTCATTTGTGTGGATAATTTACAGTGTTGCAGAGCAACAACAGATGTGAGCTCTGCAAAGTGGTGCTAATAGTAATAAAAAAAATCTCCTTTCTCTCAACTCTTTCCTCACCATACTGTGAACAGAAATACTATGTCTCTGGTAGCTAAATTATTGATATGACCGCAATACAAAATTTACTTCTGCTGTTTTCCCCCCCCTTTTTTTCAGTGTTTTTCTGCTCAACTGCAACTCCTATTGTTGATTTATTTATTTATGTATTTGTTTTCACTCTGTTTGGGGGTTTTCCTTTTTATTTTACTGAAGGGGGGTGGGTGTTTTCTCCCCCCCGATATTCACCTTTCACTTCTTGTGGATTTCAGCGCACTCATTTTCTCTCTGTGATACGGAGTAAGGCACTTCTGAAACAGCTGTCAGGTTCAAATCAAAAATGGGTGGGGTGGGTGTAATATCGAACTACTGAACACAAGCCGAGACTTGAGCGATGGGTATGGCACCCGATTTTTCCTCCTCTCCCCTTCTTCCTTTGCCTTTGTCAGCTCCGGGGGTTTCTCTCTGTAGTCACAACAACGCGTGGGTGATGTCGGCACTCGGAAGGAGATGTTCTGTACAGCGATTTAGTACAAATGCATCCCATAATGATCGTGTTTTGCCGCCTTTATGTTCCTCCAGCACCGACTGCACTCCGTAAACAGCTAAAGAGGTTGCTCCCTTTTAGCCAGATATTTACCGCGCTGTCTTTGCTCTCCGATCGTACTGACGGAGGGTTCTCTTCATCTCTCTGCAGAGCTCCACAGCCAGCAGGTGCTCTCACAGAGCAGACGAAACTGAACAATACACACGCTCACATTCAGCCTTTCTGCACACATGCTTGCATGCGAATGCCGACTCTTTTACATTCACTGGCACATACTAATTCTGTCAAGTTAAGCCCCCACAGCTGTTAACTGGACGAGACGCAATGTGGGCGAACTAAACGTACAAACATGTTCAGCCGTTTCGCTGGTAAAGGCACTTAAAAAACAATCTCATGTCATGTTACACCAAAGGCTCCTTTGCTTTACAATAACAGAACAGGTTGACGAAATGAAAACTCCTTCCTCCCTCATTTACGCATCATTTCAACCCTGACCCAGGCAGTAAAAGATCAAAGGGCTTTTTGAGGCCTGCTCTTATTTCAGCCTGCTTTAGAGGGACAGCTGAGGAGTTTGTCAGTCCAGCATGAGATTTTCATACCCCTATCAGCTCACAAAGAAAACCCTGACTCATACTGCCGGAGCAGCCGTTGTCATGGGTTAGAATAATGGTTATAGGATCACAGATGGTTATCTGCGGTGACATACACTTCAGAAGCATAACAGCTTAAACTCTCCATATTTCGGTGCAATAAATCTGAGGTGGGTGACGACTCGTCAGACTAATCGGACTCATACCAAGCAATAAAGAATTAGGAGATTATTCAAACATGGTCGTAAAGGTTTAACTCAGACTCATAATGGTTACATCATTTGCCTTGTATCAGCTTCATACTTCTACCCAGCCCTCCCCTCTGGCTAAAACCATGGTAACAGAAGAAGCCCCAGGGGTGACAAATCAATAGCAATATGCCAATCTTTATCTAAGCAACCCCCACACCCCATCCTTGTGTAGCCCTGTCACTTTAAATCTAATGATCTAACCTATGAAGCATTGATGAGCACTCTGCAAGTACTTCACTCTTCATTTACTCACAAACATGAACAGCAATATTATTTTGTCTTGCTTCATCTTTGAGAATGGTGGAATGAAGAAGAAATTACTGGATCCATACAAAATGAACATGCATAGGAAATGAAAGTACGGTTAAACATTTTGGTTCAAGTCACCACTCTAGCCATAACACAAATGGATCTGTATTGACCAGTGTCATTGACCTCAGAGACCTCTGCTCTCCAGCCAATCTGCACCAGGCCTTAGGGGCGATTATGACATTTACTCACAGAGATTATAATTTCAAATGACTGTTTTAAAAAAAACAAAATCCCCTGGTGGATCAGACTGAGGGAAGCAGTGGTTAGAAGGCAGAGGACGCAGTCGATAAGAATAGACTTGAAATAATCAATAGGAAATGGACACACAACTGAGGCACTGCAGGCTGTGCAGATCGATAAGCTGTGTTAAGTGGCGGTGATGCCCTCCATTGATGAGCAAATGGCTATACAGGCTGTCCTTGCTCCTCTCTCGCACTCCAGTGGGTCAGACAGCAGGGCCAGGTGGTGAACCACATGTCGCCTCCAGACACCGCACACTAGGACTTAGGCTCTGATTCGCCTGTAATGGTCAGCTGGTTTGCTCTCTGCCCTGCCCTCCACCCTCAAATCCCACCTCCCTGTTCTTTGGGCAGAGCCTCAGAGACATAGTGGGAGGTCAGAAGTCCTGCTCCTGCATGTAACAGAACAGTTACAGTTTTTTTCTGACAGACTGTAATATTAAATTCATATCTCTATGATAAAAATCAAAAAGGTTTAGTTAGTTGTTTCTAAAGGAAATATTAAATAATACTATAACTGGATCGTATACAAATTAGCTAAAATACATAGAATGAAAAATAATTATTGAACAAGTCACTTTTACAAGTAAATACATTTCCAATTGTCTGTTGACATGAAAGTCATAGAGAGAAATAAAAACAAACCACTCAATAAATCAAGTTATTTGTACTGAAGTGGGACGCCAAAGGAAATACATTTTATCATTATTATTTAAGTTTATTTAATCAAAGACTACAATTTTACATGATAAAACAATGCAATCATTGCTTTGCACAAAGGTTTTCTAGCCAAAGGCTATTTTGCCAACTTGGTCCTTGGTTGGAGTCAAATGAATAATCAGAAGAGTTGTATAAGAAATAGCTCAGCGAGATTAGAGACTAATTAGCAGGTTCAGTTTTTTCCATGAAAACATTTAGCATGATGAAACCCATTTAGAATTTGCAACAAAAATATTTGGAGAAAAAGCTAGTTGTGCACATTACCTCAAATCCTCCATGCTAATAATGAAATATGGAGGTGGGAATATATTGCAGAATATGGTTTGGACCGACGTATATTATAAGAAGGAGAAATAGAGAAATGGATGTTGATATAATTCATAAGAGTATAAAGATGACATACTTTTGTATTTCTTAGAAAGGTAAAGATCCCAAATGGACAACCAAGGAGATTACAATACCTTCAGACAAAAAATAAAAAATAAAAAATAAATAAAAATGCTGCTCAATTGACTGTCAATCATCCCCCTTTAATCCAACTGAAAATACAGGGAAAGAATTGAAGATGTAAATGCATCTAAAAAAAAAAAGAACCCAGAAACTTTAGGATAAAATGAGTTTGTGTGGAAGATCCAGGCTCTGTGATGGACTGACAACCTGTACAGGGCGCACCGCCCCCCTGTGAGGATAAGCAGGTATTAGCAATGGATGGATGGATGAATGCATGGAAGAATAAATTCAATTAACATTTGAGCAGTGGCTTTAGCTACTTTCTCCACGTAAAAGATCATTTGAAGCTGTCATTACCAACAGTTTTTTTTTCCACCAACAAGTAAGTATTTTATTTCAGTCAGTAGACTAGATGTCCCATGCCCTTATTTCAAAAATTAATTCATTGACTTGTTTGGTTTTCTTTATGGGATTACTGAGGTAAATACTGATTTGAATTTTTTTATGTGTCTGTTACTAGCCTCTTTAGAAATATACTCATTAAAAAAAATTAGCATTATTTATTTTCCGTACTGTACGCGTTTTAAAAAACTGAAGCTTGGGATCGTACTGCATGTTATATCCATCTCTAAAAAGTAAAAAATATAAAATTCACAAAAATATAAAAGTTTCACTTTCAGTTTTTGTTGCATTTTGGGGCATCCCTTCCATCACAAATCAAAGTTGTGCTGTGTGTCAGCTTACAGAGCGCAGAGAGACGTGGATGGCAACAGGAGAGGAAGGTTTGTGTCCCTCTCTCCTGTGCTGTGTTCATCACCTCCTCACCACTACTCCATCTTATTACTTCTGCCATATGACACGAGCCCCAGATCGCACGACCCATGAATAATATACGACCACACCATTTCAGCACAGATGAAAGCGTGTGCGGTGCACTGTGGGTCGGATTCACTGGGATTAGATATGAAGAAAGTGTTCAGAAGACCGAGGATGAGGAGAAGGAAGACAGTATGTACAGATACCATGCAAAGGCCTGTGATTTCTGCAGTCCTCTGTGTGTATACAGAGGTTTTTGTGTGTATGTGTGTTTTATTCCAACCACCAGCTGGAGCAGGGATGACAACACACATCAGTGTCAGCTCAAGGTAACCGCCAGCGGCACCTAAAGTGAGCCAAGAAGGGGGAAGAATGAGGGAATGAGGTGGGAAAGGGAACAATAAAACACTTCGAAACGCAACACACACTCTCAATGGGGAGAAACACGGGGGAGAACGTTCTCCTCTAGAGAGCTGATCTGTGGGAGGCAGTTTGCCCGTCTGTGCTCTGCTGGGACTTGGCGTTTCTCCCTTTTGGGGTCGGGAAGGAGAAACAAACACTACTTTTGATCATCAAGCCATGCTCCTCACCCAGAAAGCATTCTGGGGACGAAATAAAGATGCAAAACACAACAATGCCGTGTCTGGTGTTTGACTAAACACACGTGGGTGACAACATGCGCCATCCAAGACATTCTGATTCAAAAAAAAAGAATATTGACAAATGTAGACACATTATTCTGTAACTGTATTCTTCAGAGGAGAAGGCTGTATATAAAAATATGCAATTCCTTATATTGGACTCGTTGTTCTCACAAAACTCATATTGTCCATTCACAAAAAAAGGAAAAAACAGTTGGGAAATGATACGAGTCAACGTTTAATTTATGATTGTCTCTTTTGCATATGTCTCACATGCACCAGCGCAGTGTTGGGTTCCTATTGTCAACTTTAAGTATTGTGTCACTGTAAAAAAAAAAGACCATTCAGTGGTAAATCCTACCAGGAGCCAGCAGACAGGCAACAAAAGATTTGTCGTGGCCAGCAGGGTAGACTCACATTGTGCTTCAGTTAGTTGCAGAAGAAAACAATACAAGAGGACGCTTTGGGAGTTTGACCTGGGATACCTTCACTTCACCTCAGGTAGACAAGGTTAAGATGGATTGCCCTAATTAAAAGAGAGAGCCTCTCTTTTTCTCAATAGCATCAGGTTTATTTTACAGGAACTTTAACAGAGCCTTTTGTAGGGAGGTAATTATAGGGTAAAGTGATTAAAGCCCCCTGAAGGTATGGAGGTGACAGACAGACTCAGTGGAGTAACCCAAGTAACCTTTCGGCATGACATCTTTTCCTATTGTCATTGCTTCGGCCCACTAATTTCAGCCATGCAGTCTACATTTATGTTTTCATCGTCGTCTAAATTTCTCTCACGGTTTTCTCCTTGTGTATATGGACAATTCATTTCTTGCCAAAAGTGCCTTGGGGGCACTCAGACAAAAGGTTATGGAGATCATTTTTTCAATGAGGAGGGCCCCATGTTGGCATGAGGGCACGGGCCTCTGCTGCAAAGGCTGGTGAGTGAGGTGTGGATGTTGAGGAATGGAGGCAGAGCAGGTCACATGCCTTATCCAGACTATTTAACATGGCTGGTTATGCCAACTGCAAGAGACCAGGCCCCCGTGAGACCTTCAGAAGCGGAAATGTGTGCTGGGCACTATAAAGAATGCACTAATCTGCTGTTTATTAACTGTGGGGTAATGTGAGAATGGCAATTTAATGGAGATTTAAGTGTGACACAGCCACTCCATATGCACATTCTCATGACATTGCAGCCTGTCTCGGTGCAGCACGAGGGCCTTGCTAAATGTGTGAAAGACTGTGGGTAGCGTGTGGACCGTCAAGCATGCCAATCAGGAGCCCAGCCTGCGACACTGAGCTGTTTAACAAGGATTTTGTGTCCCCCGATATTGAGGTGTCTTTGAAGAAAGTGTAAGTCTTCATCATATCTTTTCAGTAGGAAAAAGAAACACAAGAAGCAAGAGCTCAGGGAGTAGCCGGCACCAGCTCATGTCATTCAAAAGTACCGGGTTTAGAGTTTGGGGCTAGGGAAACAAGATAATGTTCACTTAAAAAGTCACAGTCTTGTTTCAGATGCTTGAGTCTATTCCTCTGTGGCTCCTGTGATCCTACTGAGAGCTAGCTCATACCACATTTGTCCCTAACCTTTCTGTGCGCCTAGCCTAATGTGTCGTTGTGTTATGGTTTTGTTCATGCCACTTGATGTCTATCAGTATCTGTCTGTGTACAGAAAGCGATCTCCAGACCAGCCCTGTTGGAGTGTGCTTGAGAACCACTGCCACATGCTCAGATATCACTACCAAAGCTATTCAGAGAGGCAATTAAAATCTGTTTAGCTGCCTGTGTGCATGAACACACTCACCCTTTCCAGGCGGTCTAAGGAGTCGGGGAAGTCAGATAGTATTATTGCACAGCAGTCTTGGTGGTAAATGGTACATTGGTAAATGCCAGTTTTTGGGTTAAAGATGCAGGCTAATGATTTTACAACTGTTGTCAAGGCAGTCTTCAATTTCATCGCATGACTATGTGTGTTTTCAGAAGAAAAAATGTGCAATTCAAGTTTGTGGGGGGTGGGGGAACTCAATAGGACATTGGTAAATGTCCACAATTTGTTCTAATTTTCTATTCAAGGCAAAAATTTAGCTTACTTTAAGTCATCGCAGGACTTAAGCTCAAGAACTTTGCCTTATTTCATTACATTAAAAATAAATACACATTCAATACAAGGTAAAGGATATTATTTTTCCACTAAATTAGTCTTTCTGATGAAAACACTCTTTGGAATGATTGGAATCATGTCTTAAAATACTGAAGCATATCAAACCTGAAGCCTGAAAAAATACAGTTTGTGCCATAGCTACAACAGATTGCTGCAGCAGGTGGTGCACTGCCACACAACTGGTAAACTGTCAAAGTCACAGAAGTGACAGGTTTAGCAACATGAGTTATTTGAGTCCATTATAACATGTTATAGGCCTTTTTGATTCTGACACTGGCTGTGATGATAAGTTCTCTCTCCTCAACAGAGAGGCCGATGTTTCTGTGTTATCAAACCCAACAATAAGCTACTTAAGTTGCTCGTATAAATCACTTTATGGAAAATGGAGGTGTGCTTTATTCCCATGAATGGACTCACCCTCATTTGTGAACTAATGTTATTTTGATAGTTTACCAATTGCAGCTAATAACACATCTGATAAGATAAGCTGTGATGGACCGCTCTCTCTCTCTTTTTCTCTCTCTATCTCTTTCACTGTCTTGATGTTTCTGATTTTGCAGGAGCCCTCCTAGTCGTATCAATACTTCTTTGTAAGAAGTCTGTTCAAGTCAACACACCTGAGCCCCTCAGAGGCAGACACACTCATCTCGAGGTCACGGTGTATGCCTTAGCCTCTGTGTGTGTCTGTGTTTGCGTGAGGAAGGGAGCATCGCTGAACAACAGACCCGGCTTTGTATCTGCTATACTTGACGCACCAATAATGGCCTTCTGAACAAGCTTGCTTGACAGCTGGGTGGGACTTTGAAGAATTCATAATGAAGCGATGCCACAGATTAGTGCAGGAGTTGCTGCCTTTGAAGAAACAGCTCAGGTTATGGGGTTCTAATTAGGACTGGCCTATTTCATCACGAGGTGATCCTAAGACAGCAGCATCTTATGTGCAGATCAGTGTGAACGCTAATCACGCATGGACAATAGGATGCATGTTATATAATTTTTGTCAAGTGAGTGTGTTTGTGGATGCAGTTTTTAATTTGAACTTGCTCTAAGTTTGGCCCACTTTGCAGGATTCAAGATAACATGGAATCATGACACCATATGTGCATATTAATGTGCCACTAAAGAACATGCGCAATCGCATGTGAAAATATACACATTTCTCTCTCTTTCCTCGCACTTCTTCTTCAGTCAACACTGCTGCAAAACAATGGTGGAATGTTCCAGCCTGTTACCATTCCTGAGTGGCTATCTGATGAAGGAGAGCTAGGAATAATCCAGGCTGTGCTTATCTGTGGCAGGGATCCCATTTCCATATTCAGGCCCAGATAGCTGATAAGAGCAGCCCCTGATAAATGTGTACTGATGGAGTGATACCTGTGGTTCGAAGTTGAAGAAAGCCTTATGAATGGCTGAAGTGGCGAGGTGATGAAGAAGTCCGGGGGTGGAGGCTGGACAGTAGCTTTCAGCAGGGGAGATAAAAGCATGAAGGAGAGTTCTGTGATTAATGTCCCTGAGTGGCTGGGGGTCACAAGCAGGTCCTCACCAGTGACTGCTCTTAAGAGAGGTCAACCCCATGACCATCCGTCACTGGGACAAAACATTACAAATCTCGTTTGAGTGCAAATGCACACGTTTGTGTGCAATGTTTGGATAAATGAAAAGCAAAATACAAACACATACCTAGACACATAAAGTGTGATTACTCCCTCATGTAAATACATTTAATGTTCATCCAATGTGAACAAATGGACATTTTTCTCATGTGAAGCTTTAATCTAAACCAGGTGGGTGGCACAAGATCTCAAACCACTTTCGGACGTATGGCCTCCATTTATCACCAGTCCCTTCGGCCAGGCGGTCAAACACAAATGCATTATTAATTGCACCCTGTTTGGCAGTGTCCATCGTTTCTTTATCAACCCGTCAGCAATTTATGATGTAATTCGTCATGTATAATTTCAAGAAATCCTTCCACTCATTGTGGTTCAAAAACACCTGTTAAATAATCACATAATACCTATAAGTTTGGAGTGACCTCAATTAAAAATATATTCTGTGTCACATGAGATTCAGTACTAAGGCTATTCATATGCAATGCATATTGTTTGTTTAAATAATATTAGAACAAACAACATGGTGGTCATAGGAAATCGGCTATTTCTCATGTTCTGCACATACTGAAGAAATACTGAATGTATCACAACTCTGTGAGTGGAGACTGTAGTTATTTTTTATAAGTGGCAAATATAGACAAAGTGCAAGAAAAATAGCTAGTAATTTGTAAATTAAAATATATCAGCTCCTTGTAGAAATAAATGAGCTTCCAACAATTTAAATTTTATATATATAAAATTTTAATTGACATATATACATATATATATATATATATATATATATATATATATATATATATATATATATATATATATATATATATATATATATATATATATATATAAGAAACAAACTTTTAACAAAATATACTAGGGATTCTTTTAAATGCCATAATCGTGTTCCAACTCTGTTCCCACTTATCTGCTTCCAGGCGACAAACTTCTCCACAGAATGAATAAGCAGAGGAGCCGGGGGTTTTTTCTGTTGTGTGTTTACCGATGCTGTTTGTTGTCTCCACAGGAACTGTTACAAAGGGACCCTTGTCCCTTGAGTAGACTTTCACCAGAGGGAACCCTTAAAAGCACATATTAAAAACACACTGTCTGGCTGCCTCCCGTCTCCACACATCCCAGGGCCGCCCTTCCACACTGTAAACAGCTGGCCTCACTGATATTTTATTAATGATCTTCTTTAATTAGTTTAATTAAGTAGAACCACTTCTCTGTGCATATTTTCACCCTGCTTCATAAAGAAAAGAATCGGAAATCTCCTCTGACGTATTTCATTTTTACAGGAATAACTAATTAAAAGAATCCCTATTTTTCAAAGAAGCTATGGCCAAAGTAGAAGTGCGGCTACAAAAACAAAAGAATTACACTGATCCACATAACAAAAGCAGATTATACGAATGTATGAATGAGTCATAATCAGAGAGCAGGTTTCCTCTCCTTGCTTTTTGTTGCCAATCAGTCTTTGTTTGTTGATGAAAACAGGGTGGTGTTGTGAGGCAAGTAGGAGCTTACACACAGTGTATCATGTCAAAAACCTAAAAAGAAAGCTTTTGTCTGACCTTCAGATTGATGACTTGTCCTGTCTTGATTTGTCAATGGACCTTTACAAATTAAATTTAATAGATAACGTTTACTCCTTTTGTCAGTTCCTGAATATTGTGTTCATTAATCCATCATTAAAGGAGTCTCTGGCAACAACTCATTGAACACCCAAAGGCCTCTAGGCAGAGGAGTGCCATGTTTCACTGTGACCCACATGCCAAGATGGCAGCTCCACCTGGGACGTTTCACAGTGTTTGCACTGTAACCTAGTAAGAGCAGATCAGTGCTTTAACACAGGGCTTTATTTAGACAGCACAATGGTTAGTCAGCAGCAACATTATCTGGCCTAATACATCTTATCATGCAAGCGCTCTGTCAACAGTATTACTGGAAGAGGACAACACTAATGCTCAGGCACATTAGCATCCCTCAACAGCTTCCAAGATGGCCGCCAGGATAAACGTGGGGGGGAAGTGCAGCTTGTCAGACACTGATGTTCCACCATGATGACAACAGCAGTAAATGAGGTTTCAGAGACCTCATCTAAGACAAAATCAATATGCTGCCTCCTCTGCTCTGCAGAGAAGGTTTCTGCATTATCTGCTTTGAGCAACACATGGGGAGTGCAAAGGATGAACGGGCCAAGACGCAGCTATTTTGGGGGAACTGTGGGATGTCTGCCTCCAAAACCCCTGATATCAACATGCACAAAGAAATGATAGATATATGTGTATCCAGCCCACCTGGTCTGTGGTATCACTCCTCAGTCCAGACTGCTTTAAAAGTCAATTACCAGGCTAAATGACTTGAGGAATAACTTGCAAGAATGATGTTTCACACAGTTTATCGATGACAATAGCATTACGGCTGATTAGCAGAACCAAATGTGCTCTTTTTGTAATGCAACACACAGAATGGTAACTGGATCGCCGTGTTGGCTCCAGCAGTCCCAGGACGAGCTTTGCTGGCAGCTAGACTGGAAACATCCCAGAAAGCCTCTGCCTTGAGAAGAGCTAATGTTTCAGCTGGGGCAGAAGAACTCAGAATAATACTGTTGGATGACTAAATAGTTGACTTAGAGGTCAGCAGTTTTTATGCGGCTCACAGACTTGACTGGAAATACAGATTTATAATGATAAAAAGTTATTTTGGTGGACTAGCAATCTGTACAGAGTATTCTCACATTGAAATTAAGTTTCCAATGTTTTCTTTCGCAGCCCTGACAAAAAAAAATTGAATAGGCTTGTGTTTGCTAAGGTTAAGGAGGAGCTAATGTACTCTCATACATTGATAAGCTCATAAAACTCACAAGTAGTCCAATGTCAGGTGCACATTTTCAACTAGAAGATTTCTCTTATAATTCACCCTACTCTAGATTTACATAAAAATAAGTGTCATTAGTATTACTAGAAGTTCAGTTGTGATCTTTGCTGACCAGAACCTTTTTTTTCACATGTATGCTTTGCCCACTACATGATTTTATTTGTATAGCACATTTCAGCAGCAAGGCATTTCAAAGTGCTTTACATAATTAAAATGAAAATAGCATGTGACATTGAATAAACAGTGAGAAAGAGAAGGAGATTTTGAAAAAGATTTAAAAAGATAAACATTTATGAATATGTTTAATTTGTGGGAATATTTTCACAAAGCACTGTATTAAAACAATAAAAGATTCTGAAAAGGGTGGAACAACAGACTCTGCTTGTGTGTACGTAAACTGAACATTAGGATGAGAAGAGGGAATCTGAATAGGTTGTAGGCAGGAAACACTCTTGGTATCAGACACCCCGCCTGCTGGCATCAGAGGTGCTTCAGGGCATGCCTCAGCCTCTGCCCTGTTAGCATCCCACTCTGTAACACAGCTATAAGGATGAACTCCTACTCAGATATACGTTTCAAGCACTGGGCCTGAAATTCCCCCCAAAACAGTTTTAGTAAACATTAGAAACTACTCTTCTGATGAGTTCAAGGAGTTTCAATTCCCATTCCCTTGATTTTGCAAAACTCTATCCGTATTCACTCAATTGCACAAAATCTCTTTACTCCCCTCCATCTCTCTATTATGACTTAGTAACAAAAAGTAGAAGCAGGCCAAAGACAAGACCACCGGAACTCTTCAAAACGGCTTAAAATTCAAAACATTATGTTTAATGTGAACACATTATGAACCCTAATAATTAATGAATAAATAAGCACAGATGTGAAAAGCATTATCAATAATTATATGAATAATAGACATGAATTATGCATGATAGTTGCCCTGCGGCAGAATCTGGCATTACTGCTTTCACTGAAGCTGTGGACATTAAATAGTGACTTGTCAAATGTTCGCAACACTACAATAGACCTACACTGGTTAACCCTCATTTTTACACCCACGTCAAAGCACACAATTTCACTTTTTCAAGTGATCCACCGGGTAATGTTTCTTGGCATCGTTTACAATGGTCTTTGAAACAGAACTGGGAGTGAGCCATGAAAACCAGGCTAGCTGCAGAGAGAGGAATCTGGGTATTAGCATTCTACCCACACCCTGTCTTTATCAGAGCTAATAAGGGAGGCCTGCACCGGGGTCTTTCATCTAGATTAGGGCTCTTATCACATGCCACCTGCATGGAGCAACCTGCCATTCATATGCAGATCTGGCCAAGGCAAGACTTTGGCTTTTCCTAACTCTGTCACTTCCAATTGCACAGTAGACTTCCACTGGAAAAGATAACACGGTTGTTGTCTTTCTATAAGATGTTTACCATCATGTCTCATTTCTTGAAACTCAGCAGTAAAGCATAGCTGAACTGATAAATGATCTGGAATTATTTCATTCAGATTATCAGTAGTTCGGTGTTAAATAAGCACAGGGAATTACTATTAATTACTATTTAAAAATGAATTAGTTATAGTAAAGAAACCATCACCCAAAACAGTGACAGAAAGTAATATGTTGATGTAGCTCCGGATATGAAGTTGTTGTTCAGTACAGACTGTGCACGGTATTTCAAGCATCACTATTTTATCAATCAAGGAACTCAAAAATGAATTTCTGGTGTTTCGATGACCACTGTGAAAAACATCTCACCAGCTTGGAAAAAAGAAATTGTGACAGGTAATAAATGCTGCTACCAGTGTAAATAAAGACACAATGGAGAGCATAATGATGGGCCTCTCCCTTCGGGATGAGTTAGCCAATCGGTGTTTATGAAAGCTTACGTGTCAATAAACCCAAATTGCAGACATGACCCTGTTTTCCTGTGTTTGCTTCTTATCTGAAGCCACCATTTATTGATGTTGATTATATTAACCAAACCAAAGCGCGTACATTTGTTGGTTGGGACAAAATATAAGTTGTCTTGAGTTTGCAGTGCAGTGCAGCTATGATGACAGGCATATGCCACCAATGTATGTTGACATGCTAAATATCTGAGGCATCCTTACTGGACAGTGGGTGATCAAACTGGTTGTTGGTGGTGAGCTGGTGGATGGATCGTGTGAGGGGGCAATTATCTCCCGGAGACAGTGAGAAATGGGGGAGTGGAACATCCTACGACACATTAATGAATGGGGGGGGGGGCTTTTCGTTTTCAATTTTTTGCGCAGTACCAGCAGTCGTTTACAAAGCCCTCCCAGGTTTGTGCAATCTCTCAGTGTCAACATCTTTCTGTAAGGCAGATTCAATTAAGATTACGCCAGTTGAGGAGAGGGAGAGTGACAGGGGTCAGTTTGATTTTGCCGATTGCCTTTTTGCCCTTTGTTTTTGCGGATCAGGTTATGGCTTCATCTGCCACTTGTACAGAAAATCTAGGTAAACTGTCGACGCCCTGAGCAGCTGTGTGCAAGGAACAGACATTTGAGGTGTACCTATTTGAAGCTATAAGTAAATATATTACTTGTATGTTTATTTTCTACTTTGTCTGTGAGTTCTGTGTTCCTCTTTGAACTGGTTTATCTTACCAACAGGGAATGCTCATATTTATTATTGCTGTAACTTAGCAAAGGGTGTGTTATAGCATACTTGTATTTCTGGCTCCTCTCACGTGTTAGATATCATATCTTCCAAGACATTTGTTTTCTACTTTCAACTATGTAAGAACACCCGCTGAAATGCATCTGATTTTCCCACAAGTCTTTGATGCCTGAGCCACTCAACTCCATCACAGTTTATCAGTCATCTTACCAGCACAATGGTAGTAAATTCTTGACTAATTAAGTAGCACTTTGTGACAAAATAGAGATGATGTAGTTCAAAAGGCTCACCATGGAGTCAGAAAATAACCTTTATAGCCTCTAATAGACCCCATAGGCCTAGGACTAACACAATATGTTGACCTCTGCACATTGGGTCATCCTTCTCTGCCTGGGTTAACATTACACCCCGATTTTACCCCACAGCTGCAGATCGTTACAATGCCCCATAAAAAAAAGAGAGAAAAGAAGACGTGGGCAGCCAAATGAGGGGTGTAAGCCACTATTAAAGAGGTGAAGAGGATGATTGTTTGGGGCGAATGGAGAAGTGGGTAAAGAGTTGAAGTGGGGGAGGTGGGATGGGTGAGAGGTGGAGAATGAAAACAGAAGCGTTAAGTCATTAGGGTCCATTGTTGTGCTCAAACGGCTGCCACACAAGCTCTCTGTGAATGGGAAATGGAGCTTAATGACCTGAAAAGGGACTTCAAAAGCCACAACAATGGATGAGAAGGGGTGGCCCCACTCAAATGTCACTCTGCCACTTATTGCTTAGTTGGAGAATGGGTGGGTTGTTTAGATTAGAAATGCGATGAAAGTAAAAACTAGCCTGGTGTTTTCCCTGGAAATAGCCATTCTACAATATTGATTTGAGATTTCCCTTCCAGTTTGTAGTTCTTCTGTGAACATCTGGAAACACTCATGTCTCTCTCTCTCTCTCTCTCTCTCTCTCTCTCTCTCTCTCTCTCTCTCTCTCTCTCTCTCTCTCTCTATATATATATATATATATATATATATATATATATATATATATATATACACACATATACTATATATAGTGCAGGCACTATATATATAGTGCCTGCATCTATTGACAACTAACATTGATAAGGGCTCCACAACTTTATCCCTGACCTGGAGTTCATTGAGTTCATTGGTCTTCATGATGATGTCTGTAACAAACCATCTGAAGGCACGTTGTCACGCAGGATTGAATTCAGAGATATAAAATTAAAATAAAAGAGGTTAAATAAAAATGCAAGCTCCAATTTTCAGATTTGATTTGTAATATTTTTCAAGTATGTAGTTCTGCAGCTCTGTGTTTATCACATAGAGTCCCAAAATATACCAAAGAACGTGGTTGTACTGCCCACTAAATGTTTTGAATACGTAAGGTGTATTATGCATCATCCTGGGAGCAAAACCTCTTTTGTAAAAGTGGCCCCTTTAACGGTCTTAAGTACACTGGTGTCCTTATGGATCCATTAACAGTTAAAGGGTTAAACACAAACTCAGTAGATATTACAATATTTGCCGATATTTGTGAAAACCTACATATCAGTGAAATATGTATGATCGTACGCACCTCAAAATTCTGTGTGACGATATCAAGTTTAGAGTTCCCACTAAATAAAACCTTAAACTACTATTTATAATGAACCAATTTTTGTTTTATTTGATGTAATCCTTAGGAAAGAGCATGTGTGACTCTTTATAGCACTATGTGAGTTTAAAGGATTCCTAGCTTTACTTAGCAAAGCTTAAGCACACATCCATACACTTCACTGCAGAGCTGGAAATACTTCTAAAAAAACTGAATATAATATGACATGTGTGAAAGGTGGATATGTGAGCAACAACAAGCCCATAAGTTTGTTCAGTTGTTATGCCTTGGGCTTCCTATCAAGTTTTTGACTCATTTGCTGCCCCAAATTCACTATTGCCTGCAACAAGCCGACGGTATCATAGGATTTGTTTTGTATTTTTGTATCATAGGACTTTTTTTGTATTCGTGGCTGGTTTTATTTTCATATCAGTGTTTACTCCTTGTCTTTAAGGGAAGTTGCGAGATGTATCTGCATTTGCTGTGACACACAGAGTCTTTGATCTGACACAGATGCCATTTAATGAGTATAACTGGAATTGCAGTGAGTTTACTTGTATTTGCCTGCAGCATCATGTTTGACAGAACTAAGAGAACGTGCCAGATGCAATTTTTGTTAGGAGTACAGAACTAGCCTGAGTTCTGTGATTTATCTTGGCCTAACCGACCTGCGGCAAATTCACAAAAATTCTACTAGTTAAGAAAGTAGAACTTAGCCTGGTGTCTGGCATTTTCTTATAATATATGCATGCAGGCACAGTCCCATAAAATTCATAATAAATAGAGATGTTTTTTGTTTTTTAAACTTCTATAAGAAACTGTTTTGCTTTGTTTGGTGTTCATATGTCCATAAGTTTGTAGTGCTTTCCAAGTAAAAAAAAAAAAACAAATAAAAAAATCCAAACATGTGCAATCAAATGTGCATTTATTTAAAGATGCACACGTTACTTTGCATAAACTTGTAGCTTAAAAGTGTATGAAATGAAAACTAATCATGACTTAATTTCCAACAGTCTACCCTATGCATTAATCCATTGAACTTATTTGTTATAGATGACGTATATGTTGTTCCAAATTGAGACTAAAGAAATAAACAGAGGCTAAATTGTTTGTAGATGGATTTATCAAAATTGTTTTAGTTTCGAAAAACTCCTAGTGTACAGTAGTTATGAGTGTGAGCGTATTGTTAAGAAAAAAATAAAATTGAAAGAGGGACTATGGAGAGAATTTGCTTTGTTTCTCTGTTCTGCAGCTCCTTGGCATGACTTGCTGATCTGCTTAGCTGGCAAGCTTAGAGACCTCAGCCCACAGACGGTGTGAGGTGTTTCAAAGAGCCCATTTGATGTGAACAAAGCAAACCAGTAAAACAGCAATGGGAATAATCAAACATTATGGGGGTTTTATACATACCCTGTGCAAGTTCATTATGGATGCTTGATGTTGGCTTTAGGCAGGTAACCACGGATGCACAGTGGGTTGCTGAGGAAAACTACACTGAATGCAGAGGCTCCACCCCACTGATGAGATTTATCATAAATTTAATTTTCCAAAACCAAGCTGCAGCCAATCCCTCCTTGAGATTTGGCATTGATTGGATAGACTTTGCTCCTCCCTCCCCCTGCTTGTATTAAGAAAAGGCCTCAACACTAATTACACCCTCCCAGTCTAATAGAGGCATCCTGTTAAACAAACAATTGATCCCCACTTAACACATGTACCCACGTTAGTAAAACACTATTTGCCAATTTGCCAAAGGCAACACAGACAGAGAGAGAGGGAGAGAAAGAGGCACAGCAGAGAGCCACTGGGAGCTTCTGCTACAGGAGAAGGAAGAACATTGGCACAAAGGGGTGGGATGAGGAGGCAAACTAAAAAGATGAAGAAAGCCTGTCCATTGCTCTATTTTCTTTTTGCCTGCATCTCAGAGATGCTCATTACAGACTTCATGGTTGCCAGTTTCACTGGTTTAAAACTAATATTACACATGTGACACAGTTCAAATAAACCTTTTGGCAATTTTTATATAATGAAAAATCATTAAAAGATGGACCTATGAGGTCTTCAGCTGCTGCAACCAAGCTAACTATTATATGAGTCAGATTTGGAAAATGGGGAGAAAAACAAGCTCTAAAGGGAATGTTGCATAAGTAGCATTATGTTCCAAGATAAATGTCTATGTAAGCTTGATGCTGGTCACTTCAAGGAAAAACTTGGACATATATGGGTCCTATAGGTGTAGTACAATTTAAACAGAATTTCTTCACATCCATTTGAGCCCTTCATATGGTGCAAAAACTGGTTTTACTTATGTCACTTGCATTTAGTTAACCAATGTGGATCCAGTACAATAAATCCATGGACATACAGAACCCATCAGACCTAAGCTAAATCCATTTGAGGTCTACATGCATTGTGTTGGTTGGGAACTCCACCCTCAAACACAGATATTATCAATTAGTGAAATAAAAAAAATGAAAAGGGGTTTATCCCAGTCTTATTACTTAAAAAAAAAAGCTTCCAAGTGTACATCCTTCTTTCTGTGACAACTACATACGCAGCAAACAAATGATACTGGAGATGAGTTAATTTGGGCAATCCCCTGATCAGCCATGAGGTCCTTCCATCAGTCTGCATTCATCTGACTTTAAAAGGGTGGTGGTAGTTTCCATTACTTTCATTCCTGCGTCAGATTTACATCAGATGATCACCACACTGTTAATCCAGTGGTAGATTCTGCAGAGTTTTCTGGACAGCGGGATGTTAGCCACCACCTAACTTTGCTGTTTCAAACAACCACTTTTCTCACTGGTTTCCACAGTGATGGCAAATGTCTCAGGGAATTACCGTACATTTGATTGTAGCTGGTCCAAGTGGTACATCAGATGCTGTCAGGTGTGCAGCATTAACTGCATTCCATCGCAAATGCTTTTCAGCTGGATCTAGATGTAAGACAGTAGGTCTGAGCAAATCACATATGTTACTACCTAGCAGTGTGTTTGCTTGACAGTGTGTGTGAGAGTGCGCGTGGGTGCGCATGTTGAAATCAGGGGCAGCGCAGAGTTAAAGCGAGGCTAACAGATTGTGTCGTTTGCCTTTTTGAACTGCCCAGAACGTTTGGATAACAGGAGGGGAACAACGAAAGGTGTTAATGGCTTTATGGAGGCCCCATGCTGACAGATAGGCCATTATCTTCCTGACTCACTGCAGAATGGATAACAGGCCAGATCAGTTGCACTCTTTACATCTCAGATTAAAGGTATAAATGCTGGCTTAACACATCTTCTTTGCTATGAAGCAGTTTACAATCAACAATGTATAAGCATAGCTAACGATATAATTTCTTTTTTGAAATCATTTACTTTTTTCATTACCTTAATGAGGATCTCTTTTTACTTTTTTATATCTTTTCCATCACCTTTTTACACGTTTATGTGGGAGAAAATGCTTTCTCGTGCTACCTAATGTTTTTTTTTTATTGTTTTACTACAGTGTAAAAAAAATATAACTCTTATTTGATATATCTTTGTCTGCACCCAAACAGTGCGTTTTAGTGCGTGGATGTATGTGTGCATGAGAAGGAGGTAGGGGACTCCTGTAAACTTATCAGCCGATGATGACTTTCCACACAGCTCTAAGACAACTTAAGCCCTCTCTAATTACAGCACATCTGTTGCAGCAGAAAGGTATTCTTGTCATGTGGTTTAACAAATACTTTCACATTCAGAGGAGCACATACCTAATGAGCCTCGCAGCCCAGGGCAACTCACGTCGCCCCACTCAGATCAAAAATCTTAACCTGCACACATGCACAGACGCACACACCTGTGGGTTAAAGAAAAGGAAAGACAATTCATAGCAACAGAAGCAGGCTCTCTCACTTACACACATACAAGCACAAGCACGTACAAACACTACAACAACCTGTTTTTTCAAAAAGCAACAAGAACAAATGAGTCAAATGAAAGGAGCCAAACTAAGAGTTGGGACGTGTTTACACTCTCTGACAACATTCTGAGGGTGTTATCAAGGTGGAAATCAAACAGCCCGTCTGCTCTAATTATTGCCTGCCCTAAATAAAGAGAAGTTGTCTTTGCAACCTGGGGGATGAAATAGGTTGAAGAAAATAACATCAAGAAGAAGATGAGGAATACACCCACGATGATATCTGGCAGTCAGTGTAAATGTGCTAAGGTTGGGCTATAATAACCTGGTAAGCTGGCTGTCATGATTGTTCGGGAGACGGGAGATAAAGTGCTTTTCCTGGGCTGCCAGAGTCACACAGAACAGGTGCTAGCACAGAACAAGCTACAGTCCCCATTGGTCAATACCAATGCTGTTACAGTGGCTTGGCGAGGTCAGTTAAAACTACACTATATCCCTGGAAGAAAAGCAAAGATCCAAGCTGTAAGTGATCTTTCTTCCTGTTGAGATAATGTCACAAAAGGTATCACTCAAGGATCTGTATTAGTGTCACACTTTCTACAGTAACAATATGGGTCATAATGTTAATGATGTTTCTCTTCAGCTCTGTGTTGTTTATTGTCATCCAAACACTATAAACTTGATCAACAGTGGAGTCCGGCGACGACAGGCGCTTAAATTCTGTAACAAAAGTATGTTTTTATCTTTTTTTTTTTCAAAATCTCTTTCTCTTTCTTACTGTTTATTCAATGTCACATGCTGTTTTTATTTTGTTTTTTAATTATGTAAAGCTCCTTGAAATGCCTTGCTGCTGAAATGTGCTATACAAATAAAATTTGATTGATTGATTGATCTTTTAGCTACACATGCCAATATCAAATCACATTTCTTCCTCCTCACGTAACACTGAGAAGTTATAGACATCCTGATATTTTTGTTGTAGCCACCTCCTTACCTCACATTAACAATATTTTCTGTGTATGTACACCCCTGTTAAACTTTTCTAGATGACTGACATCGTTTTTCTTAATGACTTTCATGATGTGATGAAAACATCTCACTCACTTTTACAGTATAAACCTCCTCAGTTGCATGGGCTTCATTATCCAGACTTTTGCAGTTCTATATATTTCCTTCACAAATTAATAATTGGTTAATAACTACACTATTTAGTCCTTGATATACAGAACAAAAATAAATAGCCCCTATGATCATAGACTTTTATTATCATTAGTGTTTCTTCAAGTATGTAAAAAACTTTGGAAAAATGGCTTCTGTTTTTAGTGATTTCCTGATCTTCTTGACGTGTGTTTATGTCAGGCCTCTCCTGAGAATTCATAAGATTAAGCTGTAAAAATAAGTGTAAAATAGAAAAGTAAAAATGCCTTCTAAGAAAATCAAAGGGACAGCTGCACATAGGCCTAAAATAACATAATGAGACATAATTTTCACTAAAACAACATATCACATCTGAAAAAAGAGCTTTTCTTCACAAACCTTTGGTTTTAAGGAGAAAAAAAAATACTAAAAAATAGTCTTAAATTGTTTCACTGCAGTGTTTATCTAATGGCTTTAGCCAATCGCGGCTGCTGGGTTTTCAGAGTTTAGCATGACATGGCTTTAGCATATGGTTCACTGCAATGCCGAGGCTTAACTTTGGCTTGTGGTTTCTGACTGTGAACTCCCTTGGCTTAGGCTCCATTTTCTGGGGAGACATTCCAAGTGTCATTATGAAGTAGAAAGCCAAAAAAGAAAAGTCATACATACCACCTCTTCAACACATGTGCCGTCTCACACACCGACGTACATAACCACGCATGCAGGCACACATCCTTGCTCATGAGCACACACATGTTTCCTGTCTGCATCCGCCTTGACGCCATGTGTCTTCCGTGCAGCAAGTCCTCCTACAGCCAATTGCTGCACTAATATGGCTGCACCCCCTAAAGATACAATATACGCTTATTGGCAAGCCACTCTATTAGTGACAAAAGGTCACACTGTGAAAATATTAAACTTATGAAGGACCCACACTCTCATCAAACCCAAATATGCGGAGAAAGCACAAAAAAAGGTGTTGTGTCCTCTGTGTATGATTATATCTTCTTCCTTCATCCTTCGAGCGGTGACCCAAGGGCCACTATTTTATTGGTCTCAGATGCTGGCTGCCTCACAATGTACAAAAGAGCCTGTTATTCCACACCGGTATTAAAGCTGGCCTTCGCATGCAGCATTATCCACAAGACAAGCATACACACAGCACACACACACACACACACACACACACACACACACAACCAAAACCGTTCACAGAAAGATGAGTGTTTTTGGTGAGTGGGTTATTGGTAGCAGAGCATGGTCTGGTTACAGTGAGAGATGCAGCCTCTTTATCCTGTCAAAGGTTATGACAGGTTGACAGAGAAGCTGCTACATCCACCTGTGTTTAAAACTTTTAAAGTTCCCATGAATAAGTGTCTGAGCACAGCTCACAGTGAAGTTGCGCACTGAATGTGTTAGCAAAGCATCAATGACCAGCTGATGGAGTTGGCGAGGATATGAGGGCGCTGATGCTTGTAGCCAAGCTGCATGTAAATCTGCATGTATGATTTCATACCCTGGTGTGTATGTTTACTGATCATTGCAAACGTTTCCATACCTCCTGAAATTTTCCACTTTTGTAGGTTTATCCACAAACCTACAAGATTTAAAAATTAGAGACTTAGCAGGCGCTGAATACTAACTGCCGGCCACACTATTTTATGTATTAAAAACCTGAACAATTTAGCCTTTTCTTCCACTTTACAATTCTACTCCATTTTTATATGCTTTCAGACAAAATAGAAAACACTGAGGTTTATGGTTGCACCATGGCAAAATATGGAAACATTCAGTAGGTGAATACTTTTCATACCAAATCAGTGCTTCTCCGAGCGTCTGACCCCATTATGCGTCATGTTTGTAACTGTACGTGCATACTGCATGTCATTTAATGTTGTAGCCTGAGCAAAAATGTGAGTTTGTTTGTGTGTATGTGGAGTTGAAGCCTTCAAATACTTCCAAAAGCTTGATTTCCCCAGGGAAATGACAGAGGTCATCTCAACGGCGAGGGATGAAAACAACATTTGCATCCGATTGGTCACACCCACGACATTAAAGTTTTAGCCAGACAAAAACATGTCAAAGAAATTTACATCGCTGTGCTGACAGCCCTACACACTCATGGACACAGACCATTGCCACTTCCAATTACTAAGGCTACTTTTATTGTGTGTGAACTCCATATTCTCCATTACCAATAAAAACATAACAGGGAGGGTATTTTTTTTTCTTTGTCATAGACATTATCACCCTTTCCATTCGCTGAGTATGTATCAAACTGCCAATCAGAATTAGGGAGTAGGCCAGCAGACATGAGACGATTCGCCTGGCTCAGCCAACGTGCATGGATTTAAATAATAAAAGAGAGATTTCTCTCAAGGCCCTCAGCCCCGTGCCAATAAGAGAGCAGGGAAAATGGAAAAATGGCTGTGTGCAACGAGAAATAACTGCAAATTGAGGGTATAATGAACACGTTTAATATTTCATTTCTCTGGATGGAAATGTCTATACTGGGTAGCCCTTTTTTATTTTGCTCACCATTTGGTGGAATTAGGCTCTTATTTGGACTGGGAAAACATTAAAGAAATTCAACCAGCTGCTGGGGCTGAAAGACGGGACAAGAAAAATGGAATGCCTGGCCATATAAAGACAGTAATCATTTACAATTACACAACACACAATTCCTTCGTCGTGAGCCATCCCACAATCTTAGCTGTAGCCGATCAAGGAGCTTTTGTGAGTGTTGGCTTCGGTGTAAAAGACTTCCCCCTTCATTTTGATTTTTGGAAAATGCAAAGATATTGCACAGTAATCACCAAGTTATTAAAAAAAAAACAAAAAAACACCAAATTGCCCTTAAAGCACGACTCTAGATCTTGTAGTTTTACTTTCAGTATTGTTGGCAGATGTTCAGCCTGGAAATACAGTACATTATCACCACATTTCTCATATTAGACATGCCACGTATAATATGTGAAGCCTATAGGAGGAACCATCCCTGCATTTCATCTTACAGCATGGTTCGGACTGGCATTATGTTTTGCGTATGTATTTTAACCAGGCAGCTCTATAAATATGTGGTCAGATATTCTGTGTGCATTTTTTGTGATTCCTGACATTACAAAATCTGGAAGAAAATCTGTTTTTATTATTTCTAAGCCAAATTGTGGAGCTATTTCCTTTAGATGTGTGAAGTTTAGGGACTTTTCGAGTTGCTGAATGTCATAATAAATCACTTTAAAGCTGTATTGTAAGTTGAAACAGACCAGCTGGATTCTTTATATTGGCTTTGCTTAGTATTTTATTTTGACTAAAAGACCTCAATGAGGGCCAAGATGATCTACATCAAGGATTAAACCTGGCAGCTGTAATTATTTTAGTTCTATGGTTAAATGCTGCTGATATCTTGTGGATATGTGTGGAAATAATGTTTAGTAAAAAAACATCATCATTAAGGTGTTTTCCTTAGTCTTCATGTTAATTAATGTTTTCTAACATACATCTGAGGACACAGAGCAGCAGTTTGTTGTGTTCACTAAATACTGGTCACTTGTTTCCATGCACTTCACAATCATGTGTTGCTTTTGTTTAATCTTACCTAAAATAAAAAAAAGGGAGTTTATCCAAGCGTTTAATAAGTACAAAAACCATTTGCAAGGCCAATGGAAGCAAATTGTACTTGCAAAACGTTTCGTTTTCTTCCACGTCATTTCACATGTGAAGATAATTGCTTTGAAATTGAAGACATATTTGTCATATCTGAATGTTCAGCTTAACATTACATTAGTGTCATAATGCTGCCACAAACATCCGTTTCCTCCCAAACCTAATCATTTAAAAGTTTCCCATCTACTTTTTTTTAATCTTCCCACTGCTGTCCGAACACCATGCAAATGAAGTTGTCTGACTAGAGATACTAGCATCATTAATTGCCTTACATGAATAATAATCATGTATATGGTAATGATCGTGTCAGTCTGTTGTGAGTGAGCATAGATTAGCATTACTTGGGATTAAGGTATTGCGTTCATTAGGCTTCCTGAATAGATGCATTAGGCCTTATGTTTTTTGCCATAAATCAGCTTCAAAGAAAAAGTCTCAAGCTGCATTTGGTGGAATGAGGTCAAGATGCAAACCATTAATTCAACAGCTCCCAACACACAAACTAGAAGCACACAGACCAGCAGACTCAAGCGGTTAAAAATTCATTTTGGCTTGTCCTGAATTTGTGTACTGGTGATTACCGACTTTCTTTTTTTACTTTTAATCTTATCATCATAAATTATTCATCAGAGCATTTCAAATATTAAACGCGTGTATTAATTTCATTTATCATCTGCAAAAACAAGAGGCAAAAACAAAACTGCAAACTAACCCAAATGTTGTGCTCAAGACGGTCTCAGGAGAAGACAATAGACGCTTCAAATGCGTTCCATTTGAAGTCCTTATGCAGGAATTTATGGGGTGAGGATTTTTTTTTAGATGAAAACCCTTCACTTTCATTTGGAATTGATTTAGCATAATAGCTGTAATTAGAGAAACGAAAGACAGAGTTATATGGAAAATTTAAAAGCAATCATGCTTGCTGTGGTTTTGCCACACATTTCCCTCATTTTTCTGCTGTTGTTCATGCAAAGTAGAGGGATAATAGATGGGAGCCGAGGGGCGTATTTTGCTTTTCCGACCTCTTCCAGTGTCGAGAGAAGTGTAGCGCTAGACTATCCCTAGAAATCTGCGATGGAGGCCAGCCTAATCTCTGTGATGACAGTTAACTAGTTTGCAGGCTGTCGTAAATGGCCGCGCAGATGTTTGGAAGCTGTTTGTGTGAGGTAGACTCACCTCCACCTCAGAGGCTCACCCTCCTGTTGTGCTTCTCTGTGATCTTGCAGTCATGTATGTGATTGGATTTTGGCTTAACAAAAACCTGGAATTACACACCTATTGTGTTTCAGCTAAGCCCGCATTGACAACGGCAGGGGCAGGCTTCGCACAGCTCTCTTGGCTGCCGACTTTTGGGATCCCGCCCCTCGTCCCTTGCAGGTTGTTGAAGGAAAGGGATAACAGGATTAGGTTGGGGTTTCAGGGAAGCATTGATTCTCATACAGTTGACTGCTGCTGTACAAAAATAAAACAGAGTAAAAAAAGAAAAAAAGACGGGGTGCACCATCAAAGTCCAATAAAATCAACCTTTGCCTTGGTACCCTGGTAGGGGCAGGTTGAATGGTGACAGAATTTGGGCAACTACAGGGGAGATATTCACCATCCTCCAAACACACTTGGGGACCCTGACACTGTACCATCTGTGACGCCACCCTCCAGTCCCCTCAGGCTATGCTTATGCTCATCACAGAGATGCTGATAACACAGGGTGTGACTAACACACCATACAAATCTCCACATCCCAGGCACATAGAGAAACAGAGAGAAGGGAACACACTGGCACATGCACACAAACACAACCCCACTCACGTTCACAGACCACGTCCACTATCATACCCAGTCGACAGGAGGAAGGTTCCTCTTGTCTCTTAGGGGCGTGTGGATGTAGCGCCGTGATGAGTGGGTGGATCCAGACAGGGTAATGACAGGGTAAGGACTATGTATGTCAGGTTGGGTGTAATTAAATTCAAAACTGACAGCGCTGTCACAGAGAAGTGCAGCAGGGTGAAAGGTGAGTGGGTGGAGCTGATGGGGTCGGTCTCGAGCTTCCTAATTGTAACAGCTTTCTGAGATGTTCCGACGCTTCCTATGGAGTTTATTACAACACAAATTGGAGTAGCTTTGTTTAACAAAGAGGAAACGGTGGCATGACGGGGGTCTGAGCAAGTTCACACCAGAACATTTTTCTCAGGGTTTTAGCGAATCTTGGAGAAAGTGCAAACTGAAAAGCACCAGAAATGCTTGTTGTAGGCAACTGAAAGTTGAACGTAATCTCAGCACCTTGACTGAACCTTGTGTTTTATGAAATATGTATTAGATGAGACAAATTCTGAAAGATTTCTAGATAATGTCATGAGCAACCTCAAATTTATTCTTAAAAAAAAAAAACACTACAAACTCCAACTGGAAGATCAGCTTTAGGTAATTATCTCACTGTTATTTATTAAAGCTTATTCATTTTCTAGTGTCCTTGAGACAGGTTTGCAAAGTAGTATTATCATATTTTATTTCTATTTTTCATAAGGATAAACATTTGTCCTCCAGAAACTAAGAAAATGAAACCTCAGACTTGTTAAAGATTTGTCTTAGAGTCAGCCTCGATAAAGGAAACTTTAGATGTATGAGAACAGAAACTTGAGGGGTGCCATATTAAAAAGGTTCAAAAGTATATCAAAAAGTTCAGTTTCAGTAATATGATATGAATAAAAACAAGATGAAAGCTGGATTTGATGCAATTACTTTAAATTTGTCTTCAGGTCAGACTCGGTCCAAATTTTGACTTGCTACTTTTGAGAGCAGTGGAAGCAGCATCTGTGAAGAAGCCCAGTGTCCTCCCTGCAAGTTGACTTGCTTGCAGCTGTTATACGAAAATGAAGGTGAAAATGAGCTCAGGAAATGACAGCTGACCTCCTCTGCTCTTTCCTTCCCCTTCTATGCATTAACACAGCAAACACCTTGCAGATACAGCCCAGTGTCCCACACAAGTCAGAATGTGTGTGTGTGTGTGTGTGTGTACCTCTGCATTATATTCAGAACTTTCTTATGTCCCTGAACCTTGTTCACTAAACTGTCTGCATGCCACACTGTAATGACCTCCAACCTCTAAAAGCGCACACACACACGTGAACACGCAGACTTGTCTCCTGTTCATGTTTCCTCTTCCGTCGCTTCATTGTGGTTCCTCATCATGAAGACACAATGGGAGGCAGCGTCAGCCTGGACCAATAGCGCCAAGCATAAATAATGCAAGGTCAATGTTTCTCCTATGCTTTCTCTCTTGTTCCCCAGGGGAGCCAGTTGGATCTAACGGCCTGACACACCAGCAGGTCCTTTACAGACCATTTTTTAGGTCTAGGCCCTCTCAACCTCCCATCATCTATTGCCGCTATCCCTTCTTTCTTTTTTCTAGCTTGAAACTGTGATTTTTTTCCCTTGTACCTCAACTTTTTAACCACTTGTACTTATTGAGTCTGCTTCTTCTTAATTTATCCTTCCTTTTGTTAAAATCTCAGGTCATCTTTTTGTCGTTTTTAAAGTCTAATTTCTTGTTTCTGTGTTTTTTAGCCATTAATCTCATCTAATTCAACAACTTATTCCTTCTCCAGTTTTCGAGGAAGTACAATATATCCTGAAAATCGAAGATATGACAAAAAGAAAGCAGGGGTAGGGTTGAAGGAGTTGGTGATGGAGGGGTTGAAACAAGGCTCCCTTGAGCCAGAGGGACAGCTTATCCTTATCAGGATTCAACCTGCTTATTAGATCCTCCAGGACATGCCATGCTCTTCAATTAAACAACACCACCTATCCCCCTCCTCCATTTCTCTCCACACTGGGTCTCTGTGCAGCACTTAGAGGAAAGGAAAGTTGTTCATTTGCAGTCAGGAGAGATCAAAGTGAGGGCTTAGTTAAAACTGTACTGATTCCCTGTCTCTCTATTCTTCATCAATTCAGTGCTATGTAATCCTCTAATGAACTACAGCACATTTGCAGATGTAAAGAAAAAAAAATCACAAAACGCATTGTTGTAGATTTGCACATCTAGGTTATTGAATCTCCACTTTAAAATTACACCCAACATGAAACAAAGTTATCGCATGGCCACTCTCCTTGGTTTTATGCATCAAATGCATCGTAAGCAGTTTAACTTTAAGTTTTTCTTTGTATTAGTTTCACACTATCAGTTACATTCTTTTGGTTTTTAATCCAAAGCTTCTGGGTTTGTTTTCCTTTAACCATAAGTCAACATCTTAACCATCTGTTGTGTCACAGGAGCTGCCAGTTTTCACCCCGACAGTACACTACACACACAACCACATTTAAACAATTTTAATAGTTTCAACATTTTCCTCTTCTGCTACATTGTGAAGGAAATAAAAACATATATACTGTATCATAATAATACATTAAGTTTAATTTCTCATCACATCACAGACACAGCATGGGGCAGAGCTAACATGAGCAATGTTTGACTCCTGGTTGGCAGAGAGAGCGCCCGCCCAGAAACACTGAGACATGAATAAAGAGAACTGTGCAAATAAATTAATGATTTCTGCTTTGAGGAATATTTCTTTTCCATACTTTTCACTCTCTCTAATTTTATTAAGGAAAATACATTTTTCCTCTGATTGCCAGCTGCTTTCTAAAAGTTGCCTTCTCCTTATTTGATCCCCTCTCAGGATTTAACTCATTAATGAGGCTCAAGCAACTTCAGCAGTCCAGCTTAGCGTCTACAGTTATATACTTGTTTAAATCATGTCATGTTTGGGGTTATGGACACATTCATTGGTGTTATTTGTACTCATAGCATTTCATTTTAGAAGAGTTTCATCACTACAACAAGACTTGTACTTTACTGGAGAGGCTTGCCAGTAATAATCCTAACAAAATGTAATAAAACACATATGAACATACATAAATACATATTTTACTGCAACTCGTTTTGTTTTCAGTTAATTTACAAACAAGTGTCAAGTTGTGTTGAAATTATGTTTGAGTAAGATGCACTTGTTTCTAAAATCTGGACAACGCCACATCGGATGGGTCTGTTATCTTTCAGCAGGAAGTAACCGGCCAGCGTGTTTCTATGTGCAGGTTACAAGATCTCCCTTGGCTTTTCTTTCTGTGATTCGGGTCTGTCCTGTGATGGACCGACAACCTGCCCAGAGTGCTTCCCACTTATTGAGCCCCTCTCATAATCTTGCAAGATTTAATCAGGGGTAGAAGACAGACAGATGGACGAACAAGGCATTTTCACCAATCTCAGATAGATTAGTTAAAAGATGAACATCCAAGAGCAGATGTTTGTATTTGTAATGATGGCTATGTTCCGTATCCACATCCAGTAAATTACAAGAGGGATTTTAGGACTGCTGCAGAAGCCAAGCAAGGGGACTGCTTATCTGAGAACGAACACGAGTCTGTTTCGTCCAGAGGCAGGAATAGAAGACATGCACATGGTCGGCGTTTTCTGGAGTTACTGGAGCACAAGCAACCCTCCTCCTTCCTGCCCTGAAACCCTCAGAGATTTGGTGCATGCCAAACCTCCATGTGGAGTCTTAAGATAGACCCGGTCAGGCAGCAACAGCACAGGGTATCAGATCTCTAAGATCTTGACCAAAGACAAGACCTCCACAAAGTCCCATGCGCCCCCCTCATGTGACAGTACAGCCACGCAAATGGCATCGTGGAGCCCGACTGTGGACTTCGCTTGCACACTATTCGATCAGTCAACATCTATCATATCCTGATGAGGGGACTCCCTCTGAAAATAAATGTATATTTAGGAGGCTGCCGGTGAGGAAGGGGGATGTCAGATCCTGTTACAACAACCGCTCAAGAAGCTAAAATTAATGGCTCTCAGGTCGTCACTGGAGTGACACCCAAGCCTGCGGAGAGCTCTCACCAAGAAGCAGCAGCGAATTCCACAGCTCGCCACCGCATCTCTACCAATTCACACCAACATGCCGAAGCCATATTAACAGCTGTCACTCAGACTGCAACATAAGATGGATGGAGCGGACAGACATGCATGCTTCTTCCTCCAGGGTGAGGCTTCACCATTATCAGCTAATTATGGCGCTTTTTTTTATCTGATCTTTAAAAAAATAAAATAAAATAAAGCAAGAAATAATATCTTGATTTCTTATCTATTTATTTAGAGTATTTTAGAAGTTAATGAAGCCATTTTGTATTCAAGTATTTACCCATTTTGTCAGTTTGTAGGGTTTTTATTTAACTATTAATTAGACTTTTGAAAATGTGATCTCAAGGCCAAGTAAGACCAATCTGAAGGCCAGTCTCAAGTAGCACTGTATTATCTTTAGCAGTCAGAAGATAGGTGTCTCCAGTCTGCAATCTTTCTTTCCGACACACACACACACACACACACACACACACGCACACACACAAACACAGTCATCACTCCTGCAGGTCCAATACAACCACACCATCAGATAGTGGTAAATGAGGGACTAATGAGTGCTGACAAGACACAGACCAATTAGACCTCATCAATTTTTACCTTCCCTCTCTGAGGGGCCAGCAAACACCCCGATGAGCAACTTGATCAGTCAGAGGGTGACACTGCAGCAAAATGACCACAGCAAATAACCTCAAGGTGGCAGACTCAGAGATTCTCTGTGCTTTCATCTGTATCTACAGTTAATGAAACCTGTAAGTCATTGATTCAGCAGGTGTATATCCAACGATTAGAGGTGTAAAACCAAAAAAAGTTTTGGATTACTCTGCAAAGGGCTTCCACCCACTGGGGAGGCCGGTGTGAATCTTTTGCCGTCAGTGGGCAGACAATGGACAGGTCACAAATCCCTCCCAATACCAGCACAAAAACAGAAATTTCCTGAATCATTTTTTTGGTCCCCTCACAATAACACCTCTTCACTCAATGTAATTCAACCTGCACTACAAACAGAACATAACAGAACCATTGAAAATGTTTTAACTTTATTTAGCCCTACTGATTGTAAAATAAATAGTGTGAAGTCTATGTATAATTAGAACCAATCAAACATTTCTAAACTTATCTAAATAAATCTAAGAAATTATTTACCTGTCTATTTATTGTTAAATTTCATTCAGGTCAACACAAAAACAAGAGCAAGAAATATTACAGAGGACTGCATTTAAATTCTGACAGGACAACAAACTTGGACCATGTGATCACATATGGCTTGTCCCAACTTTGACCACAAAAGTGATTACTTTGCCCCTTGAGGTGAATCTATCACATTTTTCTTCTTGCATAGAAAATGAATGGCTGGGAAATTATTTATAGAAAATGCACAGTGTGTTAAATTACCTGTGTTGGATGGTATTTGGGATTTATCCTGGAACTTGGCCACACAAATCATGCAAAGTGAAAAGTGATTCACTTGGAGCCACACAGAGTATGTGCTTAAGAGTCTGCATGCATGAAAAGAAAAACAACTCCTATTTGAGACTTAATTGCCTCTCCAAAGTTTAAAATCTATCAAGAAAAAAACTACACAAAGATCTATAAAAAATGATCCTTTGTTTTCCATAAACTGTCATAGGCAAACAGTACAAATCCCTGAAAAATGTGCTGTCTCTGTCTGCTGACCCATTTAGAGCCAGTGTTGGTGTGTGTATTGATTATATCAACTGTGGCTGTCATAACACAGTTTCAATCACCCAGGATGGAATAGACCAATCAAGGCAGCAAGCAGGAGAGTGAAGCTGCTTTAAATGAATAAGTTCAAACACTTTTGTCATAGAAAAGTCCTTGCTTGTGAAGTCCATATTAAGTCTGACATGAAAGTCTGTCAGTAACAATAAAATACAAATAAAAACAGCTTCTTTAAAAAAAAAAAGATATTTCACTTGCATTTCAAAAATAATGCAGCGTTTTCCAACTCAAATGACAGAAACATTAATCTTACAAAACAGTTAACTACTTGATTAAAACCACAATACTGGATCTATTCTATAAAAGCCTGAATAAAAGGTTTGATGGATTAAAAACATCCTCACCACAAAAGAAAAAAAAAAAAAGAACCGGGAGGGGATTTTGTGGTTTTAGACGTAATCTGTTTGCCAGAGACTTTAATATCCAACTTTTGAGCAGTGAACTGAATATCCAGAGTTGAAATTTAAGCCTGTGAGATGTTACTCCTTTTGTCAACTTCTAATTTGTTTGTGTATTTTTAGTATTTTTTGTTTTTTGTTTTCCAGTTTCGCTATTTTCATTAAACAAATCTAAACTGACCGATGAAGATGCATCCATCTCTCCAGCTCCCTCTCATCACCCCTGTAAGTGTGGGATACATTTATCATCAGCCTGTATAGTAAATCACTCTGACTAAAGTGGGTCTGATCACTATCATCACCATCAAATAGCCTCCAACTTTCCACTTTTACAAGAAGCTAATGTGAGGAGGATTCCAAGATGGCCACAAAGAAAATGTTTCTCACATTTTGTCATGTTACAACAACAGATGTCAATGCATTTTATTGGGATTTTATGTGATTGGTCAACACATAGTCTAAAATATAGGCTCATGCTGCCGGAGGACAAAATGACAGCTTTTCTTGACTCCTACATTCTCCGACTTCTCTTCAATTTTGCATTATTGGCTGTTTATTTAACTTTAACTATAGGCTATATCTCAGATCTCTTTTTTTTTTTTTTCCAATCGAAACTTCATCTGACCCGCCGTTTCTGTTTATCTGTGACACCTTCCTGGAGAGGAGGGACAATCTGAGCTACTGCTGCCAATCACTTAATGTTCTCCTTTGATTGAGACATTTGCTTTTAAACATTTGTAGAAACAAAATTTGAAAAGTCTTGCTTGAATTTGTATTTAGCCCTCTTGAGTCCTGATGTAGTGGAACCACCTTTCAGTGAAATTAAAGCTTTAAAAAACATTAGTATATGTCCACCAGCTTCGCACATCTAGACTGATTTTTTTTTCCAAAGTAGCTCACAATCAGATTAGATTGACAAAATATCCAGAAAGCAAATAATTAAATGATGTCTTATTCTTTTGAATGTAAAAACTGTAATAACGGGTCTTATAGACATGACAATAAAATAAAATAAAAAATCAAACAATATATGGCTAGCAAGTATCAAGTGTTACATAATAAATTATGAGTGTAAGGATCAGTGGTTGGAGGACTGACTACACAAACAGGATGCGTCATAGAGGACACCTGGGGGGTCTTCCAGTACGGGGGTCGTCCTGCTCGCAGCTTCTGTAGGCAGATTTATCATTCATAGGTTAAGGGTGGGCCGTGAACCTAACAGGGGAGGGGAACTGGACGTGTATAACAGGAAACTGCTTTTCTTTTTCTGTTTCGATCTGGTTTTCAACAAAATGTTTTGCAGGCTTTTCTTGCAGGGAGGAGGTCCATTAAGTCGAGAGGAGAGAGCCGCAGTCACATTTCTGAAGAGTAATCCAATCCAAAGGGGCTGACCGCTGTTAATTTTTATTACTGAAAAGACTCTGTTTTGCTTTCACCTCATCTCACACAACCCCTGGCAGCTTTTATGTGAATCTAGTGTTTGATTAACCTATGCAGTATACTTAAGCCCCATTTGTATGCACCTAATACACACATAAATGGGCAGAAAATGTACAGCTGTAAAATATTCATATGTAGGCAGACATAAATGGCATAGGTGAAACCACAAGTTATGGACCTTCTCCTGTGTCTGCCCTCTTCCTGTTGCCGTGCCCGAGCTTTATGTAAAGTAAATACTCAGAGCCAACAACGTAAAGTATACACACTTAATTACTTATCGGCTTGAATGAAAGAAAGGGGAAAAAGTGAAACACATTAAAACACTGCAGAGATACAGAAAACGAACGCCATTTGCCAAATACGGATTTAGCACAACAGAAGCTTTTGGAAGTTTATTTATGGAGTCTGTTTGATAGTGGAAGATGTACAAACAGACAGTCAGTCAGACTGACAAGACTGTGTGGGGGAGATCAGTGAGGTAGAAAGCCCTGATTGATAAACTCCCTATCAGGCTATTTACGATCTGGCTGCAGAAGAGGCAGGCTTCGCCAGACAGAAAAGCAATTAATCTGCAAACGAGCTGGGGAACAGCCGGCCTGAGCATTGGAGCCTCCTACCAGCGTCGCTCTGGAGGGGAGATAAGGCTGCAGACGGCTATTTATTGTACATTTTAATTAAGTGCTTGTTAACGCTAGTTATCTTAACAGTCACAAAATTACCGTTGTAATGCATTTAGTTTGAGGAAAAATGGAGAGGGCTTGAGCACTTTATGAAAGCTGGCACAGCTTGCCTTCATTTGAAATCACAGGATAAATTCAGAGGAGGCGGATGCCACAATGATCTAAGCTCAGGCACTAATGGTTATTTAATATGGCCATCAGCGGTCCCAGGTCCCCAGCATACGGCACTCGCACAATAGCCTCCAAACCCTCTTTAACACTTATTTGAGATGACAGGAAAAATGAAACCGTTTGTGCTTTCAATGGAAAAGCAATCATTGGTACATTATACTCCGCTTGCCCTATCATGCTAATGCCGGGTAAAAATGTCACCAAATGTATTTAAAGGCCTGATGGAGTGTTGCCGTTTGATTCCTGCTGCCTGCCTGATTAATAAAAACCTTCAATTTGTATGTAAATGCAACCTGGGGCTCATATCATCTGCACACCTGCACCTGGAGAAAAATAATAAACTCAAGTTTAATGTGGCAATTATGAGAGTTTATGGGGATTGTGGGGAAGAGGGCGGCAGAGGAGAGGCAGGCTTGATGAGGGGGCTCTAAGAGGGGAGCGGGCCGACCTGGAACCAGCCCACTACAGGAATGACCTGATGCACAAATGTAACCCCAGCTTGCAGATCTTGCATGTATACCGGAACCCTGCAGGCGTACGGATGAAGGCAGCCCTGTCGAACGGAGCTATGTGCTTTTCATTATCAGGAGCAACAAAAAAAGGGAAAGGGCTGTTCTCTCTATCAAAATATATTTGGCTTGATTCTTGATCCATTGGTCATTTGTTGCAAGAAAAACTAAAGAAAAAAAAGGGCCTAGAGTTCAGACTACCCCTGCCAGACAACTGTACAAAAAGTCTTCATGCTCCTTGAACATTTTTATGTTTTATCATATTCTAACCAGGAGCCTCAAAACAGCTTGTTGAAGTTTTAAAGGACAGACCTAAACAAAAACCACAAAATTGTGAAGTGAAAGAAAAATGATGCTTATTCTGATTCCTCTAAATAAAACAAGCAACTATTTCACTATTTTGCAAGGAATAAGTGGCAGAAATGTTAGTCTCCAGACACTTTTGGGATCATGAAGTCATGCACCTCTTCATTCCACTTTGCAATTTGAAACTGTTTTATTTGGTCAATCACATAAAATCTCAATAAAATATATTGAAGTATTTAACTTAATATAATGCTAAAAAAAAAAAGAGAGAGATTTAAAACCGCTTGGACGATCACTGAATCAACTGCAAGTATGACTGCTAAAATCTCTCCATGGAACCCTACTTTGAAGAAAGCCTTAGTAGTTTGTTTATAACTAGAATAAAAAGAGAAAGTGTGATAATGACAACATAGCCTTAAATCAGATTTCTACAATTCAGCTGATTAGCTCTACTTTTTCTTATGTTTTTCTTTATTTAACACAACTTCCAGCCTCACACTCCATCTTCCCTGGAAGCAGAGTAAGATTGTATTGACTGGATTTGAGAAGAGTAAAGACTGAGGACAAAGATTAAAGGTGAATATTGTTTACCAAGCTTACTCTGGTGGCAGCATGCAGCTTTCACCCACTCACTGGGACTTTGAAGCCAGCTCCATCTTCACACCTTCACACGGCTCAGTGCGAACATGTCTCACCTTGCCCACTGTAACCTGTCAGGATTAGCTACGCTAAAGCAGGAAGACACAGGAAAAGAAAGGGCCTGCTCAATAGTTTGATGCAAGACCCCTACCCACTGCCGTTATCCCTTTGCTTCTGACAACTCAACAGAGTTTGGACCAAAACACCAAAAGTTTAGCATTCAAAGACTAATGCAAAAATCAGTCAGACAAACAAATGCAAAAAAAAAAAAAAGAAAGAAAGAAAGCAAATATGTCTGAAATATGCCTTTAGAAAGCTTCATATTGCAGAAAAAAGGATATTTATTGATTGCGCTTTTCGTAGATGATGCAGTAGTGCTTTACATGAGCCAAGGTTTGGGCCAAAGCTCTTCGGTGACTTCACTATTATGAAGATGTTTAATTCAACCACACACAGAAAAATGACAAAGACAAAGAAGCAAAAGAAAGAAGGTGAAAGCAGTGATTTAGAAACTTCTGTGATTTGTATTATCTGGGTGAGTAGACTGAAGGGATGCAGTGAGATAGTGATAATAGTTATCTGCCAAGATGATCTACTCAGGCATGATAATAGTGCTACAGCGGTGTGACTGTGAATCAGAACCTTGATAGAACAGAAGATGTGGGCCCTTCTCTCTCAACAGTAGGCTGAAAAAAAATCCTCACTTGCCTAATAGCTTCAGACTGCAGCCATTGGGCCCTGCTAATCTTCCGTTTCTCTAAAAATAACTTTTTTGTGCTCTATGAAGATTGGATTTTACAGATCACAACGGCAAGGCAATGCACTCACTCAGCTGTACTTCTCATGAGAAACGTATCGTGATCTCTAATAATATTCTGTATACGGCTTCAGTCAAGCGCTACCTTTAAATGCGATGCTGTATTAATATTAATATTTATGGACTGTGGAGGAGCAGGAGCCATTTGAGGGGTATGGGCAGAACAAACTCCCATTAATTCCTATGGAGGGGAAAGTCCAAATTAATTCCTATTCACATTTTAATGCATTTATGCTAATGCTTGTTCAGATGGAAAGGGTTGGGAACCCATAGGAGGAGGGTTAAAGTTGACCTGAGCAATCTCTCTTCAAGTAGGGAAATTGGCCCACGATTACAATGGATCAACCACTTTCATAAAATCACACAAAACCAAGTCCATAATTGTAACATTTTCAAAACGAATAACTTTTTTTTTAAGTTATGTGGTTCACTATCTTTATTTAGATATTCAAAATCTAAAAAGCTAACATATTTACAATGCCTTGCAAAAGTATTCATTCCTACTGAACATTTTTAAGCTCAGTAAAGTTTGTTGGGAATTTATTTGACGCAGTCTGAAGTCTGATTTGGAGTTTTGCCGAGAGCCATGCAATGGACACAGCAGGCAAGAGGATGGAGGCAACATTAATGTTTTGTTGCACCCATGCCAAACACCTTGCATCGTCAAAAACTTACATTGTATATCATCCTGAACATTCCATCCCCGCTGTGATGATGAATGGAGACAGATACATAGAAAACCATAAATCAATTTTGTTTGACCCTTGAAAAGACTGGAAATCTCAACAGAGATTCACCAGCAGGACAGCAACACTAAAACATGCGGGCAGAGCTGCAAAGTAATGCTTTAGATAAAAGAACAATGTTGAAAATTGTCTTAAAGTGATTGCCCAAATACAATGATGAATTTCCGGTCTAATACAATATCATATCACGAGATAATGCAAAAATGTGTCATGAAAAAATTCAAAAGATAAATCTAAAATCTATATTTCACATCATACTTTTGGGATTTTATGGCAAACAGTTTTTCAACATTATTAAGCAGAATTATTTTATTTGTCATTGAAAAGGAACTGATTTTTTCGTCTGCAAATGTTCTTTTTATTTTCTTTTAATCCATAGATTCTCATAATTCTCATATGGGATGATATAAAAGGTGGGATCTTAGCAAGACTTGACCAGTTAATCTGGGTGTATATGTAACAAAAAAAAAAAGAAATCAAAAGCTAATAAAATAAAGGTTTTTATCAAATGATTTAACTACACAATGACAGTGGTCCCCAATTCTGCTGGTCAGGAGCCATTCCCTGCATGATTGAGCTTTTGAACTTCTCCCACATAACTAATTAAAATAAAGTGATCATCAGTAGACTTTATGATGATCCCCTCATCTGAATCTAGTGCACTGGAGCAGGGACACTTAAGAACATGTAGGACAGTGGGCCCAGATGCTTAAGGGTCACTGCTGTAATAAATGACCTGTGGTCGGCTTTCAGGTGTTCCTTTACATTGCTAAAGTTGAACATTACAGCAATAATTCTAAACAATTATTAACAAGAACAAATGGTAAACATTTAAGCTTCATGCTTCCAAGCTAACAAACTATTTTCGATCACTGACACAGAAAAGCATTAAGGTTAAATGCGGAGACTATTTCCAGACCCCATCTGTCCCCATCTCCATTCCAACACCTCCAGTCAACTCCACTCTGTTCCACAGGGAAATCCGCGTCTATTCATTCTGGTTTGTCTGAACCAGTTAATGTGGTGCTGAGCTGAGGCAAACACAAATAGATTGCAAAGGTGACAATCGTCTCTCTCTCCACTCCACTGTGTTACAGCTGTTATCATTACATATTTACTTGGAGGACAAGCATGCGCTCCATCCAGATAGGTCCATATCAGTACATGTCTATGTTGTGACACCTGGAGGGTAATTGTCATTAATTGCTCTCATTTGAGCTGCAGGTCAGGGCAAATGAAGCGCAGGTGTTTGGGACGAAACATGATTATTTCTATCCAAAGAATGGGAGGAGAGGAAAGAATGATTTTGTCTTTGAACAAGGCTCCAGAAGTGGCGACTGTTCATTTTTCTGGTTTTATCACACATTAGTGGGTAATTGGGGCTCCGAAAAAAAAAAAAGTGAGAAGAATGTCATCGTCATTATGCCCCCTCCTTTCCTCAATTTCATCCATTCATGGGTGAAGCACTCTATCCATTTATATTTATACAGAAAATGTGAAAGACTAAGATAACTACAGTGTCCACAAAGTCAGTACACCAGTCATTTAGCCACTTGAAACATCTTAAATGAAATTCTAACATTTTATGTCATATCTTAGACAGCATATCTTTTTGGACTACATGCACAATTTTACTGTGTACAGTTAATACTGTGACAGTAAAAAAAAAAAAAGAAAAAAAAAACACTGTGGCTTTCATGAGCTTTCACACCCCTTGATTTTTTGCATAAAACTCCATGTATTGTATTAGAATTTTATTTGACAAACTAGCAAATGTGCAGAATTGTCAAGTGAAAGTAGCATGATGCATGGTTTTCAGCATTTCTAACAGATAAAAACATCTGATAGGTCTACTTCTTATTTGTATTCTTCCCTGTTTACTCTGATACTTTTTCACACTTTCTTTTCTCAGAATACAAAAAATGGTCTCATTGGTGAATAAAGTGTGCCAAACTTAACTCAGTAAAATTGTAGGTATTTTGTGTTATATAAAACATGAAACTAACAGGAAAATGAAATGTAACCTTAGCAATTTGGATGTAGTTGTCAAACTCAGAGGTTTCTCAGAAAACATTAGTGAACAAACAGCATCATGAAGCCCAAGAAACACAGTAGACAGGTCAGGCATAAAGCAGTGGAGAAGTCTGAGGCAGGGTTAGGTTATGAAAAATATATCTGAAGCTTCGATCATCTCACTGAACACTGTGCAATCTATCAATGAAAAATGTAATGATCATGGCACAGCTGCAAACTTGGAACACCTTTTTGGTGGTCAGCCAAGTTAGCAGCTGTGGCAAACTTGGCAAAGAAGCAGAGATGCCCTCCACAAATCTGACCTTTATAGAACAATGACAACAAAAAAGATACTGCTAAAAGAACTTGAGTTCACTTCAGTTCAACTTTTCGTCTGACATTTAAGAGCTTTTTTATAGCAAGAAAGTAACATTGTAAAACACCTTGTTCTCTCTAGAGGTGGCAGCATCATGCTGTGGGATGCCTTTGCTATGCACAGACAAGAAATCTGCTCAGGGTTAATAAGATGATGGAAGTAAATACAGAGCAATCCGGGAAAAAAAAGTCTGGAAACTGGAGCAGGACAACAGCCAGAGCAACAATGTAAAGGTGCAGATCGTTAAAAAAAAAAAAACATCTAACACATACGTTGATCTATCGCATAAAATCCCCATGAAATATTCTTGACATCAGAAGTTCCAGCATGAAAAAATGATGAAAGTAGTTTAAGTACTTTTGTGAACTGCATTTTTATCATATATTTGTTATCAAATTTCTTTAAAAACTTAAGAAATGCAACATTAAACAAACACTCCTTAAAATACTTCACCTTGTGATTAAAACTGGACGGGCCCTAATTAGTAGGGCTTGTGTCCATGGTGTAATGCTGAAGACTTTAAAGCACCAAGAATGTATACTACCATTATGCGTCTACCTTGTTTTCTACATATCAGTGATTTCAAGTGTTAATAAAATAAATATCAGGACTGGGTTGCAGAAAATCTAAAGTAATTTTAGAAAACATGAAGTTAATGCTTTAGCATGGATCTCTTTTTTTTTACCAAATACATAATATGCACACTGAAAAGCTTAAAGTATAGAAGCATTACATTTTTGCAATCTAATACAATGACTTACTTTTTTATCATTTTTATGAAAGACAAATCAAATTTTTGTCACACTGACTTTACATTTGTTTATTGAACATCCTATTTTTTCACACTTTGGTATTTAAATATTAGCTGAACTTTCGGATCGAATGCAGTTCTTCGTATTTTCTCACCAATACACCTTTTTGAGTCTGTCAACTCGATGTTGAAACTTTTTTAAAGTTATTTTTGTCTGTGTTGTTGTGCTGGATTGCAGTAGATTTCAATCATAAAAAGGTCGGCAGTGTATTTTCACAGTTCATGGCATTCTTCTTCCTTACTTCAAAATTCAGTCAGTCCTCCCCTGCTGTTGCCATTCATCTGCATTTACCCAGAGACTGACACGAATGTGACACTGACACACTCCTTAGGCTGTGATGTTTGCTTTTTTTTATTATTTTTTCTTTGTACAGAAACAACAAAAGAGCCATTTAAGACTCGTAGCTAGAACTAAGCCTGTCATTCTGCATGCATGTGTGTATTTGCATGTGTGTGTGTATATGAGTGCGTACCCCACATGGGCGGAGTGCAGACACCAGGCGCAAACATCCTCAATCTGTCCTAATAACGCAGCAGTATACAAAGCACAGACTTCAAATATAACAACCAAGCTACATTTCCTCATAAAAACACTATTTACCATTGCTGTGATAATTTACCCAGCAACATGTGCCCTCCACGAGAGCAAACACCAAGGGATTCCGCTGCGCGTGTGAGTTGGCTGACAAAAATACACAGCAGCAGCTGGGCTCCATGTTTGAAGGCCAGCCCTCCACACTTGGTAGCTCAACATGGAGGTACGCTGTGACTTCAAGTCTTGTTAGTGAGAGGAGGAGACAGAGGGTGGGCTTGAACTCGTGTATGCAGTTGCTGGTGACAAATAAGATGTTAATCAGCACCTTCAGTGTGAATTTTTTACCCAACTTTGTCGTGATCTTGTGTTTTTCTTTTTTTCTTGGTGGGGGTTGTGTCGTCTTACAGTGGCATTTTAAATTAATTTTTATCCAAAATATGTTAAAATTTTCTGTCCCTATTATTTTCCAGTCAAATATAATTGCAAATGATTTAATGATTTTAAAGAAAAAACATTGGATAGAACACATTATTAGTATTTCAAATAAGGCTTTATATTTTCTTAGATCAAAGGCAACACAGACAGTCAAACAAGCTAATTTCTCTGCAATTTGCCTTTCAATGACAGGAGAAGAAAATTTAAATATGAATGTTCAAATTATTTTATCAGCTTAGGAAAGTTCAACAATTTCAAAAGTTTTGCTGTTTCAAACCAACATGATTTATGGCAGAACTTCATTTTAATTTAAGGGAGAGGCAAAAACTGTGGGTCAGTTGTACCTGAAGCTTTTGTGTTTCAGTTCTTGAAGTTCAGTCACCTCAATCTCTTGCACGGCTGGAGGAAAGTCAGCTTCTCTGCTCAGAGGTTTTGTTTGCCTGGAGGTCACTCTGCAAAGAGAAGCACTGATCTCATCTGGTTCTGGGTTTCAGATGTTCAAAAGTCCCTCGCTGTAGTTTCAGAACTGGGTGACGTACTTAAAGAAACTGAAAAACATTGCTGAGTAACTCCAAGGAAAATTTTTTTAGAAATATCAAAACAAAAGCCTTTGTTGGTATTTCATTTAAAAATTACAAAAGCATCAAAAATTCCTTGCAAACACAAACATTTGTCTGAACAGAATCATAAATCACCACAAGGGTTAATTATCCAATCAGAAGAGGACTTTTGGTGAAACAACAGATACGGAAACAAAGGATTCGATTTTTATTTCTAGTTTAAGGCAAACTTCTTTCAAGCATGGCACTTAACAAGGTCATATAAGCATTCATGTGTATTACTGGAACACCATCTGCATGGAGTGAGGGAGGTGAAGGAGGATTAGGGCTGGATCTAAAAGTTCTGCTGGGACATATTGACAGGACTTGGTGGAAGCAGTTAAATGAGGTGGAAAATTAGATTTGATGTTTTCTGCGCATTGTCTCGAAACATAAAAAGAATTCAATAAATGTTTTATAATTGTGGTTAAATATTATAAGCCTGATTCATTTTCTTTTCCTTAGAAACACGAATAAAAATCCATTACATTCTTTGTTCTCATGGCAGAAGTAATCTTGTTATTAAGTCTTAAAACCTTGCGCCCAATTTCTGATTTCCACAGCCCTTCTTTTCACTTGTGCAGCAGAGACTAAAATGGGGGAACCTGAGGCTGGTAGTGCCAGAGTCTGCTTGCCAAAGCTTCACAGAAGACAGATGGCACACGGAAATCAATAACCTCACACAACATCACCCATTTTGTGAACAAATGAATTTGCTTTGACAGTATGTGTATGAGCGATCTGGTGACCTGCTCTCTTCCCGTCTGAACATCCTCCCCTTCCCTCCCCAAGCGCGCTGTTATTTATGGCAGTTGGGCCCTCCACTCCTGTGTGCTTTGATGTTTAATTCAAGGACCCACAACCAGGCAGGGAGGAGAGCGTGGGTGTGTTGGGAACTCATGGGGGCTCTGGAGCTCAGGAACTCTGATTTCCTATAAATATTCCCTGTGTTGCTCTCATCGGTCTCTGCCTGTGTGGATATCAAGCAGTTACTCCTCTCAAGGCCAAAAGTTGCGCGAAAAAATTGTTTGCAGTTCCACTATGACGACAGAGGCTAATATCATAAAAAGTGATTGACATCACTCATTCTGACTCAGTTCGAGAGACAGCAAAGTATTCAGCGTTAAGTCCGATCAAAGCCCAGAATTGTCTATCCTATCATCGAATGGTGGTTCTGCTATCAGACCTTCAGTATCCTCCACTTCACTCTCACTACCTCTAACCTACAATATATCTTTTTCCCTCTCAGTTGCTTTATCTCTCATGTTCACTCTCTCTTTTTCCCCGGCCGGACACACTCGGAGATTTATTCTAGCAAAGAGCAGCTCAAGCAAGGGTCTGGTGTTTGCAATTTATGGTTTAATAAGTCTTACATAAGTCTTGCAGGTGTGCTTTACGTCCCACACCCGAGCCCATTTGGAGGATTTATGGCGGGCCTTTGGATTGCTGGCTGATTTAGAAGTCCTCTTTCCTGTCTCAGGCCTGTCCAGGCCACCGCACACTCCCCAAGACTTCCAGTATGCCTGGCCAAATGTTTGTCAAACTGGGGTCTAGCTGGGGACGCGTCTGCCAAAGAAACACAGACATCACAGTTACACCCTGTCTGGACTGAGCACAGGTGTATGATATAGTGTTCATAAACCTAGGTAATGGTGCACTGGTGTTAGCCACCTTGTTAATAATAAGCACTGAGATACAAATCAGAGTGACATATAGTCTGGACTTGAGGTGTCCCACTGGACATGCCTGCACCAGAGGGTTTTTTTTTTTTTTAGTCAGGACATGCTCAAAAGCCGCATTCAGTTCTGGTACATGTGGCCATTGTTACGAAGAGGAGAATGGTTCTCCGTCTTGGCTGGCCCCACTAACCTCTACCATTGTGCAAGCACACTTGCAACTGTACGATGACACACAAGCTACACAACAGCTGAGCAGAACCTCAGTGAGAAGGGTCCTCAATGGAAATCTGTGTTGCTAAATAAGAGGGTATTGTGACGGGGAAGTGCGCAGGTGGTGGGTTTTTTAATATCCAAGCAAAGAACACGGCCTTAATCAGCAACAACATCCTCCTCAGTACCCCTCTGCTGATTCCAACAAGCACATGAACGGTGTTGCCTGAAAGCCACGCTGATGAGAAATGGTGCAATCTTCATAGCCCTAGTGTTGGCTGGTAATTGCTCATCTGGGTAAATGCTAATTGACAATGATCTTTGACCTCCCCTGTCTTTCTACATATGTAATCTCTCATGGTGCCCCTCCTCCCCAAAACATGGCGAAAAAACATCTTTCATAGGTAAAAATGTAGAGGTACGTGTTAGTAAAATAGATTATCATTCAAAGGTTGTTGTTGTTTTTTTTTCCAGTGGATCTTTCAAAAAATTATTTTGATTGTTTCAAGTGTTTGTATCTGTTCATTTTAAAATGCCTTACTAGTGGAAATAAATAAGGTTTTGTTTCTGGGGAAATTGTAATATTGCATAAGACCAGTGTAAGAAATGTTGCCCTGCTATAAAATATCTTACTATGCTCCATATTGCAGTAGTTGGTTGAGGTTCTTTTAGCTATAATTACTCTGGCTCTGATGTTAAGGAAATCCAGTGGCCTTTAGATCATGCTGAGTTTGGTGTTTTTTATTTTCCTCTTGATAAAACCCCACATATTTTTTTCACGGTATATGTTAAGTGAGTTCGCTGACTAATTAAGCTTACTGATACTAAGGCAGTTAAACAATGTGTTGGTTCTTTCGACAGAGTTGATATATGCCAAATCCTGCTGGAAAATGATATCTGCATTCCATGACGCTTGTCAGCAGAGGGAAGTATGAAATGCGTTAAATTTCCCAGGTAAACAGCTGCATGGCCTTTGGACATCACACAACACGGTGGACTAATGCCAGGAGATGACATGGTTCTCTAAATCATATCTGACTCTGGAAACTTGAAGCAACTTGGATTTTGTGTCTCTAATCTCTTCCTCTAACCTTTAAAACCTAATTTCCAAATAAAATCTAAAATTAATTTCCATCTGAAAAAACCTCCTTAGCCCAGATATGATGCTTCTGACTAACTGTAGATCAGTAACGGCATAACAAAAGGATTCTTGAAGAACCCACTCCAGCCAAAATCCAATCCTTACATATTAGCCACAAATCCGATGCTATACAACCTTCTCAAAAATATGGGTATTACTTTTGCTTGTGCAGCTTTTGTCAACTGCACCTGTTTCTTCCTCTTATCCTTCAATTATAGTGCAAACACAGAGAACTCTGATCACTTCTACATTGAACTGTTGAGCACCATTCCAGTCTTTCTTTTTTGTTACCCAAATTAAGTTTACTGGTTCAGGAGTGAATCTCCTCCCAAAAAATGCAATATTAATTAAGTGAATTGACCTTTTCATAACACACTTTTTTCATCCACTAAACTTTACATCATTTACTTCGATACAGGAACCTGAACACTTTATCAATGACCTTTTGACATTTGCTCTCAATTTGGTGAGAGTCGTTGGCTGTCGACAGGAAAACTGTCATAAAAGTAATCTTCCAATTGATTGTGCCATACAACAACATTTCTGTATTAAAAATCCTGGAATCTTCCAGAAAACTAAATTTGTGATTTTCCAATTGCTTTACATACAACAAGTAGGATTACTACAAATAAATACTGAAAATGTGCCAACTTATGTAATAAGTTTTAATTTTCATTATCATTATTTTATTATATATGATAAGATGCAACTGCGAATTAGTTTAAATCTGTCACTCTCGTAATTTTATACAAGCTTTAGAAAACATTTTTTTTTTAAATTCTCCTCAAGCTCTGTCTCAAATAACTAATCTAAATAAATGCATTGGATTCATCTTCTTGAATATCAAATCATAATGACTTTTTGTCCATTTCGCTCAGGAAATATTAAAGCCGGATATAAAGCCATCAATAATACAAGAAGCTATTTAACTGTAAACAACTAAGGTACACAAAGCCAATCCCTGGGCAACAGGAAAAAGCTGTTAGGCAGTTACTGACTGGCAGGTGGACGAAGAGGCGGTGTGCCATTGTTTCCACTGGGTGGGTTTGTACACGAGAGGATGGAGGATTACAGTGAAGGAAAAGACGATGCAGTTGAGTCAATGGATAGATGGGGATGCTAGGCGCCAACACACGTGTACACGCACACACACACACACACACACAGGCACAGGACACTCGACCAGTCAGACTCTCTCGTCAGCGCCACCAGGGACCCGCCATTCTCATGCAACAATGCAAAAAAAGCTCATTACCATCTTCTAAATATGCATGAATAAAAGCCTGAATAACCATGGCCAGTTGTCACCTGAAGACTGGCCTTTTACTGTCCAATAAGCAAACATATCCATCTCCGGGACTGATAGGCCTCATAAAGGAGGTCCTCTTACCGCTTTTCCCTGGAGCACCGCAAAGAAAGGGAATTTTGAAATGCTAAGTACGGAAGTGAGACAAGGAGGGAGGGGAGGCCAAGAATCAGTCATGTTGAGTGACATTTCTCAAATCTGCGCATCTTATCCAGGGTGAGATATTCCTATCTGACTGTCATAGGATGTGACACAACAAACCCTAAGTCTGTGAATGAGGGAGTGATTGCACAGCGCTTAACAGACAACACACGCCGCGCCTCCTTCCTGTTTAATGCCAAGTGTAAAAGGAAAAGGGAGGCAGTGTGATCACACAGGCAAAGTAAAAATGTCCTTTGTTGGCTTTACCAGGGGAAAATACCGCTTCTTTGTTTCAGGACCAGTTGTATTGCTGAAAGTAAAGGAAACAATGTAGTTAAGGATCGCTTTGAACATTAACTTTGTTACTATTTATATGAGCTGTCCATCATTACACAATGCAATAAATTATGGGAGGAAACGGTACAAGTAAGCAGGAAAAACAGGCAGACGAAAAACAACTTGGGCATAACTGCTTTGTGTCAAACAAGTCTAGACAAAAACACAAGAGGATAATATGAAAGAACACTGTTCTGTTCAAGAAAGTTAAACTGAAAACTACATAAACACAAATGAAGACACACCTTTGTTTTGTTTTTCAATAAAATTAAATTAAGAACGATAATCACAAAATTTAATCCCGCAAACCTTCTTGATTGCTTTATTCAGTAATCAGAAATCCACTTAAGCACAATGCACTGGATAACAAGAACAGGAATTTTACAATATCAAAAGCATCGGGCAGTCCTATCATTCTGAACTCTTGTCAAAACCTCTGATGTGCCCAGCTCTCTATGCGACAGTGAGGAAAAAAAAAATCTCAGCTCAATTTAAGTCTCATCCAAAGAGCTTACAACTGTAATTAAATCATTAAATTCTTGTCTACGCTTCACAGAGCGTAGAGAAATTAACTTCCCACCAACCTCATTTTCTATTTGAACATGAAATAATGATTTTCTGCCAGTCTAATTACAAAGCCAACATCTGATCAAGCCCGCATCCAGAGGGGATTATCACATGCGCCAGTATTAGACCTCATTACCAGCCTGAGTGCAGAATTATTACATCTTGTAATTGGATGGTGAGATTTATATACAGATCGGGCCGGTTTCTGTAAGATTGTAATTACAAGCTTCGTTGGTTAGCTACTTATCAGAACTTTGCAGGAAAACAAAACAAATGGCTGAGCGAAATGAGCATGTCATTAACCTGTAACCCCAGCGTGGGGGGAGAAGTGGTGTAACGCTCGTGTCTGCATTAAGGGAAATAGGTTCATCCATTTCAGTGCCCCGCCTGTGATGGCTGAGCAAAACAGTCTGTTTCATTTATTTAACCTGGGTAATCTGTGTGGGTAGAAAACACACGCACAGAGAGAGGGAGAGGGAGAAGAAAAAAGGCTATAAATGAGCTGTCTCTTCTGCCAGGATGGGCTCAATGTTTCTATTACTTAAGGCTAACAGGCTGTGAAGCCATCCATTCTGGAGGCTGCGAGGGGGCTATTTCGCCTGCCTCACTGAGAGAAGGGGGCCATCGATCCCAGAGCCTCTGCCGCTTACCTGCAAGAGTACAGGGGCTTTGTTGCAGCACTAAAACAAAATAGAGGGAGGTAAACCTCACACACAAAAACAAATACAGACACAAATGAGAAGGAGGAGAAGCCTACTTAGCTCCTAAGTAACCCCTAACATAAACAGGCAAGTAATCAATGGGGAGGCCAAGCTTGCTGAGATGGCCATGAAAAAAGAAAAAAAGAGGGGGAGATGGGGAAAGAAAATAAAAATTGTTCAATTACGGGGTAAACACGTTTTTTCTCTTTTTTTCAACCAAGTGATTTTGCAGTGCAAATCAATGCTGGCAGGTCAGGCTGCCTGCTACTAATCTTGGCATTACAACTCTCCAATCAGAAGCGCTCAGGTAATGGAGTTGTTATTGAACTTCATAGTCTGGATTAGATTCTCGCTGAAGATCAATGCTGCGCTAAGATGAGACTGATAAACCCTTGATAGCAATCTGAATCCCTGAAGCCATGGAGTGAAGCATGCTGGGCTCAAATACTGAGGAGGTGGTTAGTGGGGTTGTCTGGACACAGCTCCTCCTCCCCTCTCATCCCTTTTTTTAAAAACATTGGAACCAAGCCGTTTCATTCTTATCTCACAATTTTTAAAGGGTAAAAATCATAAAAAATTTTTACAGCCATAAATTCTAAAAATGTTAGAACTATGAAATTGCATTTTTCATTCCTAATGCCTTAATTAATTTCACATTTGGATTGATAACAACCTAAAGCTGAGAGACAATAGCATCAGTTTATACCATGCCAAGGATTCATAGCTCAAACAGGGAGTCAGCAGCTAAACAGCTGAGGTGAAAGTAGTCTTTTTTTTTTTTTAGTATAAAGTTTATCACGTGTTGGCCCCAACTATGGACGGAAAATAAGAGAGTTGAAAAAAACCTTAGTCCCATAATGTACATGTTCACAACAGCTCCTAGGAATGATGATTTTCACAGCTGGAATCCCCATGTGGTCATACATGTGTAGTTCTTCGTCTAAATCCAAAATAAAGTTTGCTATTTAGCGTACACTAGTATTCTCTACCACACCTGAGAATACCAGTGTATCCAGCCAGCCTCAAGCTGGCTGTCAGAGCAAACAGAAATATAGATTCCCAAAGAAGATACTGTATCTCTAATGATATTGACGAAACAATTTTATCTTCTTTTCCAAATAGAAAATGTCCATCTTTGTTAGTAATTCCCTTTCATATTTACTATGAATAGCCAAACCAAACCTATTGTTGCACAACACAGTAAGAGAATGCTTTTTTAATTATAGTTTCCCAAAACCTTTTGGCCAACAAATTATTCTTCTTTATTTTTTTTCTGATTCCAGTGCATGCTAGCAATTTATCCCAGCAACTCAGACACCATTTAGTATTAACCCAAGTGGGGCAACAAAACGGCTCACAATCGATGCTGGATCAATCCAGCAGGCGAATCAATCACAGGATTTTTTTTTCTTTGAATATTTAATTAAACATGGTGGCAAACCACTCAAGGATTTATTATTTGATGCTAAGAGCATTAGCGATTTTCTTCTTCCGCCTTGTCACACGGGGCCCAAATGCTTTGCTGGTCAGTAAGCTTAAAGGAACCAGGGGAATAGCATGCAGACACTTTTCCAATATATAATCATGTGTATGTATACATGAAAATATACTCTCTTGCCTGTGTTCCTAATCCACTGCCGCTCTGGGGCACTCATTTCATTAGACTTGGCCTGGCGAGGTTGACAGACTGTGAGGCCTCTTTAATATATGCTATAATGGCTGTCCAATCCCAGCAAATGATGCTGATGAGCGATGTGCATTTCGTTTTAGTCTGCTAATGTGGCTAATAGAGGAGCAGGAGTTTCACATATGTGCTAAACTCAGAATCTGTTTGTAAAATTTTTATAATTTTTATTTTTTTTTAAAGTTAATGATTAAGGCTTTATATAAGATAATAAAAATCTGTGATCCACTTGTATTGACTAAAATCAAACCAAACCAGAGTTTAGGAGAAAACTAAAAGTCGGAGTACCAAAGAAAATGACAGAAACACAAAGATTAGCAGATCTAAACAGAGCTACTGAGATGTGGAGCAGAGGGCCCTCAGAGAGCTGATAAGAGTGGGCGTGGGCGATGATGAGGCCCACTCATGGGTGCATTGTTCTCCTAAAAGGGGCGGATCTCCCCTGCGTTGGTGGTTATGAAGCAGCAATAGAGGTGCAGGGAGAGGGTAATCGTTATTGGCTGTGACAGCAGTGACCTGACAGCTGGGTCCAGTCTTGCTCCAGTACTTGTTGTACAACAGATCAGACTCAGACACAAGCTCACACACGCACACATACGCACACGCACGCACACGCACACACACTGTTCAGGCACAGACACTTATGCCGGCTATCAACCATTTGCAGGGGCTTGCATGCATCTATGCTCAAACTGAACCCAATACGTAAAGTATACGTATTTATGACATTTTTTATTACGATCTTATTTTATCTCACAAAGTTGTTTTTTAGTTAAGATGTGAGCTCATGCCCAAATGCAGCTTTATGTCTAGCACTTGCATTGGAAACAACCACTCCAGAGGTATTTCCCCACATACACATGTTTTTATGTATCATCTTTTTTGGTTTCTTTGTTTTACATACAAAATTTATGTAGTATTCTGGCTTCTATCAGTTTATTCCAAATTCAAGAAAAACTACTTAACATGGGAAGAAAAAAAGAGCACTTCTTAAGAAAGGAAAAATCAATAGCTGCTTTTCTATTGAATTTAGGATCTAAACCACAGGCTTTAAGTCTTCTTAAGCACAACATGATGTTTTGTAAAATCGTCTTCACATTTAGAGTCGAATTATTGTAATAGATTTTTTAAAGACATGTCCCAGAACATGTGTCAATGTGTCATATATCTTCTTTGGGTGTAACAATGCAAAGTTTATTGAATTACTGAAGTCAGTTGAAACAGAAAATCAAAGAGTTGAGGACCATAAACTGAAATTATTTCAAACTTAGTCTAGCATTTCATAAAGTATTTTTATTTTAAAGGTAAAGAGACAAGATCTTACATGACAATTTTACAGGCTGATTAAAAAAATACAAAATTGTAAACTGATACCGATATTATAAATACTTTTGGCCGATTTCGATGGAAATGCAATCATCTGACATTGAGATATATTGCCTTGACATCTGTTTTTGACAAAATGGTGAAACAATGGTAATTTGCAGCATTACCAGAAAGTTCTCTAATTGTAGGATAAATGTTCTTTCTTACTTTCCTCACCATATTAAAGTTGCTTTTGCCAGTACCAACAAGCCTCAACACCATCAGCTAGTGAAAAGCCAACTTGTTAAGAAACATTTTACTTAACCATCTTTTGGAAAAACCAACCTTTAGTTTTATCTCACAAATCTGGATAACAACAGAAATGTTGATGTTTCTTTTTATCTCTTTTACGTTTCATCTAATCAGTTATTTGTTAGGCTGCACCACTAAATTGGGCTCAAGGTAAGATATAAAGCCCTTTACTGTTCATAAAAACTGTCACTACATGTTCATACTATCCCTGATCAATACAAAATAGAGAGCCGCAAAGCATACGGTTTATTACATCACAAGAGCATTGCTAAGTTGTCATAAAATAGCATTTTGAGGAAAACTTCAGCATATTTTCATTTAGTGCGACATCTTTCTTTGCCATAATTGCCTAACTTCACCACAGAGATTCATTTTTTTCTCTAAATAGGAAGCAAAATCTGTCATAACCTTGTAGTTATTCCATGGTGACTGAATCATATTTAAATCCTGAAGAGAACAAAGAGGAAAGTTCTGCTATGCTTAGTAAATAATTAATAAGAAAATGCTAATTATGACTCACAGACAAATGAGATGAGGATTTTTTCCACTGGGGTAATATAAGGTTGCTGCTGTTGTAATATTATGACATTGGAGGGTTTATTGACAGATACAAGCAACATTGTAACATTGTTTCCTAATGTAAACATTGATGTTATTTTGATAGCTCAACCTAAGAGATCACATTTATGTATTTCTGAAATCACTCTTATAATCTTCATGTATAGTGATTAGATTCCAGTCTGTTGATTTCCAACACAAGCAAACCAAAGCGGTAAGCATCTGAATCCAAGGGCACAGTGAAAATATGTCTATATTTTTTATTTATTATTTATGTAATTTAATACTTTCATTAACCTTTTTTTTTTTTTTTTTTTTTTTTTTACTTGAATTAGATATTCAGGAAATACTGATAATTACAAACCCTGGATAGAAAAACTGACCATGCGAAAACCAATTAAAACCTCTTAAAATTAATGCTTTAGAAGTGAATGAAAAAACATTTAAAGCAAATGTTTTACTTTCTGAAGTCAGCACACATTCATCTTTTTCATCTGATGTAAATGATGGCATCAGCTCAACATTAGTGTGGTTTAATACAGGCTGGCCAGTGTTTCCAGGCCAAAGAGTCAGCACAGGCTCTTCTCAAGCTATCCATCTTTGATTAGACATGGTTACTGCAGGCTCATGAAAATATTCAGTTACACGGCTGCTAATGTCCAGATTTTGAAGCCATCTTTGGCTTTGTTGTCATTAGCATCTACTTGCCTAGTATTCCCCCTGCAAAGTCCAGGCCTCCACACACATGAGAAAGCTCGTATCCCATGTTGGTGCAGCTGCCTGGCCTCCAGTCTCAAACCAGAAGAAACAACAGCTGAACGGACCGAGGTTTTGTCGTGCTTAATAAAAGTAAAAAAATAAAATAACAAAATGCTGGAAAACTGATATTGAGTGTCCACAGTTGAGATGTCAGCCAGGGAAAAGGGCTGAAAGCTGACCGGATGAAATCTATAAGAATGCTTTCATTCACTATCCAGCTATGCTAATGTAAGGTTGTTGAACTAATCTGTCTCGATCTATAAAAGTGATCAAAAGGATTAATTCTTCACCTTTGCATTGATTGACCTTTATTACACATTTAAAGAAAAAACATCATGAGATATCTGTATAATTATTTTATTCTTTTAGTTTAGAATATTTACTTTTTTACAAATCAAAACAAAGGGATTTTTACTGCTTAATTTATAGTTATGGCTTCACTATCAATCTAAGAGTGGCAAGTACAAAGGAAGATTTCTAAGATCAGGGTTAAGTCTTGATCCAACCGAGTTTACAACCAGAACCAGCATGTTAAAACAAAAAAAGGTGTTTTACTGGTTCAAAATTCAGCTACTTCACCACTTAATGATCCATGCAGGAGCGCTGTTTCGAAACTTTATCTTGACTTGACTGACAGGGAAATATCAGCACAAACAGCTGTTTAAATAAACGGGAAAGTTGCTAACGGCAGGCAGGCTGTTCTGGCCCAGATTATCCAACAGCTGAATAGTTCCCCACTGTCAATTTGGCACCAAGTTGGTTAGAAGAAAGGGAAGGGAAACATTTAAAGAGAGGTACCGAGTCTCAAAAACACATCATACTTCAATGATGTGGAGCAAAACAAAACAAAAATCTCACAGGAAAGTTACTCAAAAGACATAAATTCAAAATAGTGCAATGCAAATGGGAATGGTTGTGGTAACCAAATCTTCTGACAGGGTGATTAGTCTGTTCTCTGAGTCAGTCGGGCAAAGTCTCAAAGTATTTCAGTGTTAGTTCAAATTGCTTCTATAAAAGGGGTGACGTCATGGGATCAGATTAGCCAATCAGAAAGTGAGACAACCTGCCATGTTATGAGAGAAACATCTCACTGGACATCTAATGAAAAATAGAATGAATTATGTTTTTATTTTTTATTTTTTGGAAAACCATCAAAGAGAACTCTGTAAGTACCAAAAGTGGCCAGGATGCAGTACTGCAGCCAAAATAGCTGACTCATGACAAAGGCTGTTTTCATATTGTAGCCATTTCAAAATGTTATAATTTAATTCACATTCAGGGTTTAACTGCCTCAACGATCAACATTTAAAGGTACAATTAACAATACACTGCTTCAAAGATTTCTCAATTTCTAAACGATCAAAACAAGGTTAGAGTCTTTTGAAGGGACCTGGAAAAAAGCAGGTTGTGTCGGTAAAAGGTCAAATTTGAGGTGTTTTGTGTGAACTGTAGTCATTAGGCCATTACTGTGAGGTTTTGCTATCATGCAAATCAAAGAATAATGGTTTTGTGAACCAAAAGTGCCAAGTTGGGGAAAACAGGAGCAAGTAGCTCAATGGTAAACTCTAGAGATAAAATATGGTTTCTGAAGTTTGACTAATAAAATATAGAGAATTAAAACAGACAATGAGAGAGGCATTATCAGCTGAATTAAATTCTCTCACAGGCTTTTTCTTAGCTGGTCGATGGTCATTAACCATCATGGAAGGCATAATGAAACAAATTCTGCAGACATATCCTGTAGTATTATATTTTTATAAACATCATTTGAATTCCATCAGCCAGAGGCAAAAGATCATCTGCCCATGTCATCAGCTTGCTATCATGCCAGGGGCAATGTTAAGCCACGTTTCCACTTGATGTGAAATGTTAATTCCTTTCAAATAAACAGGCCAGCAAAGTTAATTTCCATCATGTTTAGAATGTTACACGCACGGAGAATAAATCATTGACCACAAGTGCAGACATCCGAGGCAATTACTGCGTTCACGATTTATCTGAGGAAACATTGTCAATCTAAGCCTTAGTAGCAAATATTTGTAATTTATAATTTAAATGAAATTGGAACATCTGAATATTTCTGGGATAATAAAGGATTATTTTAGGAGTTGCGTCACTCTTGCTGTTTCCAGCAAGTTCTCCAGTGCCACCACCTCGTAGTTTCTGTCTCCCCCTGTTTGCCTTTCCCTCTCCTCCCTCCCTCTTCTTTCCTTTCTCCTGCCGTCACCTCACAAAGAGCCTGGCAGCATCAAGCCAGCTTGCATTTTAATTTGGCCCTGAAGTTACTTATTTCATTATCGATCATCCGTAATGCTGAATCAATGTTCATCTTGTTACGTGGGCCATACCCGTGTAATACAGTGATAGTGGGGGCCCAGAGTTACTCATTCCCTTTACAAAGTGACTTTACCGTAAAATCAATGCCTTGTGTTACTGATACAGGGGGAAACTGAAGCAAATGGAGTGAAAGGGAATGGACAGCGAGGAAGCAAATTGGAGGAAAGGTACAACTCACCTTCAAAGCATGCATTCCTAGTTAGTGTGGACATTATGTTCCCTTAAGCCCGGGATTCATCACCAAAGTGCAGTGCAAGTGTTTTTTAATGCTTAATGCATTACATAATGTGATGAAATTTCAGTTTAACTGCTTTTACATTGATAGGACAGCAGACTGTGTCTGTTCTGCAGGCCTGTTTTATGCTAAAATAACCCTGAGTTATCCCAGTTAAATACTTTGATTCTACATAAAAACCTGCCAGGTGAGATGCTTTTACAACAAATATACAGGGCACGCTTCTCATCACACACTAAAATCTATAAGCATCTTTGGTTGAATCATTAAAAAAAAACTGCCAGATTAAAACAGACATTAGGGGCAATTATTTAGAAAGAAAAACAAAACCACAACAGGTATAAATATTATGAGTTTTAAGTCAGTTTTAGCTTAGATTTTCTTAATTCTTCTTAGTGTATTTTATGTATGCATGCATACACACAGTATTACAATTAAAATGCACATTGTGCAAAATGTATATGCTTGAAGGTGCCTGGCGAGAGCTCTGCAAGATGTGAATCTAAAATGGGATACGTGCAGCCTGTACGCCTGAATTTAGTAGTTGCCTGCACCCCAAAGTTAACAAGTTAATGTGAAACACTTGCAAGGTAATGCATTAATTCACACTTTGATCTGCCGTCATAACCCAACTTAATAAGTTGCAGTCCATTGACTATTAATTTGTTTCCAAATGGTGCGAGCACAAGGAAAGGGTTCCAAAATGCTCTACTTTTCCACTAATGCAAATCAAACTTGGGCTATCTATTTAACATGCATGATTGGTTGGTGTAATGTAATTAAAAATCCTGCTCTTTAAATTATGCCAACAGTGAAAAAAATTAAACTTTAAATGTATTTTCAAAGTACACTTGCTTCTGCTGCTAAGAACAATTAATTTCCAGAAACTAATTCATTTATTGGATTAAGCCTCTGTTCTTTAAACACCGCCAGATTTATGGGCCTTTTATTTAACCCTAATGGGACATGAGTTTCAAAAGAGCATATTTGGAGATTGAATGTGTTGCACAGTTAGTTTTTTAGGTTACCAACAGATTTAGGTTTGAGCCCGCAGAGGAACATTCCTCACAGAACAACAGCAGCTCACTATAATGAGTTTGTAATCAGAAGGGTTGGGCACTTATGTGAATTATTCCCGAACTTTTTAGCTGTTGTTTTATGCTTCCAGATAAACTTGCATATTTGCCATCAGCCGACCATAAGCTTTTGTTTATTCTGGAAGTTATTCGTGTAAAATTTAAAGCCATTATTTCCGTGTGTATCCATTAAGTGTAATTAATTAGAATTCCTTTTTTAGTTTTTTTCTTTCCTTTTAATATTTAACTGTAAAGTTGATCGGCAAGGGCTCTTTTAAAATCGATTTTGGGATAAGAGTTATGTTCTGTTCCCCTCTCCCTCTCAGTGTGTCACCGAGGCATTATGGAAAAGATCCAAATGTGTAATTTGAAGTGTCTCTGTTTGAAGCCTTTGATCTCGCCTGTTTTTGCAGAGCGCCTCGGCTCATCATTTGCGACGTGTCGCTGGTGCCCTGAGTATTGCATAAGGAACTACTGTTGAGCGATAGGCCGTGTATGTTTGCTTATGAGAATGTGAAATTGTGTCATCTGCATAATTACCGTCGAAGAGCTCTCGACAAAACAGCCCTCAAGTCACTCGCGTGTGATTGCCCTCTTTTTCCTTTTCTTTTTTTCTTGTTTTATTTTTACTGCTGCAAATTAAATTGGCTCCTGCACACTAACATTTTCAAAAAGTAAATAAATAAAATGTATTATAATAATAATAATAATAATAATAATAATAATTATTATTATTATTATTATTATTATTATTATTATTATTATTATTATTATTATTATTATTATTACGAGTCAGTGGCTTTCGGGGCAGCCCGGCACATGCTTACTGTTTACCAAGGCTCAGAGGGTTGCAGCATCTTAATGCTTTTATGGCTGCGCCAGTTTCCCCGGACGGTGTGAAAGTGTTAACTTAGTGCGTGGTGTGTTTGATTGGGGGCAATAAATCAGACAGAAGTCTCTAGTCTGGATGGGTGGGGCGGTGGGCTAGGAGGAGTGATGAAGGTGGAAGTTCTGAGCTACGCGGACCCGGAGATGAGACACGTGCCCATCCGGACTAGAGGCGCTGCTGAGCGGACATAAAACAGGCAGACACCTCGTTGGACTCCCACACTCTCACTTCGAGCAGCCACGTGGGCTCTCCCTCTCTTTTCTCTCTCTCTCTCTCTCTCTCTCTCTCTCTCTCTCTCTCTCTTTTTCTGAAATACATACACACACACACACACACACACACACACTCACACACACACACACATTTTTATTTATTTATTTTTTTACCTTCTTAAACTTCCTCTGCATCTAAAGTCACATCTCCCACGCAGCCCCTCTTCTCCCCCCACAGACCCCTTCAGTTTTGCGGGTCAATGCAGCACGGGCATGACCGCGCGAGCGCGCGCGCCTGCGTGCTCCCGTGCTATTGACTGCTACGGAGTGATTACCATTCCGGTCGCATGGCACCAGCAAGCCGCTGTAATTAATAACCCCATAATCCGGGTTGGGTATAGCCTATGTCGGCGAGGAACACACACACACACACACACACACACACACACACACACACACACACACACACACACACACGCATTTAAACATACACACACATTCAGGGCAGAGTTTTACAGAAACAAGGCGTATCCTTATGGGTAGCCCCACAGTAGAAATTATAGCTTCCATTATCCCTCCCAGACAATGATAACTATCTGCTTCAAAAGAAGATTAAAGGTTTATACAAGTTCAGAGTTCTTGGAAAAAAAAACGGATCGCATTATCAGACCAGAACTGAGATTGATGGGATTTCATCACGCCGTCAATAAGGCATTAAGACTTAAAGCATATTTAAATGGGGTGCGTGGGGGATAATATTACTAGTCGTATAATAACAATAATAAAAACAACTGAACTTCTGGGTTTGTATGGCGAATGATTAACAAAACAGATGCTGGTAGCTACCAAAGTCGGCTCGAAATGCGATTATGCTTGTCCCGAATACACAGTTTTCTATATTGATTCATGGAATTCCAATTTTGACTCCCTTGTTTAGTTTTAATCCGCATTATTTACACGAAAGATACGGGTTGCATCAAAATTACCTAATGGATGTTTAAGGATGAGGGTTTTTTTCTTTTTCTTTTGAAAAAAGAAAAAGTGTAATTTAAAATTAGTAAATATTTTGTGGATGATTTTTTGTGGCAAATTCTTCTTCTTCTTCTTCTTCTTCTTCTTCTTCTTCTTCTTATTATTATTATTATTATTATTATTATTATTATTACAGTTTTCTTATCTTTAATTCTGTTTATGTTTATTCTCAGAATAAACATCTCTGCAGCCCAATTCACTAAATTGTGCATCCATCTGGTTTTCACATTTTTTTACTTTGCACTTTGTCTTCATTAGCGGCTTAATGCGCCCCATCAGTGGCGTCTTCCCCCTTTGATACCACGGGGTTACACGCGACCCCGTTTGATGTCTTGAATTAAAAGAAGGACTCCGACTCTGCTGCCTCTCCATGAGTCCAAACAGCACCACCAAACCGGTGCAGAAAAGCGCGGCTCTTACCCAGCGATCAAGCCTTAAATAAATACATTTCTTTTAAAGTGTGACAAATATCATTTTGCACATGAATTTATTATTAAAGACAAAAGTTTCTGTCTCGGATTTACTTTGGAACATTGCATAAATGTTAGGATGTTTGTGAACTTTCATGAAAGGAGGGGAAAGCGCGTTTAAATTAAAACTTAAAACAGATTGAATTCAAAGCGGAATTATTTTTTTTAGTTTCGACGAGCAGCTTTCAGTTTTATCGTAAGAAAAGTTTGCATTTATGTTAGAAACACAAAACAAACAAACAAATAAAAAGAGAGATCACCAAGTTAATCATAATGCTCAAGACTTCTGTTCATGTGGTCAAAATATCTGAATAACTTTTTTAAAAGTCTGTAGTTTGACAAACACTAAATGAAATCGATTGGCGAGCCATAAAATGAGATTTGAAGCCCCATTCAAAAAACAGCTCCCGACATTAGTGCATTTATCCGAGGGAGAGAAAGAGGGAGGGAGGACAGGGAGGGAGGAGAGAGAGGGTGAAGGAGAGAGAGAGAGCGAGAGAGAGAAAGAGAGAGAGAGAGAGCGAAAGAGCGCTGTTTGGCGTGTGGTTTGTACCAGAGGGGTGAGATTTGAGAAATAGGAGGGGCTTCTAAACGACTAGAAATGTCAATCTGAGCAAGGGAGTCCCAATAATCTGAAGCAATCTGTAAGGACCTGACCTTAGTCCATCCAGATCAATAGGGAAGTGAGGGTGGAAAGAAGACGAAGAAGAGGAAGAAACAAGGGGCGCAACCGGGATCGTTTACAGTGGCTGTTCCCGAGGAAATATAGACTTCCCGAGCCTGGCACCTTTTGTTGCTCACATGTTCACACTGTAAAAGTGGATACCGAGGCAAGTCCGTTGCTTTGCGAGGCTGCAGAAGACTCTTCCTCCCCGCTTCCTATCAACATGTCTTTCCCTCAGCTGGGATATCAGTACATCCGACCGATATACCCGCCGGAGCGCCAAGGGATCGCCGGCAGCGCCCGGGCCGGGACGGAGCTGAGTCCGTCCGGCGCACTTTCCAACGTCCTCTCCAGCATGTACGGATCTCCTTTCGCCGCAGCCGCGCAGGGCTACGGAGCCTTTCTACCTTACTCCAACGATATATCAATTTTCAATCAATTGGTGAGTGTCTAACTCTGTGTGTTGAGTTTTCTCTCAACTTTTACGCGGAGAAACTTTTTGGGCGTATTTATTTAGAGGCAGAACTTTTGCAGCGCCGGGTTGAACTTTGTGGCTTGGACATTTAGTTAAAAAGTTTTTTTTTTTTTTTTTTACAAAGTGAAACATTAACAAAATCTTGCTTGAGTTTACTCTTAGCTCCACTTTTCTGAAGTTGATTAAAGCGAGTTAGAAAAGTGAAAAATGTGGTGTAAATGCATAGCTAATTAATTAATGAGAAATATTTTTTAAATAATTACACTTGCATTTATTTGCGAACATGCATAGGGGGCAATTTGAAAAATATTAATAAATAAATAAAACAAACTAAAACTGAAAACGTATAAAATCCTACTTTGTTTCTACCTTTAATAAGAACCTGCAGTTTTAGCCTACTGCTGTAAATGAACACTTCACATGGCGATTCAGCTCATGAATCCCTCTTTGTCTTTTTAGGGCGCCCAGTATGATCTGAAAGACGGCCACGGTGTCCAGCACCCAGGCTTCGCCCCCCCTCACCCTGCTTTTTACCCATATGGCCAGTATCAGTTCGGTGACCCGTCCAGACCCAAAAACGCCACCAGGGAGAGCACCAGCACTCTGAAGGCCTGGCTCAGCGAGCACCGCAAGAACCCTTACCCAACCAAGGGCGAGAAGATCATGCTGGCCATTATCACCAAGATGACCCTCACCCAGGTGTCCACCTGGTTCGCCAACGCCAGGAGGCGGCTAAAGAAGGAGAACAAGATGACCTGGACCCCCCGGAACCGCACCGATGAAGAGGGAAATGTTTACACCAGCGACCATGAGGGGGAGGAGGGGGACAAGAGGGAGGATGAGGAGGAGATTGACCTGGAGAACATCGACACGGAAAATATTGAGAGCAAGGACGACTTGGACGACCAGGACGACCTTCACTCGGACATAAAACTAGACGGAAGGAGTGACTCTGAGATTTCGGACGGCTATGAGGATTTACAAGGGCCGGAGCAGAGGTTTCTGAAGGCTGTGGGGAAGGAGGCCAAGGAGGCGCAGAGAGGTGGAGAGCTCTTCCACGGCCACCATCACCACCACCCATCTTTGGACATCAAGGCGTCCCAACCAAATGCAGAACAGCTCAAACTCAACCAGGTGTCCGCCAGCTCTCCGCCTTCAGAGAACAACCCAGCCCCGGCCCAGAAACCAAAGATCTGGTCCCTGGCAGAGACGGCCACGGCCCCCGACAATCCGCGCAAGTCGCCGCAGGTGAACGGCAGCGGCCAAGCAGCGACGGGAGGAGGGACGGCCACCCAGACCATCATCGGCCCGCACAGACTAATCTCTTCCTGTCCCGTTGGGAAAATCCAGAACTGGACGAACCGAGCGTTCTCGGCGCACCAGCTGGCTTTACTGAACTCCAATCATTATCTGGGACTGGCGAACCAGGCCACCGCCACCAGCCTGGCACTGTACAGCAGCAGGCAAACGGAGGACAAGAGTCATAGTTCAGAGACTCCAGTCACAGGTACATGTCCCCGGCACTGAGACCCGCATGTAGAGAAAAAAAAAAAAACTAAACTCCAGAGACACTATAGGCCATTTCCTGTCATTCATTTCTTTAATTTTAGATCTCCCTTTGCCTTTTTCTCTCTCTGTCCAGGCCACACAGATGATCAGTGTTAAAGTGTTACAGCTAGGAGCAGACAGTGTTTGTATGTGTGTGTATGAAAGATAAATTGTTGTGAAAAAGCCCTTTACCCTTTTATATAAAAAAAAAAATAGGAAACGAAAGCATTTAAGAAAAAAATAATAAATATTAAATTTGTTTGAAAAAAAAATCCAAAATTCGTCATTACATCGATTCACATGTACAAGAGGGTTTTGTTGTTGTTCTTTCAAGGCGGATAATTTTCTAACACAAGTCAATGTGGGTTGTGATAACAGGCAGTAAAATTAGCGCAATTTCATGTTAATTTTCTGTCCCGCAGTTGAAGATCTAGTGCCTTTGGATGCAAAGAAAACGGCAGATCAAACAGACAGAAGGCTGTCTGGTTTTGACAGTTTATTTTATTTATTTTTTTTAATTTTGATGCCATCTCATTCTTTTCTTTTGTTCTGCTTCTCTTGTTTTTAATGCCATATTTATCCAAATGAGCTTTGATTCTGAAAATTTCATTCATCCTCGTGTGTAAGTGTGTGTGTGAGAGAGAGAAAGACAGAGAGAGAGAGAGAGAGAGAGAGAGGGAGGGAGAGAGAGAGTGTGTGTGTGTGTGTGTTTGCACCGCTTGTGTTATTCCGTTAAGGCCTCTCTTTACACTCACTTGTTTTGGTCATGCAAATGAGCTCAATGCAAATTAATTTCAAGCTCTTTTTTTCTTTCATTTATTTAATTTTTTTTTGCAAGGCAATTGTCTTTTATATCACTTTAAGTTTTAACTCTTCACGAGGCCGTTATTACTGTTTATTTTCTCCTCCCCTGCACTGCATTTTTTTTTATTTAGCTCTTACTCCTGTGTATTTCATTTTTAAGGCTTCAGGACCGACTTAAAACAGCGATGGTTCCTTTTTCCCCCCCCTCCTTCTTCTTCTCATCTTTTAATTTGAAATCGAGTATGGAATGTAAAATAAGAATAAAAGATCTCTGTATAGCCTACTTACATTGTAAGCATGTCCCGTGTAAAACTGCTAATGTAATAATGTATGAACCTGTAGTCTGTGAGCTCCTCCCCCCCCTTTTCTTTTTGTAAGTTCTGTGAGGATTTGATGTTATAATTTTTTTGTATATAAAGTTAAGAATATGTACATACTTGTGAACCAAATTGTACAAGAAAGTCTATATTTTTGGCTAATAAATGAACTGCTGCAACTTAAAGAAGAAAAAAAATGTTTTTCTTCATTTTTTTTCTGTTTTAGTTGAAGGTATTTTGACAGCTGATTTTGATGATGCAGGTGGTGCACAGCAGCTTGAAGTCCACCGCTTTGGGTTTGTGAGTGTGTGTGTAGGTGTGTGTGTGTGTGTGTGTGTGTGTGTGTGTGTGTGTTAGTGGACAGCCTGGGGCACAGACTTCATCCTCCGTGGCAGTGATAAGTAAATATTCGAGAGGGATTTATCACACTTTTATAGCGGAGGGACTTAAGGCTAATTAGCCAGCGCTGCAGCATACATTTGGATATTAATGTTGTGGGATTATCCCCATATACAGGCGTAGCGCTCATATTTAAAAGCATAATTCTTTCATTAATTTTCGCTGAAAATTGTGCTTTTTTTTAAACAGACTAAAGGTAATGAATGGCTGTTTGAGCATCACTAGTTCAGTCGATCCTGAAGATGGATTTTTGCCTTTCGAACATCTCATCTTGCTCCGTTTGTAATTCCGTTTCTCTCCCGCATAAATCATGCATTTTAGTACTATTATTTTTTCATTCAACCAAGGCCGCTTTGTAGTGTAATTGTAATATATCGTGGCTGTATAACTAATAATAACATCATTTGTTTTATTCGGCCGCGATGTGAGCATTTGCATGTGTGAGAGCTTATCAGAGGAAGTTTATGTAAACTTAGTGTTGGAGCTCCCTCTACAGTCGCATGCAGTCGGCCATAGTCTGCTGCACACACACACACACACACACACGCACGCACACACGCGTACACACACATATTCTGTCCAGACATCTACCCATCCCCCCGACCCTTTCTTAATTTATCAAACCAGATGTGAAGTGATTTTGATAGTAATGTCTTGCATTTATAAATATGCACACGTTGATATCCTCAAGAAAATGCGTGTGTTTAATTTACTCAAATACTTCAGAAAAAGTACAGAGCGTTTCAGGACTTCACTTTAGCAATACAATAACAACAATAATAACAATAATAATAATAATTATTATTATTATAATTATAATAATTAGAAGCTATTTTTGGATCTCTTCTTTTACACTTCCCGGCTGAGTGTTTATTGAGTTTTCCCATCTCTTTGGTTATTTAACATTAGGCTTGGATGACCTCTCAGTTCAGTCTTGCAAATTACGTTATCAAAAAAAAGAACATCAACAACGACAGATGAGTTCAAATAAAAACATCTGAAAATAAAAAAGGTTAGAGAGGAGAGGGGGAAATAAAAAGGTGTTGAAAATCAAACTAAAACTGAAAGCATGTGAAAGTGTGGAGGGTATAAAATAAATTCATTTTTTATGTTGGACTGTTTATGTTTAAACTCAAAAACAACAACCCGTGTTTATATTAAACTCGGTTTATTTCCTCTCGCTTGTTTTCTAAAGTTTGTTTAGAAAACTCACAGAGGCCCAATTCACGTAGTCAATGGCACAAACTCTTCATGTCAGAGCATCTGCATGAAAAACGCAACTCGGCCAAAGGAAACAGTGTGTTGTTATTATTATTATTATTATTATTATTATTATTATTATTATTATTATTATTATTGTTATTATTATTATTATTATTATTATTATTATTATTATTATTATTGACATCTGTAATAATCATTTTTATTTATTTATTTGAGAAGAAAAAGAAACATGTTACCTTCCTGTCTAATCAATTATCATCCCGGAGAGCCCCAACCAATCGTGTGATACATATTAATGAGTGGCATCACCCAGGATTTTTTTTTAAACTGAATTTTTAAAAGGGAGATTTTTTTTACATCTAATATTTTAATACGAGACTCTTTCATTTGAACTAATGCAGCACGTAATCTATCAATTTTGAGGGGTTTTTTTCTCGCTTAGATTAAAATAAAATAATAATAATAATAATAATAATAATAATAATAATAATAATAATAATAATAATAATAATAATAATAATAATAATAAATAAATAAATAAAAAGCAATGTGTACATGTTCGGTTGTGTTTTCAAGCGCACAGCAACAGAGGACTTGATATTCCCTGCTGTACAGCTCAGAAGATGTTTGCTCCTGAGGGGGCCCCACAACAAGGACCGTTCCTGATCACCAGGATTTCGCTGAAACTAAACGCTACTGAAGGGCCAGTGATCATGTCTGGGGCTCAGGGCCTCTCCTCTGATCAGTGCATGAAATTAGGGATTAAAAATGCCTCCGCAGAAACAAAAGTAATCACGGCTGCGTATGTCGCCATACGTGTCCAACCTGCTCCCGGCTACAAAGAGCAAATGGAATGCATTAGCTTACATTTTGTTCCGAGCCTTTACGCAGGGACCATTTCCAGGGGGAGGCGCGGACGGGTGTGTAACTCATTTCCCCGCACGTTAAGTGGATGTTCTCTCCGCTAATGAGCTATAATCAACACTGACTCCTCTGCTTGTTTCTGGGGTCCACGCAGCGTTAAGTCTTCAGAGTTTGCAGGGGTGTAACGCAGCACTCGACAGCCTAACAATAATCTGATCACAAAAAAGTCAGGTGGAAAAAATTACATTGTAAATTTCCTTTAAAAAAATAAAAAAATCAAGATCTCGGGGCCAGTGCCGGTTCCTGCATAAATGGTGCCCTGGGCGAGACTCTTCTTCTAATGTCCCCATTACCAGAAAACTGAAAAAAAAAAAAAAAAAAAGTAAAAATATATATGGACAGGATTCTCCATATTCAAAGGATTTATACGCCACAAAATGTGACAAACAACGTAGGATAAATTAGTTCCAGTCAGTCGATGCATTGTGCTTTTAAAGCGCTCACCTTGTTGTATTTTACAAAGTCTCTTAAATCTGAGATTCTGTTCTAAAGAATCTGTGTTCATTCAAGACAAATTCAGTTGCGTTCTGAGCAGTTTAAATGATTACCTTTATTTTATTTATTTGCTTAATTTTTGTTTGTTTACTTTGAATCCATTACACATGTAATTCATCAATCAAAATTGCATCCTATTTTTTTTATTTATTGCTTGATTGATTTATTGATTTAATTGTCTTGTGGCACCCCCAGCCACGGTAACCCTGAGCAGAGAGCCATACCACCCAAAGTGAAAAACGTCGGTATCCGAGGCCTGTGCATTGTTTGGGTTTGCTCGACTGACAGAGTTTGTGAAACTGCGCTTCAAGATTTCAATACAGATTCAGATTTAGCACTTTCAAAGGCAATCAATTCCCAATTATGCTTCCTGTCCTGTAATTAAAAACTAATTAATTAACAGTTTTGTGGTATTAAGACTCTGGGAAACATTGCCCCGTTTGACAGCAAAAACAAATTGTGCTTCATTTCCTATTTAATCACATTTCATATGTTGTCTTGAGTGCTGTTGACCTCTGCTCGCTTTTGCCCTCAACACACTAAGATAGTACTCCAATTATAGTTATTTAGGAGGAAAAAAATTTAAGTGGATTTTTGAACATGAAATTTAATATGTCTGCCATGTGTCTGGAGAGAAGTGGACAGAAGTGCCAGACAACTGGAAGACTACGGCCAATGGAGCCATCAGAGGACCTAATGCGAATGAGGAGAAACCATGAAGTAAATAAACACTAGAGCAGATCTTTGGCGGGGTCCACAGGAGTCCTGTGAAAGAGGAGGCTGCTGCACATAAAAAGGGTCACTCTTGTGTTTTCACCTCATCCACTCCTTCTGTCAATGTTTCTCTTCAACCACGGTTCCCTCCAAGGCCCTGGATGGTCCGGCCACACCCCCTCCTTCCACCGAAACAGACAAATGTCATCTCCTTTGTGAACCTAGCTGGGGTTAGAAGTGGCCTGCTGTCTTTGTGCACAGGGCTAATCCTTTTATGAGCCACTGTCAAAACCGGCCCCCACCCGAGCGCTTGCCCAGGCCAGGAGAGTCGCTGCCCCCTTTGGGAGCACCAGGCCTGTGTGTTACCTGACAGGGAGAGCACATGTTCCAAACAGTACCCACGTTGGTGCAAAGGCCTGTGGGTCGGTGCACTCCACGGCAACTTGTTAGGGAAGAGAGGAGCTCAGTTTTACCCCTTCCAAACATTCTGTGCCTCCTGCATGTTTTATATGGCATGCATTATTGAGAAACCGAGTGAAAGTGCACGAGTAACATGCTAAAGAACTGCCAGGGAGCACAGACAGCAGGGTTGTTGTGCTTCCTTAGGTTGAAGAAAGGACAAAAGGACTCAGAAGGAGTGACATTCTCCAGGGTGAAGCGAGAGAGAGGGAGGGCACTGATTTCATGCCTTTTGTTGACGAAGGTTAGGGAGAGGAATTCTTTCACTGCATCCGAAAGGCAACAAGTGGAGAAGGGGGCCACAGGCCAGAGGGAGAGAGGGTTTTGGGAGGGTGGGCTTTTGCCGTTCACTCAGCTGAAAGATTGTGCTTTTTTCAGCCCCTTTCAGATCTCTCATACAGACCCAAGTTACAGGGCAATTATGGAAATGCAGCTTTGAAGCCAAGTAGAGCCTTATTTGAGTCCCTCCTCAGGACAAAGCAAAGGCAGCCCCTCCTCTATAAAACATGTTTCAGTCTCATACGTGTATGTTCTGAGCATCTATACGCGGCAAACAAAAATTGCTTTGTAAGGTATTTTTTGGGTAAAGGGTCTCCTTTTCACTTAGTTAATTTGCAAATAGAAGTTTTGATGTGGAGATAAGCAATAAGCACATAAATATATAAAGTCTGGACTTGGTGAAGGCCTCCAACAGCTGCATGATTTTACCCGCTCCACACCCTCTCCTCTCACACGCCACTGACAGAGGCCCAGCAAAAACCATGAGCGCCGTGCTTTCTCAGCTTTGTACATTAGTCAGCGGTGTAGCACAGAATTTCACCACCTCGTGTGAACTAATAAGACACATTTTCTTCAGCTTTTGAGAGGATAGCAGGAGAGTGATGTCCCAACATCGCCCGACACAGCAGAGGCCTTGTACAACACTGTTTTTACACTCCGAGCACATCTGACAAATGCCAGTAGTCCTAGCTTTCACTCATCGCTGTTAATGAGAGGACATATTTTGAACGTTTCCAATATTTGTACAGACTTCATACATGATGAAGGCCTTTTTCTTCCCAGTCGCAGGCAGAGAGGACAAGGGTGGGGTGAGAGCCGGGGAGCATTCATGGCTCCTCTGGATTGCCTGACTCCTGAAGGGGACTTAATAAATTCTTCCTCCTTGGAACACTGTCAAACAAGTCCTTTCTTACATCTCCCATGAATACATTACCAACAGGCTTGATTGATTAGAACCCCCCGCAAGAGGGTGAGGCGATGGACCGACTCCCCTGGTGTGATTAATAGACTTTATTAAAAGAGTCCTCTCCTTTTTAATAATGGTAATGTGAATGAAGGCATGATGGAGGGGGTGGAGGGGAGGGAAACAGGAAGTCTAACGATGATGGCCGGAGCTGTCCCTCTCTCTCATTCACATCCTCTTCAGTGAGTTCATTTTCACTTCTTCCAATAGGCGTTATCCATCACTTCTCTATGAGAGTCAAATAATACAGGCTGTTTTATTAACTCTTTTTCTCTTTTGTGCCAATATGAAACTCTTTAAAACATCTCTCAGGGGTAATATGAGGGCCTTATCGAATATGTTTCCTGTTAGCAGTTTACGGCTAAATGAAAATGGCTCAGGAACCACAAAACACCTTTAACAAATGTGTTTTTGGCAATAAAATGATGCTGATATTTCTCTGGATCCAGTGGCTTAGATGAGATTGGCTGATGTACATAATAGAGAGAAACTAAACATTGTACTTTTGGTTAATCAGTGCTTTAAATAATCATTTACCATTTTCATTTTATTTTATTTCACTTTCAGTGCGTTTGATAGGAAAAATAAGTGCATATTTTCAGCGTTTAACTTATCTTTAACTTATTGCATAACATGAGCAAGAGACACTAAGCTCTGAAAACATAAATCTCGAATGAAGACGAAATACTGTGTGCATATATATATAAATACATATATATTTATAATTACTTTATTCTGATATCAACCCAAACTATATGAGAAGCAGCACCTCACTACATACCCAGTTGTTTGCAATATAAATTTTCCTTGTGTTATCTTTTTGATAAAAATTCAAACATTCCTTTATTTACCACAAATTAAATGTCAGAGAAAGCACAAGCAAAAATCGCTTTATGAATCTCCCACATTCTCTTACTGCTTATATTTTTTCTATTCGTTACTTATGAAAGACAGTCACACCTGAAATAATAATAATAAAAATAAGAATTTTTTTGTAAATAAATAAAATATGTACTTTATGTGCGTATTCTTGTTATTCTTTCACGTGGCCAATATGTGTGTTCTGGCAGCTTGCAGGCTTATCATTGTACCAGAGAACTTATGTGCTGTTTGGTAAGGAGTAAACCTTGTTCAGGAAACTGTTTATCCACCTCGGCACTGTGTCCGCTTATCAGCACAACACAGAAGCACCAGAGACTTTCCCAGCACCGGACTCAGCAGCTCCAACTTATCACCTTGCTGCATTTTGCAACCTCACCACCAGCAGCACCGAGAGGTTTATTCAAACATGGATACCGCACACAGGGCCTTTCAGAATCCCTGCACATTGCTTCGTGACCCAGACGGGTCCTGTTTGCTTTGCTTCTCCAAGTCAGACACACGCATACAGTTCTATAGCGTATGACATCACCAGACAAGACTTGTAAACCTGGAAGGAAGGGTCGATAACAGCAGGTGAGAGGGCTTCTCAGTGTAATGACGATGCTTACCAGTGTCTAAGTTGTAAACCCTGTTATTGATTGTCTTTAGGTTTACCCAATAGTCCTCAAACTACCACGCTTGAAGGTCCACAGTAATGTGTCTGCTCAGAATCCAATATCCGCTACTATTAATGAATACTGACAAGCAGCTCAACCTTTGTATTTTTTTATTTAATGTAGTTAGTCCCACTGAGAGCAGGGATCCTGTTTCCAAGGAAGGCCTCCCCAAGACTGCATGAGTATATTTGGTTATGGTAATTTATAACAAATTCAGTAAAAATAAACAGATTTTATATTAAAAAAAAAAAAAAAAAAAGAAAAGGTGAAGGAAAAAGACAGAGGCTGGGAAATATATTGAAGAGGGACTAAGAAAGGCACAGTGCTAAAACAGTAACTATATGTTTAGACAAAGTGTTTACCACAGGCTTTACTAGGGGTATAAATAATAGATTTACCACTCTATCATGCAGGATGAGGATGAGTGACTTGCTTCCTCGTACTCCATGGGGAGTTTAAGAGAATATACGCAAAAGCCAGGAAAGGAGGAGGTAGAGAAAGACCTCTATTCTTCTCAACTTTCTTTGTGCCTAGATAAACTTGTAAGAAACATTGTCAGCCACTCCGGCATGACACCTCACACCCAGATAATGGCATTGCCATGCAAATGAGCGATGAGGAAACATATACCAACAGCGTGTATGTGTGTGTACACATGCATGTGTGTGGCCTCTCATGCATGCGGCTGTTTTGTTGGCGTTTCCCAGAGAAAGAAAGCCAATGCGACACAGTAACTCGGCAGTGGCAGGAAAGATTGTTGCCATTTCTGTATTAAGGATCTAAACGTACTCAGGAGAAAAACTTCTGGGCTGAAGTTAATTCCCAATCACTTCTTTCCCCGTATCTTACTCATCTTTAGACAAGCTGCTTAGAGACAATGAAAGATTTCAAGCAAACCAACCAAACTCAATGGCAGTAATGCAGCACAATGAAGATAAAAAATGAAATGGAATACTAGAGATTTTTCTGACATTTTATTAACTTTACAAAACCTCTGACACAATACACTATATTAGAGGAATATCAGATTCTTTATTAAAAAGATACCTTAGTAATGGACATCAAAATGTCCAAATGAGTTAATTCTGATTTACTCAAAGCTTCTTGTGCTGAACCTCATGGTTCTGTCCTGAATGCTAAGCTTTTTATCCTGCACATTAACGACATATTGTCTCACACAGTCGACAAGTTGCATTATTTGGTAATGAAATTATATTAAATTGGTGAAGTTTAGAACAATCAAAAGGGAAGTGAAAGTTTTTAATTACTATTTTTTTAAATAAATCAACAGAAAATGACAGTATGAAATTTGTAATATTTAGTAACAAACAAAAAAAAATAACATGACTCAATTTTTTTTTAAACAGTGATAACTAACAGTTTGAGTAAAGAATGTAAAAAGTAAGTTAGCTTGGAACAAAACATTGCTACATGTTGTACTGTTCCAAGGGGTTTTCTGTTTGAGTTGTGGTGCCAATTAGTATTTGGTAGCCAATTTAAAACACAAAATAAACTAGTTTAAAAGCACAGCTAATAATTGTGGATGGGTTAGTGCACAAGAAAAAAAAATCAAACTGCATACCTGGAACTTGTAAAAAATAGAACTAAATACGGCACTGATAAAGCATGAATTATTTAAACTGTGTTCAGTAGTAGTAGGGAATTTAATAGACAGATAGTAATTGTTTAGGTTCTTATTTCCTTTAAAATGACAAGAAACTAAACATGTAAATTCAAGCAAGAAAGTCTGACAACTTTAGATGAGAATCACCAATAATAATTCATCCTCCTGTGTTCCAGGAAAAAAAAAAAACTCAAGTCAATATAAAGTAAAGCTGTCTATCCATCTCCTGTCACGGACAGGATGGGAATCAGGAAGTTGGCTTTTGTGAGACACAGCACAGAAAAGTGTCTGAACAAGTCAAGCATCAAGTATGAATGCTCCCCTCCATCTCCAGCTGTGTCGGCTCTCAAGGTTTTTGTCCTTTAGTAGCGACTGGTCACAATGAAGTGGCACTGTGGCAGGCAGAGAAGGGTGGGCGCTGTATCACTGTCTCCCTTTACAGAGGGACAAGTGCCACCCACCCCTTCTGTTGTCATGCTAAGACAGCAGCACTCACTAGAACTGTACCCTTATTCACACATCAGCCTCAAGCCCACGCCTGGCCACAGACAAATGTGGGAGCTGAACATAGCTTCCTCCCACCAATGTCAACACGTCCTCCACATGACAAAACCCCTCGTCATTTTTAAAGAAATTAACTTTGCACCCCTATATTATGGATGCATTCAGCTACTCGATGACTCTAAGGGCAAGGAAAATGGACCTTGAATTCCCACGGGCCTCATCACCGAGAAGCACAGCCTTCATGTGTAAAGGACCATGAGAACAGGCATATCTAATGTCATTTTACAGGTAGATAGAGCGGGAGATTGGGAAGTAATTGGAAGTAATAACAGAAAGCTCCCATTCGTCCCACAGGACTCCGTTTTCTCTGCACCCTGAAATTCCCAGAAGAGTTCTTGGCATATATGCTGTGACGCGAAAGAAATACAGTGGATGAACTGTGACCTTTGCTCTCATTCCCTGAAGGTCACCACTCTACTTTACATACACAGATGAGGCCCTCTATTCCGGAAATGATAAGACAAACAACAGAGTAGAGGTAAGGTCAGCAAGTTAAACCAACAGCTAGAATGACAGTTAATTGGCCGGAGGGTAGTGTAACTGTCATCCATTTCCCCTGGGTTGACTTGGGAAGACTCCCCCCGGCTGCCTGAGCCAGCTCTCCTGAGACCGCCGCTTCGCATAAGAACCTTCACTTCTCAGCTGTCTCCCACAGGTTCAACCAGTGGACATTGGCGCAAGGGAAAACAAAATGATTATATTGCCTCCAATTTGATTATTACTTCATCATTATTGTTTATCTTGTGGTAATACACAATAAAGACTGTGACAAGTGAGGAGATGAAATGTCAGAGTGAATTACAGGCGTATGCAGAAAACTGGCTGCAAATCAGCTGGCAGCGCTAAAAGGTCTTACTTGCTAATTGCTCATATCCTACCAGCAGTGAGAGGCGTCCAGCCGCTGTTCAATAGGCTGGCTGACTGAGAGCAGACAGATAAGACTATGTGTAGGGATGATTCGACCCGTGCTCTAATGAATTGCTTAGTCCTGTGTGTCAGAAGCAGTGACACATGGCATGAAGGCTCTTGGCCCCCTTGTTGGTGTGCGCAAAGACAAGGGGAGTGAAGGGAAAATAACTTCTCACACAGCATTCAAAATAAGCAATCGAGTGTGTGTGCGGATACGAGTGGGTGTGTGCTGGAGTGGCCCACATGCATCTATGAGGATGAGTGATGGTTTTAGCAGAGTCTGTCTGCCTAATTTTGCAGGGCCTGGGTTTGGGGTGTGAATGAAGGAGAGAGTGTGTGGAAGATAATGGGCCATTCTCCACGGTGCTCTGAGCTCTGTTGGCACACAGCTGGCCATCCAGCTAAACTGTTTTTCAATTTTCAGCACCATCCAGTCCCCTAGCAGAATTCCTGATATGCACGGAAAGGGAATACTGCGGAAGGAGGTCAACGCAGAACGACAGAAAGAAAAACATTTGTGTTAATGGGGAGGATGAAGGAGGAAGTTATAATAGGGCCCACTACACCCAAAATCCATCTGGGACCTGGTAGGAGGGGGATCAGTCAATGACAGACAGGTGTTTCTCAGTAGGCTCTTTAATCTAATTCCAGGGCCTCTGCTTTGAAATCCTCTGGGATCATCTTTGTGTCTGCAATTTTCCTCCAGTACAACTTTTCATTTGTCCCCATTTCAAGTAAACCATCTTAATGTACTAAAAAAGTATCAACAGAGGAGCGCACACTGAATATAAGTAATCTGATCCATATTCCATTACTGAATTATCAGAGCCTTCAAGGTGTTTCTTAGTGGGTAGAAGAATGAAAAAGTGAAATAATTTCAATCTGAACTTAAAAAAAAAACAATAATGAAAATGCTCTAAAAAATACTAGTAAATATTTTTGATTCCAAGTGTTGCAAATTGCAGCAGTTGTATATTTGGAAGGATCTCAAAACACCTGAATAAACTGTATCTGGATCTGTCAGAGGCAGGAGGAGGGTCTTAGAATTACCAATCATGCTCGTGTACGGCTGCTCACACTCTGCTATGCTACAGCTAGTTCTCCAGAGCCTATAATGAATGCTCATATCAGATTCACCATGATTAACAGTGCTAAAACATTCCTCCTGGCTCTAATATGTTGTTTCTCACGTTTTTCTGCAGATAGCAATACCAGCATTGAGACTATCTGTGTCACAACATGGTGACAACTTTAATACATTTGTTTTTTTGTTCCTTTTATTAGTATTTACAAAAGTTACACACTGAAGCTTTGACCCTTCTAGTTATTTTCAGGATATCGGCTGAAAACAATTCACTCTCAGATTCTGTGCAGCTCTGGATTCCCATGATATCACTAATGCAGTTTCAACAGATGCTTATGTGTCATTGGAAGGAATCTTTAAAGCACAAAATTACAAAAATATAGTAGAAAATAGAAGAGTATTTTACGGTATCGTCATATTTCTGATTTCGACATTTGGAATTAGAATTACTCCTGTAAGTCCACAAAAACATACTGTGTAATATTTGAACAAATACAGCAACAAAATGCATTTATGCATCAACTACATGCAGTTCTATTCAGGGAATCCTGAAACCTAATAAGCTGCTGTCAGTTGGTTTTCTTGTCAGATCTGTTGGCGTACTGGTATGCATGTTACAAACATGCAAGAATGAGGAAATTAGGGAAATTATGTGGAACAGCAAGTGTTGCACCTAATTGAGGTTAATTTTCCACTTTTAATGAGCTCCACGTCTGAATAGTGTGTGTCTTTAGGATCAAGGATGTGAAAATTACAACCTTTCAGTATGTCAAGATGGAGTACATTACTGTACTTTCGCATTACCACCATTATCTCATTGCATCAACGGAGCGCCTGGAAATTAAATTAAACTAAGGCATTATTGGAGCAGAGAGTTTTGCTTCTTTTCAAGTGTTTTATGAGTGGACCATTTATGTTTTCAGTGCTTTTTTTTTTGTTAGTTTTTTTTTTTTACTTTGCTTGTTCTCAGATAATTCAGAACCAGCTGTAATAACCACACAGTGCCACTTAAAAGCATTTAATTGTCTGTACAACAACCTGCAATTTAATGTTGAGCAACACCAACTCCAGGAAGATGTTTAGAATTTGGATTTCTTGTTTGATCTTGAAAAAGATGTCAGTACGAATATTCACCTAATTATATCTCCAGGTTACGTAAAGCAACTTTATTTTATTTTTTTTAAATACAGAAATCCTGTGTAAGAATCCAAACCCAGTATCTGTCATAACATTAAATCATCCATTCACAGGTGACTCTCCCAGATCTTATCAGATAATTGGGTACATCTTGAAATGACATACCATCTTGTATCTGTTATTGTCAATTGTTTGATTTATGAGACATGTGCATCTTTCTTTCCTTGTGTTGTTACTTCACTACACTCACAGAGTAATCACTATAATTGGTTTATGAGTCACAGAACATTTAGACCTACCAACACCTGGTGTTGGGTGGAGCTTTCTTGCATGGGAAAGTTCTTTGGTATGAAAGAAACAATGTTTCCACAGAATAAGCAGCCGTACCTTATTACAAAGTATCAACCATGATGACTAACAAGACCTAAGTGCGCTTACAATGACTGGAATTTGCATTTTACTATGACAATCAATCTTATTACCAAAAGACAGGCTGAAACTGTTACTGGAAATTACTAAGTTGAACACGAAAATAAAGCCTTTGAGGTGACTGTACACATAACAATCTAAACAGTGAAAGCTTCTCAGAAAACAGAAACACAAGCAGAACCATCTGACATTTTCTCAAAAATGGTTGAATACTGTCGGTCTTTAATATATGTTTTGTCCTTTTTAGCAAAGACAAAGTCACTTTGTCTCAGCTTGCAAGCTGGGTTGGTGGTGAGGAGGTAAGAGGTGAGGCGAGAGGAGCGAGTGCTAAATAAAAATGTAAAGTGAGAGTCAAAGGCTTCTCATGAACCCTGACAACATCCAAACAACTGCTGGTTTTTAAAAACATAGTACAATGTGCAATAAGCAACTTACAATGGTTTGTGTTGAATAAATCTTTCATGCACGTAGTACTGTAATCCAGTACATCCTACCTATTGTATCAGGTAATCCAAGATTACCAATATCAATAGAACCACTAATTCCAGATTTTGATGGTGAATTTGAGTTATCCATCAGTTTGCATGGATACATGTCTCACTGTGCCATCAGTTTTATGCAAAAAATATGGGGAACTTTGAATGACTTCCCCACATTTGCATGTAAATGGTCCACCTCACTGCTTTTGTGATTGGGCAAAGTGGATAAACCACATGATCATGAGGTTGCGGGTTGGAAAAGATGAAGATAAGAAGTGTGCTCTGTTGAGGACAGGAAAGCACATCCAGATGACTGAGACACAACACTGTTACTCAACGTAAGCCCGAGAGACACAAACAGCACGGCTTATGCAGGGCTGTAATCTAAAATAAAATGACTCTCTGCAGAGCTACAAATTAAATAAACCTAAAATCTGGATTCCATTATCATGTCTCCCAATGCCTACATTTTTGTAACATTTAAATGGCAAAATAAATATGAACGCTGCTGTATCAAACAAGGTTCCAACCACTATTTGTTTTTGTGGGTATGCACTGAGAAATGAAAAGCTAACATGGTAAACACAGCCGTTTTTGCCGCTAATTTGTGAGTGGCACCGAATGTTTCTTGGTGCAGTGATTGCTGACAGATTTGTGGATGTGTGTTTTAATGAGTCTCTGATGGCAGTACAGAGGTTGTTCCTGTCAAACAGGCACCAGAACTGGAAAACTAACAAGGAGCGACCATGTGGACACACTGCAGAAACTCATAATAAGCTAAAAGGTAATGCTTACACCCAAACTGTTGTTATTGAGGCATTTCCCAAGAGTAAAAATTAGAGCTGTAACTGTGTTTCATCACAAGAGGCGAGTCAGAGCTGTCTCCTTTTCCAAAATTGAGCCAACAAACTCTTACAGTAATCGTGGATTACAACAGACGTTGTTTATCTGAATAAAATCTAAAAGACTTCATTGCATAGCTTAGACTTTGTATTATCTATCTGACCCGTCTCACACATCACCGCAAAACACCACCCTCCTCTTATATGGCTTTCCTCTTTCCTTCGACATAAAATCCACATCACTGAGACTGCAGCCACCATGGAGGGCCCCCTTACTCCACTTCTGCTGCAACGTTTGGCTGAGATTTATTAGCCTCCTTAAGCGAAATGTAATTTTCACCATGTTGGTTTTTTAAAGTGAGGGTGGTAGGAAAAGGATTTTTTATTTTTTTATTTTAGGGGGCTTTGGGAGTAATGTCTACTCAGCTGCGTTGGTAGGACAACTCATTCCAACACCAATACCCCAAAACCCGCAGGGACAGCTAAGTGATTTATTGGCCCCCTTTTATTGACAGCACAAGAGTGAATATGAAGGAGAAGCATAAGTAAGAATAGGAGAGTAATTGAGCTTGTCTACTATGTTGCGTAGTGAAAAAGTAATACAGGTGGAGCTATTTAAATAGGTTTGGACTTTATAGAGAATTATACCAAAAGGACTTTTGTTGTCTGGCAGGATTTCCTATACTTTATTACAATGTGTCTTAATTCATTTCCTAGATTTATTTGGTTGGTTTGAAACCACCTTTAAAACATTTATTATTCATTACAATGGAAAATCACTTCATGATGGATCGCACCGTAACTTCGTGCTTCTGCCGCATTGTGGCAACGCTCAACATCTCCTACACACTTTTGTTTTATAATGGTCTTAAAATTCAAACAATTTTTAGAAAGTTTTTATTTTGTCTTATCAGGGGAGAAGCTCTGAAGGCTAATGTTGGCCCGCTCCCAGACCAGATAATGGTTTCCATGACAGAGCCTCTAAGCTCGGCAGAAAAGAATAGTTTTCACCATTGTAGGGTGAGTAAATGCACCTTATAAAGCCCAGGAAATTACATAGGATAGAAGTGATGTACCATTCTGCGGTCGTACTCAGGAGACACATAGACTTAAAGGAGACAGCTCTAAGAGATCACAGCCTGTGAATCATAACATTTCAAAGAAAGACAGGATAGACGGATGGAGCGAGGAAAGAAGTAGATGGAAAAGAGTCAGAGTGGGACAGACAGTGAATGGCAGATAAAGAAAAGAAACTTAGATATAATGATAAAAAAAATGAGTAGAAGGAGAAGCAATGAGAAGTTGAGAAAGCTGGGTTTTCAAAAAAATTACACAGTCACTCCTCTCCCCTTAGCCAAGACACATGTCTATGGTGAATAAATAATAAAGTAAAGCAGTTTCACAGCATCATGTTAGATTGCCAGTTCTAAAACAGGACTGTGACGGCTCTTGTCTGCGTCTGTGTCTCTGGCTGTGACTCAGGCTCCCCTCTGCCCCAGGGGAACCTTTCAGACCTGCAACTTCACAGCTTCATGAAAATAAAGCCCAGAAGACAGGCCTGACAAACACTTGTGGATGTGCGACTCTTGGTAGCGGAGTTACATGTGTCACACAGCTCTGAGAAGTTACGTCCCTCCCTCATGACTACCCTGGATAAAAATAGTTGCTTATGCAAGAAGCATTTACAGTGCTGGACACAAGCATCGGCACTCCTGGTGGATTTTGCAAAACGCCTTGAAATAAATTCATCTTTTACAAATTTTGAAGAATCCAATCTTCAGTTTTAGCACATTGGCTCAGAAGGGAAAATCTAGTTTAGATAAAATAGCTGTTTTCAACTAAATCAGCATTGTCACAATAATTGGCCTTAAAAAGATATGCAAAATGAATATAATTTGAGTATTTAAAAAAAAATTAAGACAGATATTATTACGTTAAACAGAGGAAACTTACAATTCACAATTTTCTATCTCACTGGATACAAATATGAGTCTATATTACAACCACTAGAGACCATCTATATGGCAACTTGTAGTTTTGGAGTAATATCAGAAAAAAGTAGCTTTACAATCATAAATCTAAACATGTGGAGAAACTTTACTTTGAATGATGAGCTTTGGTCAGATAAGTCTAATATTAAAGAACAGCAAACACTCCAGACACGTTCAGTGCAAAACAAAACAATGAATAAGTAAAGAATAGACTCAGACTCACTGTTCAGTACAGTGGTGGATCTGAGAAGCTCTGGGATTGTATTCCTACAAAAGTCATGTCAAGCAAAACAATTAATCTGAAATCTTTGAAACACCAGGAGATTTTGAATAAAAATCTGATGGACTCTACCAGTAAACCGAAAGGTCGGTTCTTCTCACATGGTCCTCTAACAAAAATAATGGTCCAAATATAATGGTCAGATCAGTTCAAAACAGTTCTACCTGCAAACCCCCAAACCTAAATCCTACAGACAACCAGAGCGTGAAGCTGAAGAGAAGAGAGCAAAGGACAGGACCCAGAACTCTGGACGATCTAAAGAGATGCTGTTACGAGGAATGGTCAGAGAGATCAGTCTGTCTGTATCTTCTAAGAGAGACGTGTTGTTCTAATGGTAAAGTGTTGTTGCACTAAATATTTACTGCAGATGTCAATAACTGTGCCACAGGCAATTTTGTTAAAAAGCTGGGGTGTTTTCAGTAAATGTTGTATTTTTTCTGAGTAAATGTACTCAGAATAAAGTTTGAATTAAAAATATATATTTGAAGAGCTTTCTCAAACTTTACCAGAGGTTCTAAAATGTTGCATTGACTGTGTAAATAGATAAATATAATTATTTACTGATACTGTGAATTAAAATAACTACCTTGGACTCTGCATTTAAAATTTATGAAATAATTTACTGCTAGAATGGCCCGGCGTTGAACCCAGTATACCCACTAGGCCAGACCCCAAAATAAAATAAAAAAGTCTTGTATTTCAAGACAAGAAATACAATGTTCCTGTTTAACAAGAACTAAAGGTCCAGTTTTTTTCTATTATTATTTGAAGCAATAAAATGATACAATGTATAAAAAGTCAAAATTCCTTCAAACTGTAATATGTTAACCACTAACAAGCAGTTAAACAATAAATAAGAAAGACACAATTGACAAATATCACATAACCAAAACAAAAAAAAAGTAAAGAGAAAATTCAGGGCGAATTTAGTGGCTTTGTACAGTTTCAAAATTACTTTCCATGAAGAATAAGTGCATCTTTTTCCTTTCACTGATTTATCATGTATCTGTCAACCAAACTGTGTAAGAATATTCAAGAACAGGTCATCCACCAAGATGTTCATGATTACATTACTTTGTAATTTCATCTCTTCATTTTGTTCAACATCTGCTTGTGAGGATGATATTAATAGTGGCATTTATCAGCACCCTAAATCAGTCATTACTCCTTGGATCCCCTAGCAGTCAGAAATGTTGGCGTGCTTGAATTATTCACAGGTCAGGGTTAGGTAGGGGTACAAAAAAACTTCTTCTAAAAGGTGCTGGACTGAAAACGGGTAAAATGTTGCCTTGTCAAGGACAGAAATGTCATAAATCTGCTCAGAAGGATAAAGAAATGTTGCAAAAAAGTTTGGCTCCTTAAAGGCAGAACATTGAGAAACAAGAAATGGCTCAAGACTTTTGTACGGTAAGCTACTGTACGTTTCCTTTCCAGTACTTGTGAAGCAAGTTTCAGCTGAGGTCAATTTAAAATTAAAGTTAGTCCAGCAACATCTTTCTAAAAATAAAAAACCTTGATGCAAAAATCCCATGTAAGCTTTGTATTAAATGCATCCAACACCTGATCCAGCAGGGAATGGAAAAGAAAGGTTTTGGCCTGCTTTGGCTGTCAAAACCACTTTGCCAACATTTCTGTAATGCTGCTGCAAATGGGGGTGCTTAAGTTAGCATAAGCACATTATACATCCTTTCCCTCCAAATTTGGTGGAATGACTCAGAAACGTGTTGCTATTCAGCAGTGCTCAAGGAAAAAGTAAAATATCTATAGAGCATACACACAGAGAGAGAGAGAGACAAGCACCTCAACAAAAACACACACGCACACATAAAAATAACAGTAAAGCTTACAATGTCAAAAACGTTCATGTTTACTTCTGCACAATTTTTTTTCTTTTACGTTTGTGCAAACTCAATCAAATAATTTTTCTGAACTGCAATAAAGGAGTCTTTATTTTGCTTGGCTGGGCATCCATCCATACGCACCCCCGTATGCCCCTCACCCTCGACTCCAAAACTCTCCAACCGCACCACAGCAGGATCAGTTTCCCCCCCAGAATCCCACTGAAGCGCTGCCATGTCGGCTGGAGACAATCAGCTGAAATGTTCCTCAGATATTCCTGCTCCCTTTTCAAAAGCCCCAAATTCAATTTATGGACACATTTATTACCATGTCTGTCAGTGACTAAAAGGGAGTTTCATAATCAGGAGCACACATCTGATCTGGTCACAGCGGGCTGCCCCGCTTGGCCAATATGCACTCTATTACACGGTCAAAGCCAGCCGGTCCACAGAGGAAAAAGAAAACACGAGCAAACAAAAGACTAGGTAGTTAGACATGGGATAGCAAGCCCTTAGATGTAGCATGCAAAAAAAAAAAAGGCTGATCTGATTTAAGAGTGGGGCCATAGGGGGAAAATCTGTTTGCACAGTTCTGGTGCAGGGGCCCTTGACCACGTGTTGAGAGATTGCAAAGCGTCCTCCAAAAGCTCCACAATATTCCCACAGTAAACCTTTTAACTGATGTCATTGAAATGTTTTTGTTGTCTAATGATGTTTCTGTCAGTATTTAACCAGAAGAGGGGCCGGAAACCTAAAGGGCTACTTTGAAAGACTAAACAAGTTTTCATTACATTGAGGTTTGCACCCTTACTCCAGGAGTTTTCATTCATTGTTTGCTCTTTTTTTTCCCCCCCCCAAAGTTGCCAAAAACTACCTCTTAGCTCCAAAAAAGCAGACAGAATGCAGCTTGTTAGCGCTGGCTATAACAACTCTGAGGCCTTGGCGATTTACTATCCCTGCTCTGCTTGTGAAACATAGATTCTAATGAGCGTTCTGCACGCTGCGCGTCACTCAGCTCTGCAACACAGGGCATGAACTGGACCAAGACCTAGTGATTGAGGGCTTTGCTTTGCTGTGGTGTGTGCATGAGACTTGCACGCCACAGACCGCAGACTCCAATCAGCGGTTCCCGGCGCAGTGGTCGGACAGAGTGTCAGTGATGTCTGAGAGCCACTGTTCACACAAGCTTCTGTCCAGTCAGGCTGATTACCCCTGGAGAGATGCACACCTCAAGCCGAGGCCATAAATCAATACTCGCACACAAAGGTTTGCCTAAACTCTTGCCAGGGCCTGATGCAGTAAAAACAGGAGTAAAGTGGGTTAAGCTCCCCCTAGAGGCCAAAACTAGAGAGCGATTGAGTTAAGGAAACGAAGCGTGTCCTTCATTAGCTGAAAGATCACATTTTACCGCAGGAGCAACACGTTTACAGGGGAAGGGGGTTCTGTGAAATCTCCACGAAAAAAAAAAAAAAAAAGCGAATCTCTGTTTGCCTTCCAATGGAATTAGGGAGGCTATCACCTGACACTCACCCAGGTAATATCCTGGAGGAGAGCCAGAACCAAACATCATCATGGTCAGCTTAAGTGCAACACCCTTGGAAAATATGCGCAGGAACTGAAAACTACATTTACAAAATTGCCTACTTGTCCCTTGTGTTGGTTTTGGACAAGGATTCCGAGTCAGAGCTGAGGGGCTCCTTCAGCATTTGCCAGGATCCTTAAAAGCTAGTAACTGATATCTCACTTTTTTCCCCTCACACACACACATAACCACCTCAAGCATTTGGTTATTAAAATTGGAGCAGATCCCACCAGAATGTTTTACACGTTTACTAGGTGTATGTCAAGGTGAGAGACAACACTTGTGAATTATAGACTGGATTTGGATTTTGGGAATTGGAACTAAACGAAGACTGAAGGAAAGAGAGACAGGGGAGACATTACTGCGGGTGACAGTTCTGGCTGCCAGGATATAAATCTGACTTCCCTCCACAATCCCCCTCCCCAACACCACCTCCAGCATGCTGCACAGAAACCACAGTGCCCCCTATAGTTAAAATCCACACATGTCAAACTTTATTGGCCTTAATAGTAAATGCCAGAATGATAAATAAAACAGTATCAAGACTCATGCTGTGGGGAGTTTAGTATGAAAGATCAATGAGTGGCTGTCTACAGGGAGCAGGCTAAAAGCATCCGTGCCATCTGTGGTAGCAGTGGGTTGACATGGCACACTAATCTCTTTTGGTTTGTGTGTTTGGGGTCCAGGACGTCCAACAGGCTCAGTGACAGCTGCGCATTGAAGCAAATCCGAACCATGCTTGCAAACAGAGCAACTGCAAACTGATGACAAACGCTTTGTTTGGGGAAGAGATTTTTTTTTTCACTTCTTCTGCCTGTTTTTAGTGGGATCACAAGTCTGGCCATACTAATGGGAGACAAAGAGCGCCGATTAGGGACGCAAATCAGCCTCAGTTATTTCCAAAAATCACTAAAATGTATAAAAAATTATCAAATTTGACAAAAGCTTCTTAAACTCACAGTCAGATTTCTGTTTTTCCTCTACAGATCACTGGCTCTGTTAACAGAAAGGCTTTTGATTTAGGCCTTGGTAACAAGCTGCAGGCACTACATTTCAATTTGTCTGGTTGTAAACCAAACAGTTTGAGGTGTTTTGGTGGATCCCCCTCTTGACATGCAGCTTTCAATCTTAAAAATTATTGTTTGTACATCCGCTGTAAAACTAAAATCTCCTCTTTTGACAGTGGTAGATATAAATAATGTATTACTAAAATGATACTTTTAAAAATTTTCCCACATACTGTTAAAGAAAGATTGTATGTAGTTCCAGTATTTACAGCCAATTGGCAGTGGAAGAGAAAAAAATAAGTCAGGAAAAGTCTTGATCATTAAGTACTCATACCGCTTGGACAGTTAGACGTTTTCACTGTTTCAACAGATTTCCATGCATCTGATGGGGATTTTATACATGTTATACACCACAAAACAACAGATGCGTAGAAGGGAATGACACATGGTACCCCTAAGTAAAATTTTGTGCTACCTGACACTATCGAGTCTGAGCTTTTTTATGAACATTTGCATTATTCAATAAAAGCAGTTAAATAGTGGTTTTATTTTCACATTTTTAACACTATGGTATGGAAGAGTAATAGTATTGGGCTCAAGATCTAAATTCCATTCTGACCTTTATCATTAAGCACTTCAATAAGAACTGGTACATTTTTGATCCAATTATTATTATTATTTTATTTTTTTTTCTCATTTTTCAATCAGTCATGTTGAACCAAGAACCCGCTCACGGTTTCGTTTCCACCAATCAGCTCAGCCATTTCATGTGTTTCTAAACACAAAACGTCAGCATGGCGGATCTCTTTACAGGGATCACAGGGACATCTGTTAGGAAAATTAAATAAAAAAACTCAAACAGGTTTTTACATGTTTGTTGGAATTCAATTAAAATGCGATTAGTGGGAGAATTAGGGGGACAGACTGGCGCTCCGCAGCACATTTGGTTGGCACTATCCCTCGGTCTGGTCAGGTTACTGTGGGGATTACCCCTAACAGGATGACCTCTGACCTCCAGACAGGTGCCTGTGGAGAGGATGGAAGTATCTTCATGTCACCATACCAAGTGGGATTCAGCAGCCTAATGGCTGAAAGCAGTTCATCATGCCATTCCAGCAAACATTCGTACTTTGAAATCACATATCCAAGTGGGCACATACTTCAAATTCTTTACCGTAATGGACTGCATGTGCCAAGATCACAGCAATCAGCTTGGAAGTTGAACTTTTTCTAAACTGTCTTGCAAAAGTGTTGATACTTTTTGAAACGTCACATTTTTCCCATTAAAAGAACATGTTTTACTAGGGTTTCGTGTAGCAGATAAAGTAGTGCATCGTTGTTATTAAAAGAAAGAAAGAAACTAAATTCTTTTCACAGTTGAACCCAGAAAATTAAGTACAAATACATAAATATACACATGACACTTCTTTCAGTCTAAAGTTAAATCTCGTGCTTAAGGTCAGCTGGAATTACCAAGACTATATCCATTTGCTAACTTCCACAAAAATGTTAAGATCAAACCTCAAGCACACTCCTTTCTTGTTTGAAAATTAAAGGAAATCAGCCAAAGTAACAGGATTGTGGAGCTGAAGTCTGGTTCCACCTTGGGAACAATTTCCAGGTTTTTGAAGGTTTATCTTTTTAAACACATATGTGCAAATATAGACACGATGGCAACATCCAATCATCATACAGCTCAGGAAGGAGATGTTTTCTGTGTCCAAGAGTTTAACATGTTTCAGTCTGAAATGTTCTAATCAACCCAAGAAAAACAAAGCTAACCCTTCTGAAGATGCTAGCTGTTCTTACCCACAGGGAAATGTGTCCTGTACCAGACATGGGCAGAAAGGCCTTTGAGATGAAAATGTCATTATTCCAAAAGAAACATAAAAAGCTTGCAAATCTTTAACTTTAACTGCAGTAAATGTCCCTGCCAGCCTGTATTGATACCATGTGAACATCATTTTTCTAGTACTGCAAGAACTATATTTCTTTTGCCTGGACTGTGATTGAAGCTTATTACATAAAAAAATATGCTTTTGTTCTAAACTATTTAATTAGCTCTGAGTGCATGTTTAGTGTGGTTTCCCTGCAGGAAGGTAAACCCCAACGTTAAGGGCTTTGTCTCTAAACATGCTGTTTTGCACGTTTGTCAAACAATTTTCTAATATAACTAAGGGTACATTTGCAAACAACATAAAAAGTCCTCTTTAATTGGATAAAATAGCATTAATCCTCAATATATCGGTCATATTTCTTGCAAACTAACAATCAACATTCTTGCGCTCAAGTTTACATGTGGTAAAACAGGACATCAGGCTGCATTTCAGTCATTGTACGTTGTGGCAAACATAAAACAGTGTGTATAGAAACGTGCTTCACCAGACTAAAATGATTCTGGTCAGTGTAAAACTTGGTCATTACAGAAGTCTATTATATTGTGTATCAAAACCAGCAGTGTAAAAACAAGGTCATTTGAGCTAAAAGAAAATCCTCATCTGCTTCCATTCTGTGGTGTTTACCATGTTTTCCCCACAAGACTAAACAGGCCCGGGTTTGTCTTCACCATGCGTTACACAGCCACATCAACCCCAAGACTTCTGCTCAGGGAGTGCTTTGGATTTAACAGCTTTCCTCCCAGGGGCCTGTGAGCAGAACGGGCGGCGTAATTTAGCGAGGTGAACCGAGGCCTTCAATGGATAAGCTGTTATCAGACTCCAACATGGTACACATGCAAGAAAACTTCCTGTTTTTTATTTATCTATAATTCTGTGTCCTCCCGGGTCACGCTATTGGATAATTAGTGTTGCTCACGTTCCAGCTATGCTCGCATTCTGAAATTATGTAAAGACATAGGGAACGAAGGGGAGACCATTTTCATCCCAGCACACAAGATTTGTTTCAAGCGTTTAGGTAAAACATAGAGAGTACCATCGGCTTTTAGTTCACACCGTTATTCGCTGTGGATCCCCGGAAACCCATTCAGGGAGGGAGCCTCAAAAAGTCAGTCTGAATTCTCCTGCTCCTTGGAAAGGCTTCGGAAGGATGGCAGATACGATGCGGCCAGCTGGAGCGAAATTCCCTTATTTACGGATCATGACCTGCTCTTGTGAGTTGCATTATCTCTTGAAGTAAGCCTCTGTGTTGCAGAATCAATTTAAAAAATGAAACAGAATGGAAGGATTAAAAAACAGCAGCAAGTGCACAGCTGATAAGAGCGCTAGAAATCCTTGCTGATCAGATAAAATGATTATCCTTGAAGACGTTGATGTGGCCATTAAAAAACAATGCCGAGAGATTATGGGTGCCTTTTAAAGTTAACACTTAAATGCCAAACTTCATTGATTGCCACAAACAGCTTATATTCACCCAAGTAGTATTTTATTTTCTAACACACATTTGTGTGTACATTTTATTTGTTCTCTGCAGTGCTCACAATGTGCTCACCAAGGACAACTGGTGAGGATTATTTGAATGAGAACCTCAATCATACATAGTTCCCTTCAAGGAAATGAAATATCCATATAATGAGAGGCAGATTATGTTTTAGTCTTTATCAACACAAACAGACACACTGGAGCTCAGCAGAAAATCTATACTCTCTCTACAGTACACAGTTTGATATCCCAGCCATCATGTCATTTTGAATCCATTAATCACTTACTGACAAGGCAGTGAATGTAACTGCCCCATAAAACAGATAAAGTCTCATCAGTTAAGCTTTCGCTGCTAGATAGCCGATCACAGCTGAGAAGCATCACGATGTCTCCGTGAACACAGAGGCCCTGCGATGTTGTGTTGAGATCAGAACGGAATGCCTCGCTTTCCTTTTGGTGAGAAAGTGTAAGAAGTCTCCCTGGATGGTTTTCCTTTTCATTCAGCTTTGACAAGAGCCTAAACTCACACTGATCACTCACTGATACCTGACAGCATACCTGCGAGGTAAGGCACCCTGGACATAACTGAACTTTTTGCCTAACATGTAAAGTAATATTTGTAGCAGAAAAATAAAACTGCACATGACCCTGAAAACATGTGCAGTGAAGTGTGACATTGTTCTTAGTGGGAACAAAGAAGCAGGTTATAGCTGATGGTAAGAGGGATAAAGCTATTAATGTTTTTTACTGAAAGTTACATAGCTGAGACAACTGTCCACTAAAGCATTTACCATCTAAAACATTTTTGAAAATGTTGTTCACACCTCCCTCTCTTGCTTAAGAAGGACCAGGTTTAATCTTGGCTCTACGCAGCAGAGGAACATTTCTGGTTTTCAGCAGCCAGGCTGCCTGAGATGGCAGAGTGAAGTGGCACAGAATCCAGCAGGCTTGGAGAGTTTAGGCAGCAAAACCTTTAGCTGAGTATTCCACACATGTGACCTGCAGCAAACAACCACTTTATCCCACCAACAATAAGGTACATTTGGTGTTTGAATCTTTACGATAGGCAGTTACAAGTATTTCTAGAAGCATTTAAAGTATTTGAAGGTTTGAGCTAAACTCAGGCAGCTGTGGTCTCTGACCAGCACAAATACTGGAGATCCACTGTACACACATTACTTCTGATTTCACTGGTTTAGCATCAAGACCTCGGTCAGATGCTGCCCACCCACAAAGTACTGATTCATCTCTTTGCATATGAAGGAAGACTGATTTATCAACCTATATACATAAATATCTACAGAAACAAAGTAGTTAGGGAAACTATGATGTTTTTTTTTTTTTAAACATGGTCTTTTGAAGCAGATTCCTATGCTGGTTTGAGGTCATTCAACCTGAAACTAGAGACATGGAAGAGCTGCAGATCAAACAACATTTTCTCTGACAAGAGGAGATAAACAGAGTGCCAGGCTCACCTCACAACAAAGCAGCGCCTCACCTCTCGGGCCCACAGCAGCTTCCTGACAGCCAGTGATGCAATGGTAAATCAAGAGGTGGGCAAACTAAGATGGAGACTAACAGCCATATCACTCCTAGGTTTTGGAAAGTATGAGGGAAAAGTGTGAGTGTTCAGAAGGCCATGGTGCTGTCTCTGGGCTGAAGAGCGTTTCAAGCACTTTCCATCATTCATACACACACGAATGAGTAGGACTTTTATCACACAGGCACAATTTATTTGCCTTTGCTTTGATGCGTCATGTTCACATGCATCTAAGACTTTTCTAAGAAGTACACACACACACACACCCCCCCTTGTCTGTATGCACTACTGGGGACTAAAGACAAGACCATGCTTTCTGGGAACCCCCCTTTCTGAAAGTAGCACAGCTCTGCAAAAAATCAAGTAGCATGCTAAAGGGGCAGTGAACAAACATATCACTTAAAATTTGCAATAAGACTAACTAGAGTTCTCAACATGATAAGAACGTGGCTCTTGGGGACGTGTCAGGTTTTTAGTAGTGTGTGGGGAAATAAATACACACTAATTCGTTTTTATTACATTCTTAGTACCTGTAGCACAGTTTCAGGTTCAAAATGCTTAGAGAGCCACTGCAATGCACAATGAAATCTACAATTTGGAATCAAGCAAAAAATAAATTGAGTGGGCACTCAAACTATGTTAAAATCTAGTATTGAGCAGCATACTGGAACCGCTTTGTTACATTTATTCTTTTAAAGAAGTTACATAAAAGGATTAAAATGATGCATACATTTCTACTGATTTTTTTTTTCTTGCAAATTAGATCACAATTTTGTGTTCTTCTGATTGACTGTAAATCTCTTATCCAGGAACAACCTGTGATGATGAGAACTGTGAGGAGATGGGTTATAGGCAGCTGAAGAAGCCTTGTGTAATTGTTTTCAGGCCATCAACAGGAATGCACTCTGAGAACGTCAATCTTACCACGTTCTCAGAGTGCATTCCTCAGAATGGGAAAGACTAAATACATTTTTGCTTAAATAGAACCTCAACAGAGCACTGAGATACATGCTCCTCCAGAGTCAGTGAGGACAAAAAATTAGTCAAGATTGTCAGAAGCAACTCAAAGTCAAGATTAAAGACTGTAAGAAGGCATAAAGGAGCACACTTGACACCAAGGTCCAGCAGAACAATAAATCAGAAATGAAAGAAATAAATAAATCACAAGCAGGAGGATCGAATAAACGAAAGTCTGGACAGAGCAATGACCTCAAGACATACTTCAAGAGGTTGAGTTCAATACCAGTTTTTAAGAGTAAAAAAAAAATCATATATTAAATGAGTGGTCAGCAACACACAGGAAAACCGCATTGGACTTCACTCTTCTCATTGTTTTCTACTCTGTGCAACTTCAGACTTTCAGGGTAAGTCCCACTGCTGTCATTTTCGGGATACTGAGATAGTATGCAGTTGTTTTAAACACTTATCACAGTCTGCTTTCCCTTGAACTCAACAGGTGTTGATGAATTCCATCAAGAGTTTTTCGACTGCAAGGACCTCTCTTTCATCTGAAGTTCCCTTCTTGCATGGTTGGCGACCTTTAAAACCAAAATAAATAACACATGTATAACAAATACAGCCCTGAAGTAATGGAAGTACTTAAAGATGATGAAATGAAATTACCAAACCAAATCATACTTAAAGTGTTTAGTAAAATTTCAAAATACACTCATGCCTGATTAGACCCATCCTGCTAAAAAAAAGTTAAATACAACACCTAAACCAGTATCATAACAGAATTTTACTCATCATGGAAAGCTATTTTCTCAACAAAGCCAAAAAGAAACATATGGAAACATTTAAAGTAATTATTAAATTTGACAGAGCTAAGTTTCAAAATACATGAAGAATAATTCTTCATGAAAAAAAAAATTGATACACAAAATACAACAATCTTGTTAAGTTCAAAGTTTATAGAGCATTTGAAGAAAATATTGCATTTCTTCCAATATAACTGTACTGACAAATCTTTGAGACATCTCAGTTAAGACTAGAAGACCAATGACAAGAAGTTCTGACATAAATACCTTTTCCTTAGAGGACTTGGACTTGGGTGGAACATGATCCAATGAGCCAACATGCTCAGCACCGACACCCTCAGTCATAATTGGTTCTTTGACAACCTTAGGAAAAGAAGAAAAGTGACTCTTAATACTGTGAAAAGACTGGCTTACATTTGGGCAAATCCAATGACCACCTAAACAACAACATATAAAACCATTGACTAATCAAAAGAAATGCAGCTGTTGATTAGCATGGTACATTGTTGATGAATCTTAGCTGTAATGTTCAACTAAGAAACAATTTCTGGTTCCGTTTATCAGTGACCCTTCATCAAAATTTCTAAAATTTCTGTACCAATTTGACCGGTTCAAATGTTTACCTAAGATTACATCACATAATTGGCCTGTAAACATGTCTGCATTGTATTTTCTGATTTGAAACATACATGTTGTCTTAAGCCAGGTATGAGCAATGCTACTGAGGGCAGACAAGATCTGTAGTTACACAAACAGAGTTAAAATATTTGACCTAAAGAAACCTCAAACGGGGTCCCCACTTGTACTGTATACCAGAAATGTGTGCATGGCCCCAAACAGCCAGTCCCTGGAAACAAACACTTCAGCTGCTAAAGACCCCACAATGTAATCAAACCAGACTAGTGTGTGTTACCAGGACTACTCAAAGAAACCTGTTAAATTCAGAGCATTTGAGAAAAATATTGCATTTCTTCCAATATAACTGTACTGACAAATCTTTGAGACATCTCAGTAAAGACTAGAAGACCAATGACAAGAAGTTCTGACATAAATACCTTTTCTTGAGAGGACTTGGACTTGGGTGGAACTTGATCCAATGAGCCAACATGCTCAGCACCGACACCCTCAGTCATACTTGGTTCTTTGACAACCTTAGGAAAAGAAGAAAAGTGACTCTTAATACTGTAAAAATACTGGTTTACATTTGGGCAAATCCAATGACCACCTAAACAACAACATATAAAACCAGTGACTAATCAAAAGAAATGCAGCTATAGATTAGCATGGTACATTGTTGATGAATCTTAGCTGTAATGTTCACCAAAAAACCATTTCTGGTTCCGTTTATCAGTGATCCTTCATCAAAATGTCTAAAATTTCTGTACCAATTTGACCGGTTCAAATGTTTACCTAAGATGACATCACATAATTGGCCTGTAAACATGTCTGCATTGTATTTTCTGATTTGAAACATACATGTTGTCTTAAGCCAGGTATGAGCAATGCTACTGAGGGCAGACAAGATCTGTAGTTACACAAACAGAGTTAAAATATTTGACCTAAAGAAACCTCAAACGGGGTCCCCACTTGTACTGTATACCAGAAATGTGTGCATGGCCCCAAACAGCCAGTCCCTGGAAACAAATACTTCAGCTGCTAACGACCCCACAATGTAATCAAACCAGACTAGTGTGTGTTATCAGGACTACTCAATGAAACCTGTTAAATTCAGAGCATTTGAAGAAAATATTACATTTCTTCCAATATAACTGTACTGACAAATCTCTGAGACATCTCAGTAAAGACTAGAAGACCAATGACAAGAAGTTCTGACATAAATACCTTTTCCTTAGAGGACTTGGACTTGGGTGGAACTTGATCCAATGAGCCAACATGCTAAGCACCGACACCCTCAGTCATAATTGGTTCTTTGACAACCTTAGGAAAAGAAGAAAAGTGACTCTTAATACTGTAAAAAGACTGGCTTACATTTGGGCAAATCCAATGACCACCTAAACAACAACATATAAAACCGGTGACTAATCAAAAGAAATGCAGCTATAGATTAGCATGGTACATTGTTGATGAATCTTAGCTGTAATGTTCAACTAAGAAACCATTTCTGGTTCAGTTTATCAGTGATCCTTCATCAAAATGTCTAAAATTTCTGTACCAATTTGACCGGTTCAAATGCTTACCTAAGATTACATCACATAATTGGCCTGTAAACATGTCTGCATTGTATTTTCTGATTTGAAACATACATGTTGTCTTAAGCCAGGTATGAGCAATGCTACTGAGGGCAGACAAGATCTGTAGTTACACAAACAGAGTTAAAATATTTGACCTAAAGAAACCTCAAACGGGGTCCCCACTTGTACTGTATACCAGAAATGTGTGCATGGCCCCAAACAGCCAGTCCCTGGAAACAAATACTTCAGCTGCTAACGACCCCACAATGACATCAAACCAGACTAGTGTGTGTTACCAGGACTACTCAATGAAACCTGTTAAATTCAGAGCATTTGAAGAAAATATTACATTTCTTCCAATATAACTGTACTGACAAATCTCTGAGACATCTCAGTAAAGACTAGAAGACCAATGACGAGAAGTTCTGACATAAATACCTTTTCCTTAGAGGACTTGGACTTGGGTGGAACTTGAGCCAATGAGCCAACATGCTAAGCACCGACACCCTCAGTCATACTTGGTTCTTTGACAACCTTAGGAAAAGAAGAAAAGTGACTCTTAATACTGTAAAAATACTGGTTTACATTTGGGCAAATCCAATGACCACCTAAACAACAACATATAAAACCAGTGACTAATCAAAAGAAATGCAGCTATAGATTAGCATGGTACATTGTTGATGAATCTTAGCTGTAATGTTCACCAAAAAACCATTTCTGGTTCCGTTTATCAGTGATCCTTCATCAAAATGTCTAAAATTTCTGTACCAATTTGACCGGTTCAAATGTTTACCTAAGATTACATCACATAATTGGCCTGTAAACATGTCTGCATTGTATTTTCTGATTTGAAACATACATGTTGTCTTAAGCCAGGTATGAGCAATGCTACTGAGGGCAGACAAGATCTGTAGTTACACAAACAGAGTTAAAATATTTGACCTAAAGAAACCTCAAACGGGGTCCCCACTTGTACTGTATACCAGAAATGTGTGCATGGCCCCAAACAGCCAGTCCCTGGAAACAAATACTTCAGCTGCTAACGACCCCACAATGTAATCAAACCAGACTAGTGTGTGTTATCAGGACTACTCAATGAAACCTGTTAAATTCAGAGCATTTGAAGAAAATATTACATTTCTTCCAATATAACTGTACTGACAAATCTCTGAGACATCTCAGTAAAGACTAGAAGACCAATGACGAGAAGTTCTGACATAAATACCTTTTCCTTAGAGGACTTGGACTTGGGTGGAACTTGAGCCAATGAGCCAACATGCTAAGCACCGACACCCTCAGTCATAATTGGTTCTTTGACAACCTTAGGAAAAGAAGAAAAGTGACTCTTAATACTGTAAAAAGACTGGCTTACATTTGGGCAAATCCAATGACCACCTAAACAACAACATATAAAACCAGTGACTAATCAAAAGAAATGCAGCTATAGATTAGCATGGTACATTGTTGATGAATCTTAGCTGTAATGTTCAACTAAGAAACCATTTCTGGTTCAGTTTATCAGTGATCCTTCATCAAAATTTCTAAAATTTCTGTACCAATTTGACCGGTTCAAATGTTTACCTAAGATTACATCACATAATTGGCCTGTAAACATGTCTGCATTGTATTTTCTGATTTGAAACATACATGTTGTCTTAAGCCAGGTATGAGCAATGCTACTGAGGGCAGACAAGATCTGCAGTTACACAAACAGAGTTAAAATATTTGACCTAAAGAAACCTCAAACGGGGTCCCCACTTGTACTGTATACCAGAAATGTGTGCATGGCCCCAAACAGCCAGTCCCTGGAAACAAACACTTCAGCTGCTAAAGAGCCCACAATGTAATCAAACCAGACTAGTGTGTGTTACCAGGACTACTCAAAGAAACCTGTTAAATTCAGAGCATTTGAGAAAAATATTGCATTTCTTCCAATATAACTGTACTGACAAATCTTTGAGACATCTCAGTTAAGACTAGAAGACCAATGACAAGAAGTTCTGACATAAATACCTTTTCCTTAGAGGACTTGGACTTGGGTGGAACTTGAGCCAATGAGCCAACATGCTCAGCACCGACACCCTCAGTCATAATTGGTTCTTTGACAACCTTAGGAAAAGAAGAAAAGTGACTCTTAATACTGTGAAAAGACTGGCTTACATTTGGGCAAATCCAATGACCACCTAAACAACAGCATATAAAACCATTGACTAATCAAAAGAAATGCAGCTGTTGATTAGCATGGTACATTGTTGATGAATCTTAGCTGTAATGTTCAACTAAGAAACAATTTCTGGTTCCGTTTATCAGTGATCCTTCATCAAAATTTCTAAAATTTCTGTACCAATTTGACCGGTTCAAATGTTTACCTAAGATTACATCACATAATTGGCCTGTAAACATGTCTGCATTGTATTTTCTGATTTGAAACATACATGTTGTCTTAAGCCAGGTATGAGCAATGCTACTGAGGGCAGACAAGATCTGTAGTTACACAAACAGAGTTAAAATATTTGACCTAAAGAAACCTCAAACGGGGTCCCCACTTGTACTGTATACCAGAAATGTGTGCATGGCCCCAAACAGCCAGTCCCTGGAAACAAACACTTCAGCTGCTAAAGACCCCACAATGACATCAAACCAGACTAGTGTGTGTTACCAGGACTACTCAAAGAAACCTGTTAAATTCAGAGCATTTGAAGAAAATATTACATTTCTTCCAATATAACTGTACTGACAAATCTCTGAGACATCTCAGTAAAGACTAGAAGACCAATGACAAGAAGTTCTGACATAAATACCTTTTCTTGAGAGGACTTGGACTTGGGTGGAACTTGATCCAATGAGCCAACATGCTCAGCACCGACACCCTCAGTCATAATTGGTTCTTTGACAACCTTAGGAAAAGAAGAAAAGTGACTCTTAATACTGTGAAAAGACTGGCTTACATTTGGGCAAATCCAATGACCACCTAAACAACAACATATAAAACCATTGACTAATCAAAAGAAATGCAGCTGTTGATTAGCATGGTACATTGTTGATGAATCTTAGCTGTAATGTTCAACTAAGAAACAATTTCTGGTTCCGTTTATCAGTGATCCTTCATCAAAATGTCTAAAATTTCTGTACCAATTTGACCGGTTCAAATGTTTACCTAAGATTACATCACATAATTGGCCTGTAAACATGTCTGCATTGTATTTTCTGATTTGAAACATACATGTTGTCTTAAGCCAGGTATGAGCAATGCTACTGAGGGCAGACAAGATCTGTAGTTACACAAACAGAGTTAAAATATTTGACCTAAAGAAACCTCAAACGGGGTCCCCACTTGTACTGTATACCAGAAATGTGTGCATGGCCCCAAACAGCCAGTCCCTGGAAACAAACACTTCAGCTGCTAAAGACCCCACAATGACATCAAACCAGACTAGTGTGTGTTACCAGGACTACTCAAAGAAACCTGTTAAATTCAGAGCATTTGAAGAAAATATTACATTTCTTCCAATATAACTGTACTGACAAATCTCTGAGACATCTCAGTAAAGACTAGAAGACCAATGACAAGAAGTTCTGACATAAATACCTTTTCTTGAGAGGACTTGGACTTGGGTGGAACTTGATCCAATGAGCCAACATGCTCAGCACCGACACCCTCAGTCATAATTGGTTCTTTGACAACCTTAGGAAAAGAAGAAAAGTGACTCTTAATACTGTAAAAAGACTGGCTTACATTTGGGCAAATCCAATGACCACCTAAACAACAACATATAAAACCAGTGACTAATCAAAAGAAATGCAGCTATAGATTAGCATGGTACATTGTTGATGAATCTTAGCTGTAATGTTCAACTAAGAAACAATTTCTGGTTCCGTTTATCAGTGATCCTTCATCAAAATGTCTAAAATTTCTGTACCAATTTGACCGGTTCAAATGTTTACCTAAGATTACATCACATAATTGGCCTGTAAACATGTCTGCATTGTATTTTCTGATTTGAAACATACATGTTGTCTTAAGCCAGGTATGAGCAATGCTACTGAGGGCAGACAAGATCTGTAGTTACACAAACAGAGTTAAAATATTTGACCTAAAGAAACCTCAAACGGGGTCCCCACTTGTACTGTATACCAGAAATGTGTGCATGGCCCCAAACAGCCAGTCCCTGGAAACAAATACTTCAGCTGCTAACGACCCCACAATGACATCAAACCAGACTAGTGTGTGTTATCAGGACTACTCAAAGAAACCTGTTAAATTCAGAGCATTTGAAGAAAATATTACATTTCTTCCAATATAACTGTACTGACAAATCTCTGAGACATTTCAGTAAAGACTAGAAGACCAATGACAAGAAGTTCTGACATAAATACCTTTTCTTGAGAGGACTTGGACTTGGGTGGAACTTGATCCAATGAGCCAACATGCTCAGCACCGACACCCTCAGTCATAATTGGTTCTTTGACAACCTTAGGAAAAGAAGAAAAGTGACTCTTAATACTGTAAAAAGACTGGCTTACATTTGGGCAAATCCAATGACCACCTAAACAACAACATATAAAACCAGTGACTAATCAAAAGAAATGCAGCTATAGATTAGCATGGTACATTGTTGATGAATCTTAGCTGTAATGTTCAACTAAGAAACCATTTCTGGTTCAGTTTATCAGTGATCCTTCATCAAAATGTCTAAAATTTCTGTACCAATTTGACCAGTTCAAATGTTTACCTAAGATGACATCACATAATTGGCCTGTAAACATGTCTGCATTGTATTTTCTGATTTGAAACATACATGTTGTCTTAAGCCAGGTATGAGCAATGCTACTGAGGGCAGACAAGATCTGTAGTTACACAAACAGAGTTAAAATATTTGACCTAAAGAAACCTCAAACGGGGTCCCCACTTGTACTGTATACCAGAAATGTGTGCATGGCCCCAAACAGCCAGTCCCTGGAAACAAATACTTCAGCTGCTAACGACCCCACAATGACATCAAACCAGACTAGTGTGTGTTATCAGGACTACTCAAAGAAACCTGTTAAATTCAGAGCATTTGAAGAAAATATTACATTTCTTCCAATATAACTGTACTGACAAATCTCTGAGACATCTCAGTAAAGACTAGAAGACCAATGACAAGAAGTTCTGACATAAATACCTTTTCTTGAGAGGACTTGGACTTGGGTGGAACTTGATCCAATGAGCCAACATGCTCAGCACCGACACCCTCAGTCATAATTGGTTCTTTGACAACCTTAGGAAAAGAAGAAAAGTGACTCTTAATACTGTAAAAAGACTGGCTTACATTTGGGCAAATCCAATGACCACCTAAACAACAACATATAAAACCATTGACTAATCAAAAGAAATGCAGCTGTTGATTAGCATGGTACATTGTTGATGAATCTTAGCTGTAATGTTCAACTAAGAAACCATTTCTGGTTCAATTTATCAGTGATCCTTCATCAAAATGTCTAAAATTTCTGTACCAATTTGACCAGTTCAAATGTTTACCTAAGATGACATCACATAATTGGCCTGTAAACATGTCTGCATTGTATTTTCTGATTTGAAACATACATGTTGTCTTAAGCCAGGTATGAGCAATGCTACTGAGGGCAGACAAGATCTGTAGTTACACAAACAGAGTTAAAATATTTGACCTAAAGAAACCTCAAACGGGGTCCCCACTTGTACTGTATACCAGAAATGTGTGCATGGCCCCAAACAGCCAGTCCCTGGAAACAAATACTTCAGCTGCTAACGACCCCACAATGACATCAAACCAGACTAGTGTGTGTTATCAGGACTACTCAAAGAAACCTGTTAAATTCAGAGCATTTGAAGAAAATATTACATTTCTTCCAATATAACTGTACTGACAAATCTCAGACATCTCAGTAAAGACTAGAAGACCAATGACAAGAAGTTCTGACATAAATACCTTTTCTTGAGAGGACTTGGACTTGGGTGGAACTTGATCCAATGAGCCAACATGCTCAGCACCGACACCCTCAGTCATAATTGGTTCTTTGACAACCTTAGGAAAAGAAGAAAAGTGACTCTTAATACTGTAAAAAGACTGGCTTACATTTGGGCAAATCCAATGACCACCTAAACAACAACATATAAAACCATTGACTAATCAAAAGAAATGCAGCTGTTGATTAGCATGGTACATTGTTGATGAATCTTAGCTGTAATGTTCAACTAAGAAACCATTTCTGGTTCAATTTATCAGTGATCCTTCATCAAAATGTCTAAAATTTCTGTACCAATTTGACCAGTTCAAATGTTTACCTAAGATGACATCACATAATTGGCCTGTAAACATGTCTGCATTGTATTTTCTGATTTGAAACATACATGTTGTCTTAAGCCAGGTATGAGCAATGCTACTGAGGGCAGACAAGATCTGTAGTTACACAAACAGAGTTAAAATATTTGACCTAAAGAAACCTCAAACGGGGTCCCCACTTGTACTGTATACCAGAAATGTGTGCATGGCCCCAAACAGCCAGTCCCTGGAAACAAATACTTCAGCTGCTAACGACCCCACAATGACATCAAACCAGACTAGTGTGTGTTATCAGGACTACTCAAAGAAACCTGTTAAATTCAGAGCATTTGAAGAAAATATTACATTTCTTCCAATATAACTGTACCGACATATCTCTGAGACATCTCAGTAAAGACTAGAAGACCAATGACAAGACGTTCTGACATAAATACCTTTTCCTTAGAGGACTTGGACTTGGGTGGAACTTGATCCAATGAGCCAACATGCTAAGCACCGACACCCTCAGTCATAATTGGTTCTTTGACAACCTTAGGAAAAGAAGAAAAGTGACTCTTAATACTGTAAAAAGACTGGCTTACATTTGGGCAAATCCAATGATCACCTAAACAACATTAAACAAGCCATTCACTATTCAAAAGAAATGCAGCAGTCGATTAGCATGGTACATTGTTGATGAATCACAGCTGTAATTTTCGAGAAAGAAACCATTTCTGGTTCGGTGTGGCAGTGATCCTTCATCAAAAAGTTTCAAATTTATCTTACTTAAACCTAGAACTCTATGTCGGGACACAAGGAAAACAGCTTGCATGACAGGTAGCTAACGCCATCTTGTTAACATAAACTGAAGTAAATCTTCAATTTACTTCTGTTGTATGCCTTTGTTTCGCCTTACAGATTTTTAAAAAGAAGCTCGGCTAGTCTCACCATCCATTAAATCTTTTAACTAAACCGGTACATAAAAATACATTTGATATAAGAGTAATTACTTACCCTTCTGCGTGGTGAGCTGCTTTGCCCAGGGCTCTTTGTGAGTTCATTTAAAAGTGCGCTTCTTTTGTCACTCAGCGCGGCCCGGGTGGAGACAAGTAAAACACAAACTACAAGCTTCCACCCGTCCGGTATGTCTTGGTCTTTAAATCCAAATGATTCAATTATAAAGTAATTTAAAAGGACTGAGCGTTTGACTTGATGGCTTGGACAATAATTAACTATTTACGGTTTTAAAAGTAATTTGTTTTAAAAGCAGTTGGAATGCAAAGAATTGTAAATTTGTAATTGGTAAGTGAGGATTTTTTTCCTCCTGTCTTGTTTCGGCCTCCTTAAGTTTCTGTTATGTGTTTACATGTAATAGGTACAATCTGTTTCAAAGTTATTAGTTATTAGTTTTCACATAGCACATATTTTTTTCCCAATTTCTTTGTTTGATTTTAAATAAATTATATCAATTGGTACATTGCTGCAAATGACTATATCTGAAGAAGTGTGGTGGATTAAACTCGGCTTACTTAAGTGCTTGTACCCCTGCTCTCAACATTGACAAGCATGTTGTACCAAACATGTGTTAGCCATAGCATACATTTACATGGTATATTAAATTAAATTTTATTCAGTTTAAAATACTTTAATTAAATATAAATGAATTAGCTATTTTTTAGATACAATTAAGTTTTTTATGTGCCACTTGCACCTATGTATGAATCATTGAAACATTGTCCATTATTAATTTACTAACTACTGAATGACATCAAACTAGGAATTATAGAGCCTGCTCATTCTGCCCCAGATGTCCACATTGTTGGTTACTATATTTATTGCTTAAAGATTTAATTTCTTTTCTCCCAAACCAATAGTCTCATTCAGATCAAGAGGAAGGGTTGATCTTTCCAACTGCTATTTTCTCTTTCTGGTACACTTGTGGCTTTCTGTAGAGTTGGTTTTATGTTCATCTTTTGGTATCGATTCTGCCTTCGAGCAAATGGTTTTCTGAGTGTAAATGTCTGGTTACCTGATTCTTTAGATATTTTGTATTTCTTAACTATTTCATCAGTCCATCAATCAAGTTTATTTGTATAGCACATTTCAGCAACAAGGCAGTTCAAAATGGTTTATGTAATTAAAACAAAAATATAAATTCATAGAACACACAGTCTACAATGAAAACTTTTTAACTATTTTTAAGATTCTGAGGATTCAGGTCAGAGTCCTTCACTACTCTCAGATTTAGGACTTGATCTCTAGTTTCTACCTGTAATAACTGAAGCTGTGTGCTGACTCTAGATCATTCCTTTTTATGTCCAAGGATAACTTCAGTTTTGTTTCTGTTCAGCTGAATAAAGTTTTGACACATCCAGCCATTTTTTCTAAGCATCTTTTCAGTGCTTGAATGGGTTCTGAGTCACCTAATGACATTGTAATGTAGAGCTGTCTATCATCTGGCATAGGTTTATAATCTCTTCTAAGCTTTTGTAGTTTAGTGTATGCATCCTAGTAATGCCAGCATCTTGCCAAGATCTAAGATCAGGACCACCCTCTACTGTCAGATCCACCAATGTTATCTGAGGTGAAAAATTGTTATTCTGACAAAACATGTTCCTCAGAATGCCCCATGCCTTAATAGTATTAGTAATTAGAAAGTTATCTTTGACAATGAGTGGGAATTCTCGGTTTTGTTTAACATATTTATCGGGTGACAAGGTTTACAAACACTTTCCTCGATCTCAAGCCATTACAGTGTTTTTGGGTAGCCCACACTGAAATAATTCTTACATGTAAAGACAGTACATAGTTTTCAACCCTGGGCAGGCCCTATCAACTCAAGGTTTAGGGAAGTTGTAAGACTTTAGTTTTAATTTTAAATTTTCTACCTGAACAAATAAATTCTGATATTGCTTTATTGATTCCAGCTAAATCTTTAGAGTCAATAAACAAAAACAACATAGACATTGGATAAATTAAATTAGGGTGAATTATCACCTTAATAAGGCTAACTCCCCCCAGAAAGGATAAGGGGAGCTTCTTCCATCTCACCAACTTATCCTTAATATGAATAATTGTAGGACTGATGTTTTCGGAGTACAGCTGACTAATTCTAGATCCAATTCGTTTTCCTAGATATTTTAATCTTGTAGGAGCCCATCAAAATGGCTTGATGAATACTGATTTTCCCTGGTCACAAGCATTTAAAGGCATTATTTCTGATTACTATAATTTACCTTATACCCAGATATTTTACCAAATTTTGTTGACACAATCAATTAGAGCCGAGGTAGATTTCACAGGGTCTGTCAAAGTTTAAATTATATCATCAGCGTATAATAATATTTTATATTTTATACAATTTTGTTCCTATTAATATACCTTTAATATTATTGCTTTGTCTAATTGCAATTGCAAGTGGCACTACATCCAAAGAGAAAAGTAGCAGAGAAAGACAGCTTCCTGCGCCGTCCCCATTTCCAGGCCACAGGGTGTTGACAAGAGGCTATTTGTCAAGATGGATACTGTGGGCTTTTTATAATGAAGTTTTATCCAGTTTATAAAATTTTCTCAAAGTCCAAATCTTCTAAGCAGTTCAAACATATACTCCAGTTTGACACAGTCAAAGGCCTTCTCAGCATCCATTGAGACAATGATGCCTGGTATTTCTGTCTGATTTTTGGTCACTATAACTGGGTTTACTTTTAAATGATGAGGTCATAGCTCCATCTACCTTTCTACCCTGAATGAGCCTTACTCTCACAAATAAACATGCTGCCATTCTGCAGTCTTGTCAGATCTGAAATGGAAAAACCCGCCAAACTAATTTTAGTGTTAAGGATATTAAAATAAATCTTATGAAAATCCTCAGTTTCCTGTCAGCTCTGGAACAAGTTGTTTGATTTAATTTTCCACATCTATGGTCCATAACAAAGTTATTATTTTCAAGTTATCTACCATTATACTGTTGATAGTTGCTCTTAGTCATTTTTTCTGAATAGTATGTAAAATTAGCCCAATGTATTTGTAGTCAGGCAAAAACAGTAAATATATAGTTTGCTTGAAAATGTACATTTGTGCAGTTATTCAAGTTTTATTTCTTTTGACTTGGTATTTAGACACTACTACAAAGGAAGGTCTTGTGGCAATAAACTACTGACTTTATTTAAACAACATGGGCAGAAATATTTAACTAAAATTACACAAAATTAAACAAAACATTTTAATGACGACATGAATGAAAAAAATAGGAGAGCTGTACATTTTCCATTCCCTTTGAACTGAATGAGTTCCTGATGTTACCACAAGTCAGAAGCAATCATTTAAAGAGTCATTTAATATAATTTAAGGCAATAAAGTTTTTACTTATCAATAATTAATGATGGTCTGAAGAGACAATGGTATTTTGACAAGACTTTTACCCTACAGTTTCTGCATGCATAAAACAAAATTATGCTGGTATATGAAGATTATGGCGGTTTCAGTAATAAGCTACCATGTCCTAAAATACTTTTTTTTACAGATTTTTTAAAGAATATTTACTACATTATTGACATAAATGTCAATGTAACACTAAGCAAGTTAACAACCAATCTGCAATAACGCTAATGATTCCAAATGTGAAGGTTATAAATCAACAAATAGTAAATAAAACTATTTCAAGTCATTTAAAACAATCCGCAAAAGTAGATTTTTATTTGTCCCTTCAATGTCACTAAAGTCAGATTAGTGTGTATAGTGTGTGTAAGTGTGTGTTTCTGCAGTACCACAACCCACCACTAGAGGCCGATACTGAGTGACTACCGTATACACACTTATACACAAACCGTTGGTTTTTGTGAATTATAAGGACTTGTCTGAAAATTTGACAGAGCATCCTCCTGACCTTCTTTTCATTGAATTCAATGCAAACTTTGTGGGGACCAGGTTTTTGGTCCCCACAAAAAATTTGGTCCCCACACCGTGAGTGTGCTGTCTTGCTGTGGTCCCCTCTATGTAGCAAAAACAAACACACACGCACACACACCACACACACACACACACACACACACACACACATATGCCAGGTTTGAAGTCTGGCCTTAGCCCTTTGCTGTACAACCATCTTGCTCTGCCTGAAGATGTTTCGCTCTTCACTCTTTGTCTCCATCTATTGCTCTTTTGCAGGACCGGCGTCTATTAGCAACTCACATCACAGAACCTTGGCAATTAAAACGGATGTGCAACACCGTCTCCTCATGAGGAGAGAGAGTAACGAGAAAGGATATAGGAACGGGAGGGGACATGAGTCAGAAATGAAGAGAGGAAAAAAGAAAGAGAGGAATTATAAGAGGGAAAATGTTCGGCACCACCTCTCCTTCAAAACCAGGACTGATACTGTGTCTATTGATCTTTATTACAATAGCAGCAAGCTGTAAAATGTTTGATGGTTTTGTACAGATCTTAGTCCCCCTCATCCATAATTACTGCTACACATGTAGAACCAAGGGCAACTTCAGAAGGGGCGCTGTTTGAAAAGCTGCTGCCAGACTGCAGGGATGATGGGAAATCTCTGCGGGGCCTCACGGTAGCTTCGAGCCCTGAGGCTATCATTCCTCCTGCCGAACACCTGAAGCAACTTAAGTTTTACAGAGATCAAATTATGAAGCTGATTTTAAATAAGAAATGAGGCCAACCAGGTACCCTTACTCAGAGAGAAATTTTCTTTTATTTAGGTTTTTAATGGGTTTGTGCAGTGACCTAAACACTGTCAAGTGTGTTTTAGGTCCTAATGTTGACAGAGCCAACTGGAGCATGCATGTACTGCTTATCCATATCAGTAAAATATCTGATGTTTTTTTGCATTGAATGTCCTTATATTTAAATCTAAAATAAAGTGTAAATGTGCAGCTATATATACGATACTACATTATGTAGTGATCAACTGAGTTTGGACAAAAGGTTCAGCATAACCAAACGACTATGAAACATGAATACATCTTCATTTGGTTTTCCATAGTTTTTCAAATTGGATAAGAATTTTTAAAACAAGATTTTTCAAACAAAAACAACCATTTTGAATTATGAAAGTCAAAAGCTTTCACCACGCAGTTTGTCACATATTCCTTCTAGCTGCGATTGAGCAAAAAGTTCCAAGAACAGTTTTCACTTCTTCATACCAAAAAAGTATTTTTCATGTCTTGTTACAGTTTTTACATGTTGTAGGATTTTGTTTCACCTTTGGCTGGAAAGTGGAAGTTGGGGGATTCAACCGTACAGCAGAGCAGTCCTGATCAGTCGTTTCTGCATCCGGTTCACTTATAGTGGGCAGAGGTCTATGGTTTCAGGTGGAGCAGAGTTTGCAAATTCAGACTAGACAAAACTGACCGGATGTCCAAGCAAACAAGCTAGATATTGTTTGCTGTCCCAGCACCTTCTAGAACCATCTCACAGTGTTAACGTTAACTTTTTAAGAAATTACACATTTCCAATGGGGACATGCTCTATGGGCGTGGATAGAGAGAGCACTTTTGTGCAAAGATGATCTGTATGAGAAAGTGGAGGAGCTCCACAGTGGTAGACAGGTAATACGAAGCCCTCCTTGTAAACAAAACATTCTCTCCATTAAAAACAACCTTTGACTATACATGTTCACTGACAAAATAAAGACGAGGTCCACTTGGGAGAGCATCAGATAGACATGGACAGATGAAAACTGGTCATGATGCAACATGGGTTGGAAGAAAGAAGAGGGCAGAATTACAAACAGCATCCAAGTGAGATGATTGTTGCTTCCAGCAGACGCAAGCAAGACGCAGCGGTCTTTAGCCTGGCATGGCCTGAATAATGCATCACTCCCTCTGTAGCTGGGCAGATATATGGGTGAGGGGAGCACTGATTTCTGCCCCCTGGCATTGTTGGAGATATGAATAATGGATAGGTTAAATGCTTGTGCTAAGAATGAATTAGGATATGCTTTGTTCCATGGCTGTATTTGTGTAATTATTGGCTTTGGACTCTACAAAGAGAACAAAGACGGTGTTAAATTGGGAGGCAGAGAACCTCTGATCTCATTGTGGACCATGTACATCTATGGTAAGCTCCAGCTGAATTTCTCTCTTCTACCGAAAGCTGAAGCCTCTGGTGTCATCCGACTGCATGCCATTGATTAACATTTAACAACTGGGGAATACTTTGTCACAGGAAAGCAAAGCAAACTTTGAGCTCTTGAAAGCAAAAGTAGAAATACAGAGAGTTTGAAAAAGGGAAGGGAGGGGATTTTAAAAAGGCAAAGAAGAGCAGAAAGACAGGCCTGATACACACTACATAAGAATCATTTCCACATAGCCCATCATATATTTCTCATGAAGCCCTGACAGAGTACTTCAGACACAGCCATTGGTTGTCTAGGAGAGACAGACTGCAAAAGTCAGGATGAACAACTGGTTCCTGCCTTTCTTTTCTGTCCTCCTCTGTTTCCTGCTGTCTCTCTGTTTTTCTGCCTCTCCAGACTCGGCCACTGCTCTCCCTGGGCAACACAGCCTGGGAAGACGGAAGGAGGATGTAAGTGGGCAAGCAGCATGGGCAATGGCCAGCACTGGAAAAGAGGTTGGTCACCCTGCTGGTTTTGCTGGTGAAGCTGTGCACACTGCCAAAGAGCAGTGGATCACAGTCGGGCCTGATTTTAGACAGTCTGACAGATCTCCTGCACACCCCGAGAACTCGGGGAATCTGTGCTCCAATCATACATCACCCCCAGCCACAATCTACATTTTCTCTCTCTCTCTCTCTCTCTCTCTCTCTCTCTCCGTTTGTTAGGTGAAGCTATCTTCGGTCGTGTCTCTTCATCCTTCGCCGCTTGGAATCTCCTTCCATCTTTTCCGCCTGCTTTCACTTCAGCTCTCCTTTCTCTTATTCTCTCATGTCTCCTACTCCTTTTGAGATTCAATAAGAGCCCTGGAGGCAGGAGAGAGAAAAAACAGGGGGCGGGTGGGTGTAAAAACATCTATGGCTTTATTTACAAAGGGCCCAGGTATTGCCCAGCGTTAAATCCAGGGGAAATGATTTATTTTCCGCCCATGTGTGGCACTGATCCTCGAGGCGTAACTCAGCAGTCGACCGGCCTCATGCTTGCAATTTACAGTGGCTGCAGAGGCTCATAAAGGAAGAATGGATTAATCTGGAACACGACATAAACAATACGACTCTGACAGCCCTATTAAAACCTGTGCTACTCAGCATCAATTCTCTTTCACACTTTACGTCTATCTGTTTCTCTCTCTCTGGGTTTTCTGCAGTCATTGGTTGTTGAAGGGACTCTCAGTGGAAACTCTGGAAAACTGACCAGAGCTCACACCCCCGTCACTGTGATTCCCAGAGTATCAGATTCAAAACAAGGGGCTGCTGCACATCTACATATGGCAACCGGACCTTCTAACTGTTTAAGTTTTGGACATCATCAGGGATATCAGATGTACTCTGTCCACATTAGAGGCTCCCACAGTGCTCGTTAGGGCCGGGCCTAGAAAGGCTTCCTGTCCCAAACACCAGCGGCTTCTCGTTTTCCATGAACTGGACTTCTTTTGGGAATGTGCTATGCTCGCCCCTTTTTTAGATATATGCATGGATTTGAAGTGACACAAGATACAGATTAGTATAAGACGCACATGGATGCGTGTTCACGCACACACACACACACATACACACACCCATACACGCAGACTTGGACATCTCCAAACAGTTGTCAGCTGCTCCCTGAACCCCTTGGGGAAAGATCACTCAGCATCTCCAAAGACCTCTAATAACTGATAGCATTCATATACTCACATACACAGCTTGTCATTTTGCGAGCTCCATCTCAGTCAGAAACAGGTGTAAGCCACACAGAAAACACTCACACAGAGGCAGAACCTTTTTAACCGCGGGAGTTTTTCAACACAAAAAACACAAACTTTCAAGATGGCAACCCATCCCAAGAAGACGAGACAAGCAGGCCCGAAAAGAAAAAAGAGAAACGTTCCGATCAAGAGGCACAGTTACTAATTCATGTCCAGCTATGGATGAAAGCTTCAGGAACGTAAGGCAGAGAACAGACCTGAAATTGAAATCAATAAGTTCATTAGACTGCACAGGCTGTTCGTGCTGCAGCCTCCACTTCCCCTGCAGACATACACAGCAACACACGAAAAGACAGGGACGAAACAAGGTTTGACCTATGTCCACTAGCCAAGCATTCCATTTATTTAGCCCTTATCGCAGCAGCGATCTGAAGAAGCAGCTACACGCTGATAACACCCCAGGATAATAGCAAGACCAGACAGGGCCTGACCAAAGAATGACAGCCGAAAGAAAAGAGAAAGTGAAATAAAGGAAAACGCATCTGGAATCCTCTTGACGTTCACTCCCTTTTTTTCTTTGTGTACATGCTCACAATGCTGAAACATGAGGGGCTCCGAGGAAACTTTTGCATGGCTTGTTTTCTGCAGCCGCCTCTCTTGTTTGAGCCTGTAATTTAGTGGATCCCCATCAATAAGTGAGAGAAACGCTTTGTGGATTCCTGGCCTGACAGCTAACAAGACCCAGGCTCTATCTGCAACAAACAGACAGAATAGCAAACAATGTTGTCTGTGTGTGCACGCTGAGCTATCCATGAATGCAGCTCATGATTCATGTACGCTACTGTCGAAGCTATCGCCGCAAAGGCTACACGGGAGCTAGCATGTGTCGTACAGGCGTTGGGAAGAAAAACTTTTTACTATTTAGGTGACCTGAATAGGTTTTCTTCTGTAGTTCTTCTTCCTTTACAGCAATAATCTCCAAAGCCCTGCAGGGAAGTATAGCTCAGTGCAGCTGATGTCCTCCACCTGAAACTAGACCCGTAATAGCTCCAGTCTGAACCGGCAAGGCCCCACAGCCTGTGTCACGCCGCTTCCCATTGCTGATTTATGCCTACGAGTTCATAGGGTTTAACATGCCAAGTATCCTCACAGTAACACACACAAATGGCAGCGCACACAAAATCAATGAGGCACAAATTGTTCGTGACCTGAGCTCAACTTGCAGCGATAGAGGCCAAACCTGTATTCAAGGGCGTCTTTATCACGTTTAAAGACGGCTTTTCACCCACAGATTAATGCTCGTGCCTTAAGTGGCCTGGCTAAACCAAGACTGTATCTCCGTCCGCAGAAATGAAATACAAATGGACTTCACAAAAGAAATCCTTCATTTCAATCCTCCTTATCCTAATACCCGAGCAATTCTGTAAAACATTTATTTTAAAGCATTTTCAATAAAGAAGCGAGAAACTATTGCAACCTCCCCCCACCCCCAATTATTGAAGTTTGAGAATTTGCCGTCCCAGGAGGTTACTGGGAACAGTACGTTTGGCAAGCTCCTGTTCACTAAAGAGTTCAACAGAAGCCAAAACATTTGTTACAGACTCATTTCATTTCCTGGTTAAAACGCCCAGGACTGCGAGGCAAAAGCGTGAACATGAGTTTACACAGAAAGGCTCAAAGGAAACCAAGCATCAAGCTTTTCCCTCAACAGAAACAGGAGCTGCTTTGGACCTCCGGTGGAAAATAGGAGGGGGGCCAGTTTAGAAAGGATTAGACTGTAGCTACACTCAGCGGCCACTTTATTAGGTGCAGCTGCTAAATTGTTTAACACAAACAGCAAATCAACCAATCACGGAGCAGCGTCTCACTGCATTTAAGTACCTAGAGGTGGTGAAGACAGCTTGGTTGGGGAAGTTCGAGCCAAGCATTAGAACGGGGAAGAAAAGGGATTCGAGAGTCTTTGAACTTGGCCTGGTTGTTTGTGACAGGGGCGTTTTCAGAACGTCTGAGGACTACATCCAGCAAGCACACAAACAATTTCAAACTAGATTCTTGAACATGAAAGTTCAATGTTGTCTCCACAGTCACAACATCTCAACCCAACAGGGCAGCTTGGGGAGTTCTGCATCATGGATGTACAGCAGCTATGATGTTCATCATGCCAATAACTTCTGACATCTACCTAATAAAGTAGCTGGTGAGTGTAGATGGGCAGCTAGCAATATAGTAAGGCAGCGCTTCAGTCTGAAAGCTCTCATGCTGCGTAAACAGAAGCTAATGCAGGATCTCTGCCGGCTGGCTGGACATACAAACATCCGTGAAGTTTGAAGCACATCTAAACAAATTTTTCTCATTGTACTACCACTAACAGCCTTGCTTTTCCAAGGATTTTCCTCTTTTCTCTCTCGGTCAGAATCTACAGCTAAGCTTCAATATTATTCCGACTACACAGGAGTTTGTCCAGGGGCGGCTAAAGCTTATCCATATTTAAGGCCTGGAACTCACTGGAAGGGCCTAGCCCCAGGCACACGAACATCTTGGCCACATATATATACAGGAGGCAGTGCCGTCCAAGAAGCTGCTGTTGACCATTTATTTATGAAGTCAAAGCTCTGTGGCAACACTCTATCCACTCTGAAACAACTTAAAGCGGTTACATCCAGGCTGAATATTTCATGTCTGAATCGCAGCTCGTTTTGAGTCCTCTTCAAGGCAAGAATGGAGGGGAGAGATGCAGGCCAGGTGAAGAAAGAGAGGGGTCACTGCAGGTGATGCAAGACCCCTCTCTAACCCGGTCAAAAACAGGTGGGGCTGTAGAAGAGAAAGGGGAAAATAAAGGAAGGGAGAGAGGATGCCACTTACAGGGCTCCTCAAGGTTAGAAGAAGGAGAGGCTTAGTATTCTCTTTATGTGTCTCGTCTTGAGCGAGGACTGACTCGCACTCACTCCCATCACTGCCATCTCTGAAAACAAACTGAGAAAAAAAAACATGGTAAAGTGAAAAACAGGACCACAGAAAACGAAACGTTGTTTTGCATAAACGTGACGACACCCTGAAGTTCTCCAGAACATGTGGAGGGACACGGTCCATTGAGAAGCCTCGATTAAAAAGCTGACATCCTCACTGTAAATGCTAATGCACACAAGGCAGCAAAAAAAAAAAAAAAAAAATCTAACAAACACAGACTCCTTCTTCCTTCCTCCACTGTCTCCACTTTGCTCTCTTTCATTTTGATCTCTCTTTCCATGAGAAGAGAAGCTGCTGGCAGGTGGCTGTGTGCAAAGGTATTGAGGTCTATGAAATATTTACCAAAGCAATAATGACTCCCTGGACAGAGTGAGCAGGAGAAGAAGGCAAGAGGAGGAGAGGGAGGCGGGCAGGTGGGGGGGGAGCAAAGCGAGAGATGGAGAGAGATGAGGGGCTATCTCCTGTTTTTTATTTAAACAGCAAGATGATAACGGAAAAATTTAAATCTGAGAATATTGCCTGGTTTTGGCATAACCATCAGATGCACTACTATTCAAAATTTGGGATGAAAAAAATTTGAAAATACATTAAATGAACTTTAAAAATTTAAAACAGGAACATAATGCCTTTCAAAGTTACTTTTCTACATTTTGCAACAAGCTTCAAAGTATTTTATCTAGAATTTATGTTCATCTCCTGGGTATGGATCAACCTTTGTGTTATGCACAGTAGTACATAACTGCAAAGTGAACAAAGGAGGACAAATATAATGTAGGATGTATGTATTCTACCCCCTATGATGCAAACAGGTTCAAGTTCAGTTCACTTGAACTTGAGCTAGTCTTAAGCTCATTGTCTTCCACCTGTGTGTGAAAATGCGATTCTGTGAAGACCTCAGAAGTTTGTTGGAGAGCCTCATCACGAGGACAAAGGCGAAGCGCAAATAATTGTAGCAGACTGTTGTGTGTGTTGAAAGCAGGTTTGGTGATTAAAACAATATCCAAAGCTGTTCCATCCGTCATCCTAATAGAGTTTGGCATAACTGCAAACCTAGCCATCCACCTGTGATGATAAGTACAGAAATGAGAGCACTAATCAGAGAAGCAGCTAACGGACAGGGACATGGTAACTCTGGAGGAGCTGGAGAGATCCAGAGCTCAGGTGGAAGAATCTGTGTCACAGCAGCATCACATCGTGGGGATGCATTTCCTCAGTGGGCAGAGAAAAACCTGTCACAGCTGACATGAAGATGTATGCAGCCAAATAAAGGATGTGAAACTATGGGACATGATCACCTTTGTTGACCTTGTCTTAGTTCAAACTTACATCTAAACAAGAATTGTCAGCAAAACCTGAAAATATTTGTCCAGAGATGCTTTGCATCCAATTTGACTTTGCTTTAACAATTTTAAAAAGCAGCGCTGGCAAAGATGTCGGCCTCCTGATGTACAAAGCCTTCAGGAGTCAACGAGTCTTGGAATGAGCCGTCCTCCTGAGTCAGCAGTCAGAGGAACAAGGAAACGTGCCACACTTTTCAGATGTGTAAACATCTCATGTGTGTCAGTATTTTTGCTGTAGGCAGCGTTTCTGTGTCTGTTGGTATGCAAAGAGCAGGTTGATTAAATACACAGCATATTGACTCATAAAAAAAAAGAACTAAAATAACGTGAATCATTTGCAAGTACAAACTCGGGAGGAAAGTCGTACAATAATCCGTCCTTGTAATACTACCTCTCCACGGCTGTTGAAAAGTTAAACTTCTAGGACGGGCGCTCCTGCTGCGAGTCTTTAATGCAGAGGGCCTCCTCTTGTTTGCAGAGAGGACTCGGCACCACACTGTGGGCCGGTTTGATCCGGACAGCCAGCAGAGGCTGCTTCAGAAAAAGCCAGGGGGAAGGAAACCCTACTGAAGCGCCAGTGTTTTCCCTTCATAGCGGTGCCAGGATGTTGGGGTGGCTCAGAACAACAGTGAGTTCTCTAACCTGAGACTCAGGATCGAGGATGGAAGGAAGGGCTGCCTCAGCACTGCAGAGGTAGGGGGTCCGTTTGGATGTGTCTACAATGGGAGAGAGGTGCAGACGGAGAGCCGGGGTTGGGACAAACAAACATGAACCCTTGCTCTGTTTAATGCTGCTACAAATCCTGGAAGAAATAAGGTCGAGTTCTAAATATGTTCAAGAAGTCTATAGATCGAATTAAATTCCACAAGAAATTCAGAGTTGCACATTAAAAATAATGATCGCTCCTCCCACATCATGATAATTTGCATCACTTTCTTGTGGCAGTGTGCTACTAGCAGGGAGCTCTGCTGCATGTAAGCGTGGAAGATTTATGTCAGAGTGCGAGTATGTATCCAAAACATGACACTCCCTTTGTACTCCCTGAAGCGAGAGGCTACACTTCCTGATCAGCAAGCCTGACACACTGGACAGCTGACCCCTGACCCCTCATTTCACCTGAGCCACAGAGCGACCCCAGAGCCCATTCTCCAGCTCCTGCAGGGTCGCTCGGGTCACCGTTGACACAGCAGTACTGTGTTATGCTGAGCTTGGAGAGCCTCCTCACATCAGCAGCGCGCCTTCACTCAGGAAATCAGTGTCAGACCAAATGGATGCTCTGTCTGTACGCAGGAATGTGTTTGTGTGCATCTGCTTTGTGAATATCGCCTTTTTATTTTTTTTTTGCTCCTTCACCCATTGCAGTGGACACAACAAAATGTTTCTCTTTTTACTTCCTCAACTGCTTTTCCTTTCAGTCCCTTGAAGGTACATCTTTTAAATTATAGATTAAGTCAGAAAATCCATGTTATTCCACGGAATAACTTTATTATGCTCTAAAATATTAGCATTTTTGTGACCTTGACAACTGTCATTTCCAAAAATGGCAAATGCGAGTTATCATATGTCAAAGTCCTAATACGAATGGGCTATTGTTTATTATTTAGAAATTAAGAATCTGTAATAATTAATTGATGACTGAATATTCATAAATGTTAAACTTTAGGTCTTAACTTATATTCAATAGAATTATTATGCGTTTAAAATGTCAAAACAACTTTAGCAAGAAGTCTTATATTGAGTGGAATTTATAGATACATTTGTTTTATTATGTTCCTTTAAAGTAAACATATTTTAATGTGAATAAATCATAACTACATTCATCAATAGGATCAGTTTTCTTCTTAAGATCCTTAAACGACGTGTAATTATTTTTTGACTATAACTTTAAAAACCTTAATCTTGAAAATCTGATGACTTTCTGTGAAAACAATCATTCACTGGAAAGAAAAAAAGGATTCGCCGTTCAGCAAAACAAAAAAAAAAACATTCAGTTTAACAAAACATAACAACTCTACAGCATCTTTATTAAAACAAAGACTACTTTATTCCCGAGCATATGCAGCAGAAAGTCCGATCAAAAACCTGGATGGAAAAAATGGTGTCATTTATGATACTTGCTTTATTGGTGCTTTTTTAAATGAGCCCCTCTGTATGAACTGTAATTGATCAGTAAAACAGAGTGTGGTGAGGCTAAGCTTATGGCCCACGTCTTGACAAATGACTAGACATGGCCCTAAAAGCTGACCTGCACACTACTGCAGAGGAAAAAACAACAACACAACAGCGAGGACACGAGTGGAGGAAAAAAAATCCATGCAGGCGGAGCGAAGACGCATTTCGTTTGATGAGGGATATTGAACACCAGGAAGACCGGCAGGCAATTACAATGATTGGAGTTCTGTGCCTCGTGCAAAGCACAAGGCAGAGATTGTGAGGAGGAAGAAAGTCCACACCTTCTTGCTCCTGTGTCTACAGGGGCCTGACGCTTATTAGCATGCATGCTTTTACAGGCCGGGCCAAAGCAGTCAATGCACTCCACTTTATTTATTAGTAAATAGAGACAGATGGTGATGAGGGGTCGTATTGACTACCCATAGCCTTTTAAACAGTAATCAATAGCAGAGGTGGAGCACTGAGATGCGGGGGCATTAACTCAAATCAGCCACGACTGCCGGATTTTGTCACACCGAGCAGCATACTGACTCTTTTAACTAGCGTGGCAGCACAAAAATGTAATTCACAGTTGACTTACAGGACCTGACGGGTGTCAACATATTTATAAGAGGATGCAATGCACTATTGATCCCATTGATTAGCTGAGCAGGCATGTCGCCGGGTTTTATTTTGGTGGCAGAACAGCATTAGGAGTAGCAGGGGCCTCAACTAAACTGCAGCCTGGATCAATGTGGAGATGTGTTGAGGCTGTTTGTGACAAGCTGAACCTGACGGATGGACACACCAGCACAGTTTATCTGTAAGAGGGGGAGGAGAAAAGACAGTATAACTGATTTGTTTTACTGGTGTAAAGTGTTAGAAACCTTGTTAAAATGTACTCTTAAAATAATAATAAAAAAAAAAGCCATCTGTGTAAGTCACTGAGGGATATCACAGAGGACTTGGTTTACAGAAGCAGTACAGGTTGTATTGTATCTGAGAACAAGTCCTTTGTCTCCAAAAAAAGAAAAAACACATAGAAGGTATTTGTGAAGACGACCAGGATGGACTGGAGTGATCAGGTGTGGTCTTTAAGCACCAGCTACGTATCTGGACGAAATCTCCAAACTGCGACAACAAAGCAGATTTGAACTATGAATCATCTTCTCCGCCACTTCCCAAAGGTGCTCTGATAGATTGAGAGCTGGTGACTCTGAGAGACCAAAGAAATATGGCAAATTCCTTGTCATGTGTTGCAGATGATCAAAGCCTTGTGATATTGTAGCATTTATGATGCTGCAATCACGCTAAAATGAGATGATAACTGTTTAAAGTAAGGGTCAATATATCAGAAAACCTAAAGGTACGACTCAGGGATGATCAGAGCTGAATTAACACACCAGACACAGAAAAACAGTGCAGAAGGTTTATATTGTAGTTGGAAAAATGATTTTCAATACATACAGGATAAGCTTTCACTACTAGACAACTTGTTTAGTTTTACATTAACCACAAACATTTCCAATAAGTTGAATATCAAATTCTTTATTTAAAACAATGTCCATATGCTGATAAAGATCCTGACTATAACAAGCAGTAAAAGTCCAGTTCTGTTTCACCAGTAACCAGTCCAGGAATCAAAAGACTGAGTCAGTCTCCAGCAGGTTTAGATGTTGAGCATCCCTTTGGATGTGGTGGAGACGGACTACAATTCACCATTAACAGATAAAAAAAATATACATGTGCAGGATTCCTTAAATTTTGTTATAAATGAACAGTTGCTGAAGAAAAGTGCTCCACTGATTGCTATAATCCAGAAATCGTCACTATAGTTGCATGACGACAACAATGTATGGATTAGGCCATTGTATGAGCAGTTAATTTAAGTATATTATGAAGAATGGAGAACAAAGAAAGACAGATGGATAGATAGATAGATGGGGCATGTAGAGATCATTTCTCATCTCCAACACACAGCATTAGCGTGCTGGAGAGCAGCAGTCAGAGGTCGTCTCCAGCATCTATTAATAAATCTTTATCATCTTGCAGCGCTTCCTCCCTGTGCTCAACACTCACAGTCAAACTCAGAGCAACCCCGCCACCCCCCCTGTAACCCCTGCAGCCCCCGTGCACTGGGACCGGCTGAGCTGCAGTGAGCCGATGCCTTAAACCACCCACTGCCGAAGCAATTAAGAGTTTAACCTGGATGCAGCCCGGGGAGTCCACAGAGAGGCTCCAGTCAAATACAGCAAGGCTCTGCAAAGAAAGAGAGGTGGGCAAGAGAGATGGGGAGGAAAGTCAGCCGAGAGATGAGCAAGAAAAAGAAGTGCAGAGACGAGGATGGACAGAAAGTGACAGCAAGCAAGGAGGAAGAAGGGAGGAAGCACATCTAGACTGGAAAATAGAGGCTAGCGAAGGCAGGGAGGGAGAATCTCATCTCAGTGTACACAAACCTCTCCTCCTCTGGAAGAAGGTCACCGGCTCTCTCCGAGGACTCCCTTAAATAAAGTCCCCTATCCTGCACTTTTCTGGGCAAACAACCTCCTCTGCTCTTTATTAACTAAATATGAGGGGGACTTTGACCGGGGGACAAAAATTCAATATTTTCCCCCACCAAATATTTAAACCAAGCAAATAAACAGACAAATAAATAGATCTCCTCTGCCAGGGGAGTGGAGGGCCAGCCGGTCCCCAGGATGTAATTTGACGGCCCACTTACTTGGAGGGCCAGAGCCCGACTCTACTCAGACACTCATTCGAAGAGCTGTCAATCAAGGGGCAGTAGCGTTAGGGATATGAGTGTGTGTGCTACTGAGATGGTGCGTGTGTGCATGTGTGTGTGTGTGTGTGTGTTAAAGCGGTGGCTGCCAATTCATCCTCAAGGTTGGAGCAGATAAGGTGAGCATCACTCCTGACGAACACACCACACCTTTCTGCCACCCACACCCCCATTTTCAAAGCAATCCCTCCTCCCTTCTCACATCTGTCCATTGCCTCTTGGATTCTGTATATAGAATAATCCTTAAGTATGACCTAATATTCACAACTTTGTTGTGACAGTCTCCTGGAGATATATTAAACATGATGGCAGCGTAGGAAGAGAATGATGAGGTCGATTGCTTTTGCAGTCCGGTGCAACTGAGAAAGACTTCAAATGCTGATAGAAGACGAGGAACAGTAGATATTACACAATTTTTTTCTCTCTCTCTCATTTCTGGTTATATTCTCTGTTTCTTGTTGAACAACATCTCTCTTTCATCTTCAGCTTTGTCTTCATCTTTTGAAATGAGGCAGATCAACAGATCCATCTGCGTCTTTGTACTCGTCCTTTTGTTGTTTTCTGTGGAGGATCTCAGAGAGATTTTGAAAAGGAAAAAAAAAAAAAAACTCCCGGTAAGTAAAATGCATCACTGTGATGATTCTCGTACAATAAATGACTCTAATTGCCATCAACGTTGAAAGGAGACAATTTGATACTTTTGTCCCCAGCTGCCTTCAGGTGGAATGCTTCACCTGTAAAGTATTAGCTGTCACTTTGTTCTCCTCCTCTTTATCCTGTGCTGCTTTGGAAAAAAAAAAAAAGTCCTGTTAGGAGAAAAATGACAGCATCTTCCCAAATCTTGTGTAAATGCTCAAAGCTTTATAAATAGTGGCAATTTATTGCGGTGTACAGTCGCACACAATACATTGCCTTGCAGAAGAATAAATATTGCTTGGACTTTTGCACATTCTTCCTACACTTGTACAACTGATATGTGTATTATTGGGATTTTATGTAATCAGCCCATACAAACTAGAGCAAAGTTACCAAGCGGCTGGAAAATTATACGGGATTTCTCTTTTTGTTTTTTCTCTAAAAAAAAAATCAGAAAGGCTTTTTTAAAAATGAAATATTTGTATATTTTTCAATCTTCCTCTGTCTGAGACTTCAAATCAAAAGTAATTAAGATGAAGTGACAAAATGTGGAAAATTATTAATACTTTTGCAAGGACAGTATGTAAGTAAATATACCTGTTTTGATCAATGGATTCTTTCTAATTCCACTGGTGATGTTGTTATAGCTCCTTTACCTCTGGCTGCCTTTGTTCTATCTTCCTAAAATGAATAAAAAGCTCTCTCTTTCGTCCTAAGTGTGGATTTGCATGCGTGTGTGTGTGCGTGTGTGTGTGTTAGTGGGTTGCTGCATGGGGAGAGGACTGGCGATATCAGAAAGTCCTTTCATCCATTTTAGATGAGATGCAGATGACTCAATTATGCTTGGCCCTGACATCAAGACCACTCGGCGGAGGAGCTGCTAACGTTGGAAAACGATCCATTTAATCCCACTGATATGAATGGCGGGGCAATAAGGGGTCTCGCAATGTTAAGAGAGGGAGACAGGTGTGAGTGGGGATGCTTCATCGGCAGTTTGGAGAAACAGGGCTCTGTGGACTGGAATGGTGTAAAAGTGAGAATTCACAATCAGAAACTTTCTTTTTGTTGCTTCTGTGCTTTATAGTTGGCTAAAGTACAACTAATTTCATTCTGAAATAAAGAACAAAAGCTGAACATTAGCTGACGTGTAACATTGACTTTGGTTTGGTTCCCTAAGGCAAGCCAGGTGATTTTTGTTGTCAGATCAAATAACCCAGCGGAGCAGGCCGTTCAGCATACAAAGAATCCCAACTTTCATGCTCCTGGGATCTGTTTCTACACTAGCCACAGTGTTGCAACTGCTACAAAGATCATCTTTTCAGACAAACTCCAGTGGTAGAAAATTCAACCAGCAGAGATCAATGAGTGTGGAATGAATATGGGGATTGAATGGGAGAAATGGGTCAGCCGTTCCAGACTGGTAATGAAAGAGGGTGAGATAAAGAGACTGAGGTCCTGCAGGACAGATGATATTGCGGCGGCTGGTTACCAGAGCCAGGGCCACAGCAAAGACCCACAAACATGCTCTACATTTGATCAGATTACTGTTTGATCTGAAAGGGCTTTCTCCCTGAAGACCTCCTCTCCACTTTGCAATAAGTGCACACACTCATCACGCCATAGCTTGTGTTCATCAGAGCTGCTTAGCTGCAAGGCTTCTGACTACATAAACATCACCAACATGACTTCGCCGTCAATTCCCTTTCACTCTAATGCTAAATGAACGGGGGGCGAGGAGGCATGTCAGTGGTGATCAGTTTTCTATCGGCCTATAGGCTGCGCTTCTTACATCCTGCAACTTCAATACTGTAAACGCAAAAATAGGTATGTTTCAACAGTGAGTATTTGAATGTTTTTAGAAAGCATTGGTTTTTAGAGCTACTGTAGCATTTCTGCAAAATAAATTCTTGAAACATAAAAAAAGACAATACTTATACTACTAATAAAAATAATAATGTTCAACAGAGAATTTCTCCAGCGTGGTGCAAAACGTTGTGTAATTTATTTTGTTTAAATGCATATTGCCAACATAAAATATTAATTATTCTCCATTTCAGTTAAGTAGAATAAGGTTAATGTTCTGGGATGGCCGGTTCGGACTGCCAGTGTTGCATGTGGATCCAAAGCAAACAATCACTTCAGGAAAATCCACTTTCAGACCATCATTCAAATACTGTTAATGTTTGCCAGATCACACCATCCATTTTAGATGAGATGCAGATGATTCAATTATGTTTGGCCCTAACAAAGCAAATAGTTTTTCATTTTACTGTTATTGCATGGCATCAAAGGAACGCATGGTCAACTTCAGTGTTTTGCACACTACCAAAAAAATCTAACATCTGGTTATCAGGTGGACTGGAAAAGTCCTTATATTGTATATAGTACCATATGCATTCTTACTGAATACTTCTTATTTCAAGGTTCTTTTGACAATAATAATTTTTTTAAAAAGTGCCAAGGTCTATGGCAAGAGTCGAGTCAAAAATAATAATCCAAATTCCTTTCAGAAATGGGTTCCTGTGTGATAAATTCCATGATCAATTAATTAATCCAACTTTATTTGTAGAGCACTTTTTGTACAGTAAGGTGTAACAAAGTGCTTTGCAGAATTCGGTAACACAAAGACAGACATTCAGCCACTTGACACGCAACAGAACGATCAAATCGAGTAGATAAAACAACTACCTTACAGGCAAAGCAATAAAAAAAATAACTGAACGCATGGATAACTTTGGAACAAAAGGCACATAATTATGGTTTATAAAAATTGTTTTTCTTCAGTTTTTAGTAGTTTAAATTTTATGGAGGTTAATAAATAGAAATCTAGCAAAGAAACAAAATAGACTTTTACGTATCTTGCATAAACAACCCAAACGTTTTACGAGTCGATCTAAATTGCACATGAATAGGAAAAGATTGCACCAGCCCCAGAAAGTGATTCAGATCTTTAACCTTTAGCTGGATTTACAGCAGTTATTTTATGTGCCTCAGTCTTCATGCTGATGTGAAACTTCTCCGCTCTGCCTCTTTTATGACCTTCAGTGTAATTAACAGTTGCAAAACATTAGGGCTTGTGTTGCTTCACATGTACTCAATCAAGTCAATGTTTTGTTGGTGCTGAGTGGTGTGTGTCTGCGTTGGTGACAAATGAGAGCAGGCCGTCCCACTGCTGACAGCCGCCCCAGAGCTGCGATGCTATCTTCAGCTCTTCTCCCTGCTTCTACAATTACTGCTGCTTCTGTGGCCCCGGGGCCACTGACACCAGCCAGGACTCCTTGGACACACAATGATCGCACACACAAATACATTACACATGCGGATCAGTTTACAAAAACTCAGGCATGCAAATTCTTTTAACAAGTGTCTTCATTTTGGCATATACAAAATACATTTTAGAGTGTGTAGCTCGTGCAATGATTGCTGCACAGAGCCAAGAAACAAACGCGTGGCCAGGGCTGCCTGATACATTATAGATCTGGAATAGTTCCTCGTTTAACCTTGACGGATTTTTATTAATCAAAATTTTATAATAAATCTAAGTTTTGCAGGTGGCGTCTAAATATTTATCACAGGTAAGTTAAAACACATTTCTTGATTTTATTTATCTAAACTGCATTCAGCCTTACCGCCACAGCCACACACTGGAACATTTGACTGGGATTTGACCCTAAACCGATACCTTTTCCTCACCACACACCTGGTTATTTTATCTCTCTCTGCCCCTATTGTCGGCCTAATTGAGTATGGCTCGGCTGGCTGGATGGCGGCTGACCCCGGTCAGAACAATGCATACCTGTGGCTCTCACCAGCGCCGTGTAATTGTCTCTTCAAGTGGGGCCCCTTTTTTTAGTTGCCCCCTAAGGGGGGAGAATGCTCCACACTCATCCATCACTCAGTCACTCAGCCACTACAGGAAGTAGTTAACACAAGCAACCTCTGGGACAGCAGCTGGTAAAGGGCGGGGCGGAGAGGTCTCGAAGTGCAATTGAGAATATTAGCCGTCATTTCTTTTACTGGGAGAGACGTCGTTCAATCCATCTGTCCACGAGTCAGTCGGAGGAAAGTTTTGGCTGACACAGCAGCTTTTCTCGGAGATAAAAGAATCAGCAGATTATCTGATAAAAATAAAGGAAAGGAAAAAAGCTCTAGTGCTCACTCAGGGGTATCAGGAGGTTTCTCCAAAAACAAAATATAGTACGGAAAAATGTTAAGGGATGCAATATTAAAGATACTGGCACTGTTTTAAGTTGTAGCCCATTAAATCAGCAGAACATATTCTCCAGTCATTGACTTGAAAAAGGCTTCAGATCCCTTTAACTTTTACAGGTTTGTTCCTGTTACAATAGACTAACACAAAGTACAGAGACTGTAACCTTTACTTTAACCAGGTATGTCTCAATGAGATTAAAAATCTATTTTTCATGAGAGAGCTGCACAAAAATGTTTGCAGCACACTGACAAATCAAAACAATATGAACCTCCATAAAAATACAGTATTGTATTCACATTTACTTGAGTACATTTTTGAGACATGTTCTTCCAAGATTAGTTTTTACTTATTTTGATTCAGCACATCTCTACAATTTCTACTTTTCCTAATCAACTCTAGTTCCTTGCTACAAAAAAACAAAACAAAACCAGATACAGAGGGGCACTTACAATTTATCCTAACGTAAGACTTCTTTGTTGCACACAAGCTACATTGTTCTAATGTTAGCTTTTATCGGCCAAGCCTGCACACATTTGTTAACTACTATACGTATTATTTTCAAAACATTTAGGTTAGGAAATATGATTGGAAACATGATTTTTTATGTCTGCACCTATTTTGTAATGAACAGTTTGTACCTGTGTGCTGTACTGGGTAGGAATACAACTTTCAAAAAATGAGGACTCAGGCGATTGGATAAAACACATTTCTTTTTTATTTACTGCCATTCCTACTGCTTCAGACATACAAGCTGAGGCGCTGGGAGCACAGAGTGATTCAAACAAGTCAACACCGCTGCTGATCTACAAACCAATCTCCCCAACAATAACAAACAACAAAAAGCGCTGAAAGAGAAGAAGTAAGAAGAACAGTGTTTGGCAACCATTAACATCTTGGAAAAAACCTTAGAAGTAAAAAAAGGGAGCGCATTTTGCATTTTTAATAGCAAACAGCATCTCTACTTCATCATGAATTAGATAGAGAGAGAAATAAAACTAGCTGAGCTGCTAAATCACTTTGAGGTCGGCCCTCTTCCTCAACCTGTTTTTGCAGCTTTTCTGAAAGTGGATTTTGTCAGAAGCTCCGGATCTTCCCCTCGCTCTCTCGGATGGCCCGCAGCATTACAGGGGAACGTGGTGCTCTACACGCTTTAAGAGTAATTAAAAGCGACTGAACAGCTGTAATTATGAGAAACGGCGGTTGTGTTCCGGGTCATTCTATCAGAGCTGCCTTTCATCAGAGCAGAGGAAGAAGGGGCTCTTCTGCAGCTCCCCGTTTCTTCGTCTTCAAGAACAAACAACTAGCAGGCGTCCTGCAGGGCTCACACACACTATCACATTCACACATTCGCGCCTTTATGTAGGCATGTGGGGGAGAGAGCGTGCACAAAAAAAAAAACAAAAAAACACACACACAAGTCAACAACCGATCACATGTATAGTCGCATTGGTAAATGTACACACGCGCACGCACGCATACACACACACAAAGTACATTCGCAAAGCAAAATGGCACAAGCACGCCACTGCACCACAAACACGACACGTTCTTCATGTTTTCCACCGGATGACATTCAGAACTTTCTTATCGTAGTCTCTCTTTGGTCTCTTCAGGCTCATTCCACTTCTGAACACAATAAAACGGGGTTACGCTATACACAAGTGAAGAATGCAATACCATGTGACCAAAGTGAGTTTTCTTACCAATCTATACTGTATCATATAACACTGTGAGACAAGCAGAAAGCATATATGGATGTACTGTACTGTGACTACCGAGGAGTCGATCCACTGATAAAAGCATGTTTGGATTACGTGAGATTAAGCAACAGAGTACACAGAAATAATAAATAGTTACACAATGTACGCTAACAGTGAAATGTAGGTTCCACGTATGTTTTGTTAGACCGTTGTGATACTAGTAGCTCAATGCTAAGCTCTGCGTTGTTAGCATGTTACTGAAGCACTACTCTGGATATAAAGGTGGTGGTCTGGTTTTTGCTCCCAGATAAATCCAAGTTGGAGCGACCGGAATGCCAGTATCGGCAGGGAAAGCGGTGGGTGAAAGAGAAGGGGAGGGTCTAGACGCCCCAATCACAAGGAATCCAACCATGATGGAATCACAATAAATGTAGCATCAGTGGTCAGTCTCCTCAAACTGAAGTGGGGACCATTCAGAGAAGCTGGTGGGTTGATTTCTTTCATCCTTAATTCCTTTATCTGTCCTTCACATCCTAATGGAACAGAAACAAAACAATAAATATGAAAACATGAAAAATACTCTTATTTTTTCTGGTATTTATTCATGTCAGAGGCTAAGCCTGAACATGGAATCACTGAATTTATTAAGCTCTCAATTATAGTGCAACAGTGGATGCACATTTTTTGCAAAACCATTGAATGAGCTCAATTTTGTGTGATCAAAGAAGATTTTGCAAATATTGCGTCACTAGGTTGTGCAAAGTTGATACGGAGCCATACCAAGAAAAAACGTAATTGAGTGAAACGTAATTCTAAAAATGTTTGTCTTATATTTGGGGTCAGGTACAAATACAAATATGCTGCACTTTTTCTGTTTTCATTTGAAAAAAACAGTTTTCAGAGCCATGCATCATTTGCCTCTATAATGGAATGCATTTTTTTTTTTTTTTTAAGTTTTGTGGTTGTAATGTAATTTGAAAACAAAGAGAAATAGACAAACATGAAATAGACATCAGGACGGTAGAGGACTTTTGAACTGGCTCCATTTACACAAAATGAACTCAACTTTTGAATCTTAAACATATTTTTGTTCACAATTTGAAGCAGTTATGTCTGCTGGATCAAGCTGTATGTGAAGTGACCAGGTCAAGTTAAACTTTTAGGGCTGTAGGAATCTCTGCAGCGTTGCTAAGACTAGTGCTTGATTTTTGTTTATTTAAATTGTCCTTTTGGGTCTTCATAATGACCATAAATGGCCATTTGTGTTGCTTGTGCCTTGAGCAAGCCTTTCAGCTGTTCCCACATCGTGTGCTCCACATGTACGTTTCAGTCTCCATGTCATGATTGACGGTTCACAAACTGCTCTAAAAATAATCACATCAGTTGCATGTCTGTGTGCACGTATTTATGTAAAACACTGAATAATAATAGCTGGTCCATTAACTTATAGAAAAGTGTTAAATAAACAGGCCAAGCACTTGAGTGAATGGATGCTGAATTGGTGTATTATTATAATCATACAGCAGCAGCCACATGTAATGCAAACCTAGTTTTGCTGTGTGAAAAGCCATGAAATAACTGTGTCTTTTATTGCTGTTGCATATATATTAGCCAAATGAAAAAAAAAAGAAAAATACAACCTTTAACTTAAGTTATTAATTTGGGACAAATACCATGTTAAAAAGTAATTGATTGGTACAATTACTGACACCCAGAATTATCCCTTAAAATGAATGTAACTGTAGAATTATTTAAATTTGTATTTAACTTCAAGTTAAGATTTTCTAGAAACATTTACATCATAATTTATGGCTCTATGTTTCCCTTTAGGTATGTATATTTATGACACAGATATCAGGTTCTTTCAGGTTCCTCTAGACTGTAGAAGAACCAATACTTAAAATACCAACATTTGAAGGGAGTAATGGAGGTTAAAAACATCCTCAAAATCTCAATGGGATACTCACCAACACTATTTTTCTTCTCTAGTTGTGGTCAGTTGGCAGAAAGACTAAGCACAAAAATCTGTTAGTGTTGGAGGAGGTGAAGACTGGAGGCTGCAGGTGTGTGAGAAGAACTGACTCGACCCGACTCCAGCTACAAATAAATGTTTTAGATTTTGTTCTACGTGGATCCCTTACCACTAAAAAAAGGGTTTTAAGATGAGATTGTTTTCCCAACTGAATAAATTGCACTCAAATGTTGGATTTCTTAATTTCTGTGTGAGATTAATGCTACTGCAATAAAAGATGACTTGGGCAATTTTGCCCATCATTAAAAAAAATTACTTATTCAGTGAGTGTATACATTTATTTTGGGCCCACCTCCACAGCAGTGACTCCACTCTGCTGATGATATCAGCCAGATCAAAGGGCAGAGGCATGCCGGGGTCATCCACACCCCAGAAGGGTCGGTCCACTGGGGCCTCCTCGGGGGGTAACGTCTGCGCCAGACTCGAGTGGCACCTGAGGCGAGAGGACACAGGAAACACACAAAGCCATTAACTCCTCCCTCCCATCAGAACTAATTGGAAGAAACACACATCAGGGCAACAGACTTGGAAGACTTTCTGCTGCTGCATTCAACAACAGTGAATTTGTTAAGAGTTGGAGATAAATGGAGGATGTTCTATCTCACTCGCAGCTTAGGAGTTTGTCTTTGTCTCTCTTGTATAAAAGAGACTGTAAGCATTTTAATTTCCTGCACTTGTCTTGAATGCTTGAACTGTTTTTGGCAACACTGACACACTTTCAAGCCAGAAAGGTCCCAGAACCAAACATAGCTGAGACAAATAGGAAAAGTGATGTCAGAACATATTTTCTCAAGCGATGAATGCCTGTGACAGCATAGAAGTGATGATAAGACATGATATCATACATCATGATTAATGCCCTGTTCATTTCACACTCACAAGAGCCCCACACAGCAGGATGCTTTCATAAGAACATCATTCTCTGTTGCTGCAGTGAGAAACCCAGCCTCTTTGTGTAACAGCATGATTGTTGTGTGATTAATAATTGGAGGTCATCTGTAATTTCCACAGTATGTTGAACCCCCGCAGACCTCGGCCACATCTTTTGTCAGACCTGTGTAAATATTTACTGCTGTGACTCTGTTGTGCTCTCTGCTGTCACTGTAAATCTGCCCTCCCTCTTCCTCCTGACAGACGAGAGTGACCCCTGACCTGGAGGTGCAACAGGGAGAGGCTGGATATGGCATTTTGTATGTTCCCTGTGTGTAGTGTGTGCTTCCCGAGCCACAAGGCCAGCTATATTCCCCACTCAGTCATTATGCCACCGTCTGTCATATCTCTTTACCCAATCCACAGACGCCCAACCACCAACACCACCGTGTGGCCACTGACTGAGCGGAGGGCATAAAGGAGACCAAGAGAAAGATATGGGGGTCGGTTATGGATGGGATGAGGGGATGTTAAAGTTGTTAGGGGACAGCCGGGGGCTGCCACAATTTGTTGTAATATATTTTCTCTAGAGCCACTTAATGTTCAACTGGCTCTCAGCCTAAGTGCTGCATTTTTGGTGTGGTTAGCCCTTTAAACGGCTGCTGCATTACGGTGGTGAGGAGCAGCATTAACATCCACTGTCCAATATATCTTTTGGCGTTCTGGATCAGGGCCTGATAATAGCATCTGTTAACATGCACTAAGTACCATTATGTAGCACATCACTTCATAAATAATACGATTAAGCGACCTTGGGGCTTTGCGACGAGCCGTGTGTTTAAATGTTCTCATCATTTATTTAGGGTGCGAATTAAAGGAAGCACCACTTCAGAGAGGGAAGATGAAGACATGGATGGCATACTGATCTCTGCAGTGTGTGAGCGCAAACTGGCCGAGACAGCAAACACACATACACACCGTGTGATTCTGCTGACATCGGCTTATGGACACCACAGGCCAGAGGAAGCCATGCTTTTGATTTGGTCTGATTAAGTATTCATGCAGCAGAGCTTTGAAAGAACAGCCTTTTTCTGCTGCCCTGAGTCATAATGAAAGGCTACATAGCGTGAAACCCCGACTGGCCACCTTCAACAGAGCTGCTGCATTTATTTGACAAGGGATCTTGCAACATTTGTACGCAAACAGAAGGCTCCTGGTTTACCAGAGATATAAAAGATATAGAGGCTGGAGGACTATCAAAGATAATATAGTGAAGGTAATTCAGCACACACTTTTACACAATCTACCACTGTTTCCCGAGTACCGTCCCCTGACTGCTAAAATGGAACCAAACAAAAAGTCAATACCGGGCGAGGTGCCTTAAGCTCTCCAGGGCTCTCACAAGATATTCTGTGTAAGCCACAGTGGCGTACAAACAAGGCCCTCCGAAAGACTTTCCCCTGGCAGAGCAGTCCACCTTAAAGTTAAGGTCAAAGACAAAGAGGCGTGCATGTGTGTGTTCAGTGGTGTTGGAAAGGAAGGGCTTTAAAGGAGGGAGAGAATGTGTTTGTGAGTCCAGGCTGTTCCAATGGATTAACCCCAGACAGATATGGGCCTAACTATCCCATCTGGCGCTCGGTCAAGAGAGATTGGCAATACAATCACTCATTTCAATTTGCCCTGAAACCTTATAGCCTGGCAGGCCCCTGCTCAAATGGTATGCTAATGCGAAAGGTATCTAGGACTCCATCGCCTCTATTCCACAGAGGCCTGTACCTCCGTGCAGCACAGTGCACTTGAACTGCGGCTGGGGCAGTAGCTCCACGGCCCTCACTGTAATAAGGGCCCGAGCCCCTTTGCGCTCAAACTAACCACTTTAGCTAAAGTGAGTGTTAATTATGGACAGGCAAAGCAGTCAATAAAAGGTTAATGTAAAAGTCAAAGGATAAATTCCTTTAAGCATTGCATCATTCCACCATCTCTGCGACCAACACACTGCTCACAGGTCTCCTAATCAATACGTTTTACTGTAATGCGCTCCCTATCGATTTCCTCCCCCTGCACTCCATGGTCCGAGCTCCATCACTTGGTTGAATAAAGGAAGGAGAGGAGAAAAGGGGGGAGAGAAAAGTGAGTAAATAAAATGATTAACCTCAGTTTCACTTTGTTTCGCTCTCTGAGTCCATCTGAAAGGCTTGTCAGAAGAGTGAAGGGTGGTCCAATATCATCACTGCCATCAGATCACCCACCGTCCTGACCAGCCCAATCATCAGCATCATCAGTACTTTCAATCTCTGGTTGGTGTGTAATTGTGTAGGAGTACACTCAAGCAGGGTCATACATTAAAAGGTTCTACGCTCTTAACAGGGTAGAAATCCGCCTAATAGACAACATCAGTGCTTCCGACTCCAGCAATTACACTGATAAATGCACAATTGTGTCAGGCAAAGTGAAAAACAACCAAGAGAATGTAGATAGGAGACAACGCTTATTGCATTATTGCTACAGAAGGTTTTTTGTAATCACAAGGGACTATAGTGCGTGGGCTTCCTGACTCAGGACATCATCATACAAAATGCCAAAATGAAGTGTTGCTTTTTACAAAAGTCAAAGAAAGAAAAAGGTAAGAGGAGGGGAAAAAGTTAGAGCAGCACTTGTTGTCCCAGGAGGAGGAGGAAATGCACCTGGCTGCAGTGTGGGGTATACTAAACAACCAGGCAATACATGGTCCTGCTTTATGTGATAAATTACACATAAAGCATTTAAACATAATTTAGAAACATTTTTCAGTATCTGTGTTTTGGCCTCAGTTAATTCCTCTCTCACTTTGCTATTTAAGTTCCGACATTGTTTGATTTACAAATTAAGCGTCGCACTCCCTTATTTGTTTCAGTACTGGTAACAAGTAAACATTGCTATTGTCTGCAAGAAAGAAAGCTGACTGATTGGAAAGTCACTGGGTGGAAACTGCAGGAGTGTGGTTGATGAGGTCATTTTTTTCATTTGAAACTACAGCTGGAATGCATTTGAATTTAATTAAACTTCTACTGAACTCAGTAGCCATTCACTCTACATGTTCAATTAAATTTTCCACAAGTGTTTATCTGTTAAAAAAAAAAGTAACAATAATGAAAAAAAAAGCTTAGGCTTACACCAACTTTGACAATTTATCAACTTAAATTTAAGTAAAATCAAATTATTCTTTTTAAACATACATCACTGAAAAAAAATATATAAGTGAATGAGTTTATGATTCTTGACACATTCGCCCGAGTTGTCTAACTCTCTATTCCTGACTATAAATTAATGTTATGGAGCCCTGAGTCTTATCCATTGAACACAGCAGCCCCTACATGACTCTGCAATGATTCAGTGCGTATGGAAAATGATGGTAAAATGTGTTGAAAACTTTAACTTTTTTTATATAAATATAAAAAATATATATATATTAGCTTTTGTAACAACAACAAATAAGTATTACTTTTTGTGGTTTGAATAAAAACTATTGTTACACACCTTATCTAAGAGTTTTGTGTGGTTTTCAAGAAACATTTTCAGGATTATGTTACTGTGAGAATCTCACACCTACCTTTGCCTAACTTCAACGAAAGTATGTTTTATGAAGATCAGAACAGATAAAGAAAAAAGAAATATTAGACTTTAAATGTGTAACTATAGCTACCCCAGTGGTGTATTTTGTACACAGTACATTAAAGGACACCAGCGGAGAGCAATATCAACACAGAACAAAGAACCATTTCAAAAGTATGTGTCCTTCCCTGCCTATGAACTTAACCACCCCAAAAGATAAAACTTGTACAAAAGTATACTGAACATCAATCAATCAGCCTTGCCACTTTTTCATCTGTATTACATGCCTGTGCTGATCAAGGGAAGTGAAATACCTTAGATCACCTGCTTCCTCATGCTCTGCCTGTTTCATCTGACTCGCAAGAAATTTTGCGCAGGTGTGAACTTTTATGGTTTTGGCAGCCTGAGTGCCTGAGAGCTGAGAATGCAATCAAACAAGTCATGAAAAAACAGGCATGTGTCTCATAAATCAGCGTGTCCCTGAAGCTAGGGCATGCAATCACACTCCAAGGGAAAATGAGAATGAAAGAAGTATATTATCTATGTACTTTTAGTATGCATGCAACGTTGTGTACAAAATTAGTGATTTAGCACATCTGCCTCTTATTTTAGACAGTTACAGTTTTAATGGGTGAAAGACAGACAGGTTGATTGCTTCTAATCCAGGTACTAATCTTGGTATTGTGCAGAGAGCAGAACCCATGTACTTTTAAGGTTTGAATTTCAGCCTATGCCACCCGAACTCAAAAAGTCACTTTGAACCCCGGTTTTTGTCATTATTGGAGACATTAGATTGACACACAAACCTTTAAATTTAAATTTGATAATTTATTACCATAATTATAGCTTCAAATGTGAAGTAGTGGAGAATATGAACCAGCCAGCAGAAACTGAAGCGTGAGCAGGGCCAGCTTTTAACAGTTTCCTTAAGATCAAGCAAATGCTATTGTGTCTGCAGACGGCTGCTGACTGTACATTTTGTGTGTGAGGTGGGCAAGTACCAGGGAGGGAGGGGGGCATGATCAAATGCGTGACATATGTTCCTTTCTTTTTGAGTCCCTCTAAGGAGCCTTGGCTAATAAAACCAACATCTGATGCACTCTTTTTTTCCCCTTTAATTAATGGTTGCGGTAACCGCAAAAAGGGGCATTAGTAAGAGGGCTTGTTTAAAACCCCCACCACTCCACCCACGTGCCACTTACGACTGCACTGCTGCTGGGAACAATGATTCTGTCGGAGTGTATGGGTACCTGTGGGTGGGGTAGCCTCTTTCTCAGTCTCTGTGAGGTCTCCCCGTTGCCAGCTGCAGTCTATATTGCTCATTAAACCACATGAAACAAATAAGATTCGTTATTGGCATCTTAAGCTAGCTTCAAACCCAGGACTGCGGGTAACAAGGGAGTCTACGGCAAAATCATAGAAGTTTTGTTATACCTTCACAGTCCTCGCCTGTTTTACACCGAGTGTGTTTGATGTGGCCTGGCTCTCTGCCCTGTCTGGAGCTGGATGAACCAGATGTAATAGAAAAAAAAACACACACACACACAAAAGCCAGGTAGACACTAAAGTCAGCCTTCATAATTGAAGCCAATAAAACACTTGCAGCCTGGAAGTGCAAAGGAGGGGAGCTCCTAAACTGCTGCTACTGCTCTCAAAAACCAGGTGGACGTCTATTAGGTGCTTAACAGCGTAACAAATTACCAAACACCCTGGCCTGCTCTTTCTCCTCCTGAGGGTACTGGATGGAATGTGGCCTAATGTCAACACAGGCGCAAAATTTATGAGAGGACAACTATTGTTCAAATGCAATCAGGTTCTAATAAAAAAAGAAGGCAGAAAAAGGACAAATAGATAGGGCCCACCTGGCAGTTTACTTTTTCAGCAAGGGGAGGAGAGACAGATCAACCCCTAAGGCTGAAAGAGAGACAGTTTGAGTGTGTGTGCTCAAGGTTGACTCGGTAAGAATGAGAATGATTGTTACTTTTGGCCTTCCAGCCACCTGTATCTGGCTGAAGAGTTATTCAAGTAGGACACACAGCTTAAAGAAGGAAAAAGAAATCAAAGACAATTTAAAACAAAGTTTAACGTAGTATACCTGTACAGCAATGGGGCGCCTGGCTCTACTCAGTATGCGAACGTGACACAAAATACCACAATGAGACATTTGTATGTAAACAGACAAAACTAATTAAACTCTGTTCCGACCAGACACTGAGGTTTTTCCGAATGACGTTCATTTATAAAACCCCTGGGGAGAAAGTGGAGCAATAGGAAGACTTGATGGTAAGGGTAAAAAGGGTTACAATCCTGAGAGTGATTAAGCTTTTCCCAGCTTAGAATTACACAGGCTGCAAATCTTATGTTGGCGAAGAGGCTTCATCAAGAGCATGGTGAATGTGGCAATGGGAGCACTAACTCTTATTTTTTATGCTGATTGATTGCCTTTGCTGTGAAAAGTTATTGTGGGAGTGATATTGTAAAATAATAATTGTTTTTATATTTTATTCTTCCCCTTCCCTTGTTGCTCAGATCCTCTAGGCCTTGTGGGCATCATCTGAACAGTGCAATAACGCTGGTGATGGATGTGGTGTGCTGCTATAGCAACCCAGCCCAGCTACTGGACAATACCTGACCGCAGTCACATGATAAGGTCAATCTAACAACGGCACAATTCCCACCTGTCTTCAAGCGACAATAGAGGGGTCGAGCTAACTCAACTAATTATAGTGTATTGTATCTTAAATGGACAAGATACAAGTCATCCTTGTAGCTGCGGGGTATGTGGTGTTAAGTTCTTAAGCCTTTATGTAAAGCAAACTGTGAGACAGAAGCTTTAAACTGTTGCAAAACAGGTATCAGGTTTCAGAAATGTGTGTATTAAACTGCTTTACAAGAAAGACAGAGTGACATACAGCAAAGGTTCTGTTTTTCTTTAAACAAAGCATGGGAACAAACAGCACAGTGTTCAATAGCAGGAAACAACTTTGAATCAACACGACATTTTATTTGAACAGCATACAAGTAGTCACTTCATTGCTGACACTCCTTGAGATCATATCAAAGGCTTCGTCAATATACAACGTTAAATCCTTCTTGATGAGGCAGTCTTAAATTATGGAGCTCATTTGTTGGATGGGTGTAGGCGGAAGTCTAATATGGCCATCCAAAAATCTCTTGGTAATAAAGCAAAAATGAACATAGCCATTTAAAAGTTATTGTTAAATGATCAGGTAAATATTGCCATCCGAGCAGGCACAACTTTAATTATTTTAGGTGCAGCATCGGTGATTCATTTAAAGCTCTTTGAGTCTTCGTCTTTTCAACAAACAAAGGAGTGGTGCTGTTCGAGAAAATGTTTGCATGCTTGCATCTGCAAGAAGTCAATAATAAAACTACCTTTACTTTTTCTGTTTAATCTGCAAGACAAAATCCTACTGATGCTTTACTTCCTCAGAAAAGCAACAATAGACAAAGTCCCAAATTCACTCAAGCATAGCACAGTATGTGTGTGCATTCATGCATGAATTGTGCGTTCGTGCCAGACTAGGGCTTTCTGCCAGGTGTTTGAACTTCTGCATCACCAGGTACTCCTGCTGCGAGAACACACGTTTTTTTCACCCTATTAAGTAAATAGTGTAATCAAAGGGGCCTCTGCATTAAAAAAACGAAAGAAAAAAAACGTGAACACCCAGCAATTTGTTTAGAAGAGCAGTCAGGTTAGGCCCTAAGGCACTGCACCAAACACCATTCAAAAGGCTAATGAAGTGAGTCATGGAATGAATACCTGGCTATTCAGTTGACTTGGTGTGTGGTTTTAAGGCTACTTTAAATGTAATAATTCACATTAGATAGTGGATCCAAACAGTAGACCTACCAGGTAGGGAAGTGGAGAAACAAAAATAACTTTTGTCAAGCTAAAAAAAAAAAAAAAAAAAAACTGAAACGGAACAGAAGTAAACAGCCAAGAAAGTAGATTACCGAGTCAAATGAAGCAGAAACAAACCACACAACACGTCATGCAGAATACAGCACAGCTCCCAATGCCAGTGCTGCAAGGTATTATGCAATACAATGAGTTTTCTGAGACAAGGCAATACATGATGCCTTGTATTGAGAACAAGACAAGACTTTTAATTATTTTAAATATTATAAATACCTACATCAATGTAAGTATTTAACGTAAAAACATAAAGTAAGTCTGACAAACTTAATTCAATTACATGTAACAAGCTAACACAGAGCTACATTCTCTTTTTTTCCCAGTATAGTGAAGTCTAAAGTCTTTCTCCCCAAGTCTTTGTCACATCTCAACTCTCTAATGGCTGACATGAATATTTTTTCACCAACTGCCAAATCTAGTCTGCCTATAAAACTAACATCAAGTTCTCTTTATTTTGTCCCTAGAGCCAGTTTCCCATTTTTAAAGAAATATTTTAACATTTAAATCAACATAATAAATACAGTAACAAGCTCTTTAAATCCTTTAGAAAATTATGACATTTAAACATTCTGAAAAAAATCTACCTCTAGCACAATATTTATTTAATGCCAAGGTTTCAAAAGAATGCAATCAACAGGCCAGCTTGAGAAGCCTGCTTTTAGTCAACTCTGTCAACACATGGAAAGTCAAGAACAAATGCCTCTATTGCTTCAAAAGAGTCAAACAGATAAAACATTCACGTCTATTTCCCAGGACTCTGACTAATACATTACATTAACTTTAACGGACAATATCATGTGCTGACAGCAACAACATACTGGTTCTCAGGACATCCAAAGTGTGATTTTCTATCTCAACGTCTCACGCAATGAGATCTAGTTGCACCCCTGCATTCGGGGAAAGAACATCAGTTTACAAAAAAATTGCCTATGAAAAATATGATGTAAAAATAAAATAAAGCCAGATAGTTAAGAGTCAAAAGCAACATTTAAAAAAAACAATGCAGCATAGGCAGCACAACAATTAAAAGTACAATAAAAGAAAATCAAAATTACTATGAATTCACATTTAATATGTGAAATGTATTTGTGGGGCAAAAATATAAGCTCTTTCTAGTGACTAGGTTTTGACTGCAATCTTTCTGCTATGGATTCTAACGTGATATGATGCCACAAAAAACATCAAACAAAATCAACTCACTATACCTGAAAATCACATTTCACCACCCTTTATTATGAAAATACTGATGTGAGAAAGCTGATACTTCTTGGTGTGTCAAAAAAAACAAAACAAAAGCCAAAGTTGGTTAGAGGCTTAGTCTGTTTGCCACAAAGACAACAAGACGACAAAAGCCAAAAGAAGCGCTCAGCGTAATGAAAAGAGAGGATTACAAGTCAAGTGGTAACAGATCAACTCTTTATTAGTTTCCTGTCTCAACGATTTTCCCTCTCCATAAACATCCCCACTCTGCCCTACCTATCCCAGCGAGGATGGTTCTTGTTAAATTCTCTGGCGTTCCAACTGATCCAGGGTCAGCTGTGGGGAGTAAGAGAGGGATAACCTCTTTCTGAGCCCCACATAAAACCCAGATGGCTGTGTGGAAGCTCTGATCCAAAAACTAGCTTACAACTCAATCACTGTGGTTGCATCTCCAAGTCCACAGTTTAACCCCCTCTGATGTCAGCCAAGGTCACAGATGCACGCTCGAGAGGCGAAAAGAGCCAGGAGTGAAGTGCTGCCAGAGCCGAAGGAATTAGATCCGGGCTGAGTGGCCCTCATCTGGCTAAGCCCAGTAAGCAGCAAGACTAACAGGCTGAGGCACGGTGGTTTGGGTTCACACACAAACACACACCATTGCGTTGAAACTTGGGTGCAAACGGACACACACACAAATAGAAATATGGCGGCAAACACACATTGACACACACATACTAACGGAAGGACTCCGAGGGCTACAGATGGCATGCCCTGGGCCTGGTAACAGGGGCTCTGACTGAGCTAGTTTTAGATCCAGAGTGGAAGCTGCCACAACACACGAGGCTCAGGGGTTCAGGGGGAAGACAAAGAACAGCGGAAGGAGTGCGTGAGGCAATGAGAAGAGGAGGTGGAGTCTGACTTCACTACCCTCACAAGGGATTCAACATTTTTAGTACAACATCAACATGTCACTGCCCATTTGTCCCCTTGCCCTGCTGTGCATGTGCTCCTACCTGTGCATCTTCACCTAAAGCCTACTCCCATACACACACTTCATGAAAACACACTTGCACAGTGGGAGCCAGCGGCCAATTCAGCCATAATTCCGCTTGACTTCCGCTGCCTGACTGGCAGGAGACGGGGAGGGTGAGGACAACAAGCTGTGAATACGGGAAGAGACAGAAAATCATTGAGAACCTTGCCTTTATGAATCTTTGATGAGAGTGAGTGGGGGCTGGCGGGGACTCTGCCTCTGGTTAAATCAGAGCATAGTGTGTGTAGTATGTATATGACTGCCAACAGAGGTTGAGATGAACAGGGCCTGGACCAGGCCCAGACAACTGCAAACCCCGCAGTCTGGAACATTTGTTCCTGCAATTAGTCTCTGTCCTCCTTGTTCATGTTGGAGGTGAATGGCACTGGTAGTTACCAAAACTACTTTGTGTGCAAGTTAGGGGTATCTTATATTGTTAGTTTTGTAGCTGTCAGTTATTCCAAAGAGTAACTCTTTTATAATAAAAAACTATGTTTAGATGGAAGAATTATTTTGGTATAGCAGGACAGATTACTCATTATGTGGGACCTATGAACTTGAAGCAAGATGATGGTAACACTTTTAAATTCAATTCAATTCAATTTATGTATAGCACTATTTCCCAACAAATGTCTTCTCAATGTACTTCAAAATCATCCAATTCTTATACAAATTAATTTGTCTATGGAGACAACATTAGCGCATGTTGCAAGTTTTTCTAATATTATGTAGCCCTGAATTGCACAACAAAATCTGAAGAATAAAACTGCCTTCACTATAGAGGATAAATAAAATTGTTAAAAAATAACATTTAAATCTCGTCATCTGATGTGACATTGTTTTCTAGGTTACTAATTAAAAAACAAATCAGTTAGCAATTACTAAATCTTAATCTATCTACTGTGAAGTTATTGCACAACAGTGTCACAGGTAAATGTAATTATATCCTCAGAATCACACAGCAGAAATCTTTGACAAGGCATCACTTTTATGTCTGACACTTTTGGTAACAGCCTCTATTTTCTCACTTAAAAACAGAACCATTCTGACACACAATAACAGGTTTGGCTCACTGCCATGAAAAACGACACAGAACTTGAAACAAGGGGAATAACTAAGAACAGATTAAAATGATAAATCATGTCACAATGTCTTGTAAGGATAAACCAGTCTGCAACTCTATGCGTGGGAAGTTATATTGCACCCAAAACCCTTGTGGCGTTCCCGTCATGCCTTTGTTTGTTTTTACCTTCACACCTGTTCTGACTTCGGACACATGAAAAAGCCAAGGATGACTCAGAGGAGGTTGTTTTTAATTAAAAATACAAGACGGGTTACAACAACGCTCCCTCTCATCTCAGAAACAGCTTTTTAATTGATGTCAAGCAGGTGCCAATTTTCTTCTCAACATGAGTTAGGTTATGTTACGAAACAAGCAGAGCAGCATAGTAGCTTTATCTCATCTGCCACCTGTGACAGCTCCGAATTCAGAGTCCTCCAGGAAGCTCGGCTCATGTTAATGTGTCACCAACGGAGCCTTTTGAAGACACGGATCATCCGTCTGTCAGCTAGCACTGACGTAGTGCTGACTGACTTCCGATCACACGAAGGCTGGCAGTCAAATGAACTGTCTTAAGCTGATCAAGAGTTGCCTCGGCTTCCATCTGCATCTGACAAGTTCAAACTTTATATTTCACTGCAAATGTTGATTTTATAAATAAAAAAATAAATACAGAAACAATTTTAACTGATATTTAGAATAACAGGATTTAGGCTGGAATTACCACAGAATTCTACTTTCTGGTACCCGTGCATGAAAGTGAATGGTGGACAAGCAAAGTGTCTTTTCTCGTCCACTGGAGCCTCCATTTCTATTCATTCACAGCTTCCTAAAGCATTAGTTGAATCAAATAAAAAAGTATGTCAGATTGGTTTATAGGGTCGAAAGGAATGTCTAACAGTGCCCCCTAATGGTTCATCCCTACTTTGTGTTAATGGCAGTATGGCATGCCAAAGGAATGTCACCTGACATCAAAGTAAACCAATGTCCAGTGTGTGTTTATAGGAAAGAAGAGGTGAAAAGAGCAGTACTTAGCAGAAAAGCTAACTTGTGGGTTTTATCTACTGGACAAATCAATAGCAGCGCCTAAAAGCAGAGCAGAGTGTGCTGGAAGGGAGCTAGAGGGGCTACCCCTGGCCTGCTGCCCCCCAGGCCCCTCCTGGGGGGGTACCTGTCTGTCTCTTCAACCTCGATTAATTCTGCTTCACTGCTCCCATCCTGCAGCTACTTGCTCACACAATAAGAAATACATGCAACAAGCCTAGATGTGCTTTGAAACCTGCATCCAGGGACATCTTGTGCCATCTTTACAATGAGGTGCAACAAGGAATCAATGCTGTCTTAAATATTACAGTTAAAGTGCAAGTTTGTATGAGCTGAATAAGAGTATATTCCAGCAAGTTTTGACAGCTACTTATGCACATGCAGTAAGACAGGTGCAAAGATTGTTTTCCAGGGCTCTGTGGAGGAGCTGCAGAGATCCACAGCTCAGGTAGAGCAATCTGCTGACAGGGCAACATTGGCAAGGCCAAATTAAGTCTTGTTTGTACATTGCCATAAGTCCTGCAGGGCAACATGTGGGAGAAGGTGTTCTGGTCAGATGAAACAAAAATCACATTTTTGGCCAATTTGCAAAGTACTATGTGGCGTCAACCAATACCACTGCACAGAGTCTATAGAAAGATGAGTGGAGGTAAATAAAGAGTAATATTTGAAAAAACTTTGTTAGCAACAAAAGACCTGAAACTATGGAGGAAGTTCGCCATTGAGCAGGATTCATGGCCTGCTCACCCCTAAGCCCCTTCTGGGGAGTACCTGTCTGCCTCCTCAACCTTCTGCTTCACTGCTCCCATCCTGTACTGACTTGCTCACACAAAAAGCACATGCATGAAACAAGTCTAGAAGTACCTAAAACAATCATGGAGAAACACTTCATACCATCTATGTAAAAGAATGAAACAAGGAATTGTTTTTTTCATACATAAGGTGGTATTTCACCTTATGCAAGTAGAAACTTGCATAAGGTAAATACAAGCAAATTCAGACAAAGCCAGTAAGACATGAGATACTTGTGCACACGCTGTATTTTCCCTTGACATCCAGTAGTACATGGACCAAATATGGACAAAATACAAATGGCGTCTCTTTGCGGTAGACTTTTACACCAGAGGGCAAAGGGAGCAGCATGTTATGCACAACAGGACACTCCCTCTCCTACCTAACCAAAAAGCCCTAGAGAGCAAGGCAGCACTAAAGAAAAGTAAAACTCCCTAAAAAAAAATAATCCGACCTTTCTCCTCATCCCTTCTCCGCTTGCTGCTGCCTACTTACTTTCAATCACAGTTAACATCACAGAACAAGAAGTGGAGGGAAGGGAGGAGGTGAAACACAAGCCTACTGCACAATGCACTTGTCTGGCAGCTGCTTGGTCTGACATTTGAGGCCATAGGGACCTTGTTGAAAGAGCAGATGCGCACTGATGTACAGACGCAGGAACATGGCAACTACACAAGTGGCTGAAGCTGAAAAAAATCTGCACAAACATATGACAGAAAAGAACAAGGGGAAAAAGCTGAGGATGGCAGGCTCACACAGAGATGTGTCTGTGCAGAGGCATAGGTTCAAATACACAATGGGGCAGACATAGTTGACTTATATGAGAACGACTATGATACACACATTGTGATGCATGGGTTATACTCACAAGATCATACATCAATTGCACATTATTTTCAGCAAAATACAAATGTTATACAAAAATCCACCTTCTCCGTGTATAACAGACAAAAACATAAATTGGCCCATCATGAAAAATAATGATCCCTTTAAATAAATTGAGAAAAAAAAAAAAAAAACTAAGGATAATTTGGTAGGTAGTACTACCCTTTGTTTAACTAATGCGCCTTACATGATAACTCTGGAGGAGATGCAGAGATGTCATCTGACTACTCTCCCATGATGCAAAGATTTATGAAGTACATTGCTGAAAGTCCAATTAGATTCTCCCACTGTACAGAAATATATGGAAGACGGTGCTCAGGCCAAATGAGATGAAAAGGAAATTTTCTTGTCTACATATGGTACTATGTGTGGTGGAAAAGATTGAAGACAGAATTAGTAGTGCTGGAGAGATGAAATGGCAAGAAAGCAGACTGAAACAAAAGGGGGAAACACAAGATAGAGAATGCAAAGTGAGTGGTACAAAGCAGGGAGCATTATGGTGCATCTCCGGCGCAGAGAAATTCGTTTCCGTAGAAGACCGCGGGCGGCGTTATGGAAATGGGTTGCTGGCAGCTTCTTTGGCTGACGGTAAACAGGATCTTGGTAAGGCATATAGCCTCTGGTGAGGCCCACAGAGACTGGCATCATTACAGTACCATGCTGAACTGCAATACTCCCACAGTCCCTCCTTCCATCTACTTGTTCTGCTCCAACCTGCCCAAACTCAGCTCCTGAGTAATTTATAAATCTGGGCGGGGGTGACTGCGGAAGCAATACGCACACATCCTGACACCAAATACATGACATGTTCCACATGTCTTCACACAAAACTACAAAGAGGCCTTTTGTCTAATGAAATTAAGATACTAAAACGGAGCTTGTGGTGTTTTCAACACCTTCAGAACTGTTTTTAACCACACAGTTAACCACATTGAATGACAGATAATTTATATCTTCAGCTGGAAGTAAGCTGCTTATTATTTAGATTATCTAAATAATAATGATACTGTCAACTCAGTCCAGAATACTAGTCTGTAATTCATTCAAAAGTTGAGTGAATTACAAACCAATAATCTATTAGAGAGCTATGGAATCACAGAAAATAAAGTCCAATAATTACACTCATAAATACTTACATTATTGCATATGGCTCAGGTCTTCTCAATAACTTAATTGTTCTAAAACAGGGGCATCCAGGGAAATTCAGTTTCCATATTCTCTTTGAATTTTGTTGGGTTCGTTTGGATCAAGAATATCTGCAGAGAGGTTCTTCTCTTCACAGCAACTGATGCAGGCTGCTCTCTTTTCTCTTCCTAACAGCTGCGACTGGCACAATAGGGCCAACATTGTCTTTGCTGTGATGCAAAACAAAGTACATCAGCGTAACGCGAGGTCTTACACAAAAGTAAACAACTTCATCTTGTGTCTGAAATATGTGTCACTTTGATTGTACAAGGCTGCCCATCGACACAGCTGTGTCTGGTTCAAGGAGCTTCTCCTAATTAATGAGGAAGAAAAACAGAGAGAGCCAAAGGGAGAGAAACTCTCTCTTCCACACTTCTCCTTCAAACACATTCCCTATCCTACAGGACCCCATTGTTTGGACTGAGGCATCATGGGTTGCCTTGTTTACAGATTTTAATTGCTCTGGTGATCTGCGGGTAAAACACCCTGATGTAATCAGCCAACAATAGAAGTGTTTCTCTTTCTGACAATTGTAATAAAATGTTGTACAGCAATCGGTGGGGGACACAGAGGAAAGACACAGATAAGGTTAGAGGCAGGTGCCAGATAATGTAAAGAAAGTTTGAAATATAGAAGGGAAAAACATCAAGGGTAAATGTTTTGGATGCAAATTTTCTCATAGAGAGAAACTAATCCGAACAGGCGGGAAGCAGGGATAAGGATGGAACTGTTGTCCAAGGAAATGATTGCTCTCCCACCTCAAAATGACAACCATGAGAAGCTCACCTTTCCTGGACCTCCAAAGCGGAACCGCGGAGGAGACATCTGCTGCAAGCATCACACAAAACAAAAACACACACACCTCCACAGACAGATTTGGAACGGGAGGTAGGTCACCTACTAGAAGAGATTAGTGTCACCAGGTAGAGGTATGAACATGGGACTGTCAGCTAATGTTGTGATCTGGGAGGAGCTTGCACATCTAGTTCTCCTGTACTCAGACTGCTTTCAGAAAATCAGTTGAGAAGCTTTTAGGTTGCAATTGAGAATGGATAATCCTCACATGAAGAAGTGGGCAAAATTTATTAAAAGACCAAATTTAGTACTTAGTTTGCAATTGTTAGGTCTTTACATTTAGAATGTTCACAGGTTTTTAAACCCAGGACTCTGGTTTGTGAAAGGTTTGCATAAATGAAAACCAATCAAACCAAATGATGGCCCTGTACCTAAACTGAAAGAATGGGCAAAGAGAGCTTTAGTCAGAGAAGCCAAGAAAACAATGGTAGTTTAGGAGAAGTTCCACAGATCCAAAGCTCAGGTGTAAAAATCACAGGACAGCAGTTATAAGAGCACTCTACCTAAGCTAACATTCAATTTCTAGACGCAATAAAAGTGGCTGTGCAATATATCAGCTCGGGGATCCGAATACCAAAGTATGCCACACTTTTCAGATTTTGTATTCTTTCTATGACAACTAAATCTCAGTATAATACACTGAAGTTTGGGATTAGTGTGTGAAAAAAAATCTGGAAAAGTTTGAGGGGCATTAATACTTTTACAAGGCAATGTAGGCCTGTTGATAAAGGTAATACAAACACCCTGTGCATCAAAGGTCTATGAAAAATTAAACATCCAATCAGATGGCAATTATTCTCTTTAATCTCCTGAAGGCAGCCAATAGCAATATGCCTAAGGTGATGGTGGCCTAGAAGGGATACACATCTTCAGTTCTGCACATTTCTCCATCCTAACACTTACTTTGCATTATGCTCAGCTCAGGATAAAATTAAGTCCTGGAAAACTTTCTAAAGTGCTTCATTTTCTCTTATTTGTGAACTTGCACCATCTTGAACATTGATACCAACAGATTAGTCAATTCCCCTTCATTTGCCCCAGACAATAGATTGCTTAAAGGTATTTCAATTTGACACAGGGATCCCTGTTTATGTTCCAAAGGAGCTGGTTGTCTTCCTGTGTTTTTATCAGTAGGAAATACTTAGATTATCATCAGCATTGAAGACATATGCACAATTCTTATTTACTTGTCAATAACCTCTTTTGAAGATTTTTGTAAAGCATTCATAAATTGCAGTCTTAAATCCATTTATTATATGAAGCTAAAGTTGATAATGTCTACAAATGCCTACAATTTAAAACTAATACAAATAACGGACAAGGCAGCAAATGACAAAGTATAAGAAGACCAAAACACAACACAAATCCCATTCTGTCACTGCATCAACGCTATCCTCCCCAACACCAACACCCAATGCAATCAATGTGTGAGTGGAGCAGCTCAATGGCAATGATTCTCCCTTGATCTTAATTAGAGAAACACATCAGATACAAACGACATCTCAACTCGATCGACAGCTACATTGTGAGGAGACCGGGGTCAAAGAGAGAGGCAGCTTACTGTCAATTCCTTCACAAATGAGTTGGAAAGTCTGCATCCTTAATTTGAACTAAACAGCTCCAAGGCCGCTCCCGCCGAGGTTCTCCCTGGATTGCAAATTAGTCAGCAGCTCACACAACATAATTACCAAACAGAGTTCCTAGATGTGCTGATGAAATATGGATGGGAAGAGATTCTATCTGGTCCCTCCCTGACTGTTCCACCCTAGGTTCTTTACTCTTAATCTCCATTTTCCACTCCATCTCTTCCCCACTCTGTGATGGCAGACGGGTGGTGGTGTAAAAGCCCAAACAGGCTGACAGGCTCCTTAGCCGCATGGCTGAGTGTATAACTAGCAGCATTAGTGAGCACCTACACCCATCTAAGATGAGTATTCAATGTGGCATTTAGGGATACACACATGTACACACACGAAGAAATACGCATGAGTGGCAAATTCTGGTTCATACATGTTCATCCACTGATACATATGAGCATGTCCAGTTGTGCTTACATGTTGCAAAGACACACAAGTATGACCAAAGGGGGTCAATAATGCTGATTTTCCTCGTCAGCTCCTCGGCAGGCACTGGTTTAAAGAGACATCAATCTGTGATGTCAGCACTTACCTAATGAACCTTTTCAGATCGATGGAGGCATCGCTCTGCTACACAGTCTGCCCTCACTGCATGGCTTGTTTTTATTCTTCCTCTGACTAAAAGCTGGATCCAGCTACAGCGCGTCCAGGTGTGTGTCTTCATGTGCGCATTCAGCTGTGCAGTACAGACCTAAACAAAGAGTGCTGATGGGCCTATTAATACTGCCTGCATGTGCGAACATTTTTGAAGCGCAAACAAGTCAACTCTAATACACGAGTCGATATACATGTATTTGTGTACAGATGGGTGTACTGGCAACCTGTAGCAATAAGACCTTTGCAACAGCACGCTTATTTGAACGTTTCCTCCACATTCCTTGGATGCATTTTTGTCATACTTGTACGGTAATGATTATGGGTTTCTCTAACATTGTAAGAGGGATTTTTAGAAAGTTATGAAGCACTTGTATACAAGAATTTTATAAGTTTGTGCACAAAACTAGGTCTAAACTGCATTAGGTTTTGCAAGTGTTGTCTTTCTGTTTTCGTATGTTGAAGAGAAATGCTTGTTTCTGTGTGAAACTCAATGCCCTAAAACGAAATGAGATTGAGTTGATTGTAAAAAGTAAAAAACCCCCCCAAAAAACAAACAAAAAAAAAAAACCAAGTGCACTGTATCAGACAAGTCTGTCATTGAAAACAGCTCCTGGCTTCCTCTGGTGGAGATAAACCTGTGCAGATGTTTCTTCTTTTTCTTTAAAATGCAATCACTTCATAGGCTTGCTGGCGATAGCGATGGCGGTGGCAGCAGTGTGAGATGCTGTACAATTAGATTAGTTCCATTTCCTTTGATCGCAGTCACCCTGTCCCATCTTGCATGTGACACTTCAAAAGCAGGAGCCTTCCTGCGCCACTTAATTGACCAGAATAAACATATTATATTGTGATAAGTGTTGCGATTGTTACAAATTGTACGGCGTGACTGACACAAATCACGGCATTAGCTTTGCCTCTCTTATCGGCGGCCTCCTCGTGCCTTTTCAATAAACAATCTGGTAGACGGAAAGAAGAGGAGCGAAAAAGCATGGCGAGAAAGAGAGGGAGGGATTGATGGCAGGCGAGGCGAATGGGAGCGCTGCGGCCATGATCTAACGTTTACCCACTTAACCATTCAAAGAGTCATCTTCTTCCATCAGCGCCTCGCGCAGCTCTGTGTGAGAAACATTATCTTTCCGCAGGAGCTATCATTCACAGATGGCTTCCCCCCTCTCAGCAGTCCGCCACCACGCACTTCCAACACAGTATGTGTGCCTGTTTGTGTCTTTCTCTTTCACTCCACATACTTCTATTGGTACGGCGAGTGGTAAAATAAATTTCAGAGAAGGAAGAGAATAATTTGAGTGAACAATATTTCCTTCATGTGTACGTGTGTGTTTGTGTGAATGTAGAGGCTTGCACGTACAGAAAGATGAAGAAAGCTGGTGGAGGCATGGGGGTTGGGGAAGGATGTGAGCGAGGCTGACGTGTTAATCAGGGAATCAGCGTCCATCCACTAATGTCTGCCAGTGTAAATAAGGCCCACATCTCCTGCCGTCACATACGCTGGCTTTCCAGACCATTAGGCCCGAGCTGGCTGGCTGAGGCGGCCCACTGCTCACAGGAGACTCATTTACGTGTCTATAGGCATCTGTGGCTGGTGATAGGGAGCCCACGTGAAATTAATGGGACCATGGGTGCTGCCAGCCAGCCAGGCAGCTCTCCTGTGCCCACACACACAGCAATCACCAGCGTGTACGCTTGAATGCGCGGGCACGCACACCCAGCGCGAGCATGTGCGAGCACACACACAGACGTTGAATGGCACATGTGCAGCGGTTTTTATGCATCCCGGGTAAACTAACCTTTGCAGTAAAGATTTTGCAGCTTTATTAGTTTAGGAAATGGCTGTAATTAAGGATAATTCATAATGGCTGCTTCTCCCCTCTCTGTGGTATTAAAGAGGGGCAGGCCTAATTTGACCTGCTTGCATTTGTGCACCAAGGCAGTAAAAAGGGTGGAGTGAGGGATTACGTAGGCACAGAATGTGAAAGGGAAGCCTCTACAAACACCGATATACGGAACGGTCAACAGGCCAGATGAGGGCTATTACCCAGAAGTTTTAATAGGTCCTTTCAGAGAGAAACAAAGTAACAGTCCCCAAACTTTAAGTTTGCATGAAAACAAAATATGGACATGATAAAGAAAAAAAATAAGCTTTCAGCATCAAAACATGTATTCACTTTAAAAGGTTTTATGTAGGGTTTTAAAGAAAATAAACAGAAACAGCTAAATACATTTATTTAGCTTGGACAACTTTCTCCCATTAACAATAGCAAAAGAAAGTAAATGTTCCAAAACCTCGTGACAAATATTTTAGTTGCCCCCTAAACACAAAATAACGCAGATCTATAGCCAGTAACTTGGAGTCACGGATAGTGAAGGTGAGGCTGGAAGAATCACCAATGAGTGGAGGTGTGCATCTGGGATAAGCCAAACTCTCCTTTTTCTTTCCCCACAGAGGTGAGAAATGAAATCAGAAGAGGGGATCAATAGCTCCACAGATCCTGCAAACTCCTCTCCATCATTACCTCTGATGAATAATAGAGGACAGCCTCAAGCTCCTTAAGCTTCCTGTTGTCACATAATGTCCACAACGAGATCTTCATTAAAAAAAGACAGAAGAAAACGTACAATCACCACAAATTGCAAAGGACTGCTTGTACTGTATACTATATTATGCTTAAAGTGCCAGACAATCAGGCTATGCATATTAATAATATAATGCAACAGTTGAATTGACTCCAAATGTTACCCTCACCAGATGTATATGTGTGGAAGCAGAGCTGCAAAATCTCATAGAAAGTGATATTAAAATTGTCAGCAACAGTACCACAATAGTTTCCTGATATCAAGCAGCTTTGAAATATATCAATATACATTTAAATAGATTGATTAAAAAAGTTAACTTTTTCAAAGGGAAAGAAACTGCCAAAGCGTTCCAGATGCGCCCAACATGCTGCAAAACATTTTTGACAATGAATATTCTCAAATATGATGGCTCCTCACTTTGAAGTTAGAGTCACACCTGTTCTCTTTAAGACTTTTGCAGAGCTTAGGCTTTGAGCACCAGTGATGCTCGGACCGTGAGCCTTTAAGTCAGAAAATCAAGAGCAGCTGTTTAAACCTACCCACAATCAATGATGGCGTAGCAACCTGTCCAAAATGTGATTTCCACACTGTCCGCCGCATCTTTCACACATTATCGATTCTCTTCGCTTGTAACATTTTCTGTTAATTCTGTTCACCCACACAAAATCTATATGTGTGCATTTCAAAGCAGGCATCTGAGGCTGAGCACAGGCTGCCTCAGCTCTGCAGCCAAGACAATCACTGTCAATCTACCTAATGACCAAGTGTCTGCTGATGCATGCTACTGAAGTGGGGTGGGTCCCTGGGTGCAACATGAAGCAGAATAAAGAGTATCCCCTTATTTCTCAAAGTGTTGAAACTGTTGAAAGGCTGTGTAAACCCTCCCCTGCTGGAGCTTCCTCAATGCTTCACACTTTCCTCTGAAACGTTAGTTCGATCAAAGAGAATGGGGCTCCTAAATAGAAGAAATACAGAGCAACTAGGGTCGGGGTGAATCACAGACTGCAAAAGGAAAGGAAGTCTAGAATATTCTGAATGCGAGCATTACATTGGGTAGAAAGGATAGCTCTAACAACGAATGGGACAAGAAAAAGTATAAGAAAAGCTGAAACTAGGAAGTTATTGGATGAGAAGTTGTGATCTTGTCCTGGAAAAACTTGCCCCGTTTTCATCGCTCCTAGCACTATTACGCTCTGGGTGCAACCCTTTCCTTAAGATGGAGGAGATTGAATCAGACCTGCTGACTCGCAGGCCTTCTCAGCAGCAAAATAAATGACAAGGCGAGTGCTGGTGAAAGGAGCGCGAGGGCAGCCCAACGGTGTGACCCCGCTGATGAGATGAGAGGCAGTCCAGATCTGCCAGACATGCTATTAGAATCTGAGACAGAGAAGGGACCTGTAGAGAGAGGGAGGAAGAGATGCTGGGAGCATGGTGTCACTTTATCAAATTCTTCCCTGGCACATGGTAACAGAGGTCAGGTGAAGAGAACCATGCGGGGGGAGCGGAGAGTGTAAAGCAGAGGGAAAACACATTGCTGCTCTAATACCTTTCATAAAGAGAAAAGCCTCCTTATCCGACAGCCATGATTAAATATAACCTGAGTGCTGGAAAACTAACCCCCATACCCTGCCCAGGCCTAAGTTTGTGTGAGGACGTGCATGTTCTTGTGTACACACTCGGGGTGAGGAGGGTAAAAGCAATTTGAGGAGATCTTGTTGGGTGAGTGGAGTGTATGTCTTTGTGCCATAGAGGGGTGAGCGGAGGAAGGAGCGGACGCTTGATGTGCTCATCGTGCCCTATGGCTCCGTGACACCATCCGGGCACCGCTCAATGTGTTAGACTTCTGTGCTCCTTAAAATTAATGCTGTCATCAGCAGCTGAAGCTAAAGTGAGATGGTGTAACTTTAGCTGAAGAATAGCTGCCGTGGCCTTATGATGCCATTAGAGAATAATGGCATTCAGGTGTCAAATGGCTATTGCTCTAAAAGCATCACAACTTGACATGATGCTATTTTTTTCCCTTTCACATTTCTCCAACATGCAAGCTACCATAGGATATCCTACAATAAAAAACAAACTATACAGGCAATATATTAAATCATTGGTTATCCAAGGTTAGGCAGAAGCAGGTTGAGTCCTCTTAATATATCAATATGTCTCTCTTTTTAAAAGCATTTGAATCAAAAGTTTAGTAAACTCTTCTTGTACTGTAACTTGAATAATATGATATTAGAAAGTGTAAAAAAAGCTGGAAAAACACCTCATGGTTACTGTTAAGTAAGGTGGAGGATCAGTGATGCTGTGGGACTGATTTTCTTTCAAAGTCCAGCAGAACTTTCTTCTGTAAGCAAGATGTGAGATACCAGGACATTTTAAGTCTTCTTCATTATAAGAATCCCATTTAAATGCTTTTGCAAACACCTTTACCACGGGTACCAACACCAGAGTAGGAACCGGTATTTATGATAAGAGACAACATGTGCACTTACTCTAACCTTTTCCTTAAATGCTCTTAGACGTCTAACCCTACCAATGAAATATAGGTTGTATTTATCTGAGACAGCTTCTTTATGTGCCAAAAGAAGAACCTGGAAATTCAAAAACAGCAAGACAACACCATCAGATGTGATGAGCCAATATATCCTATAACCTTATTTTAGATATATGCCTATGTGGTCCTCAGAGATAGAGAAAAATTGGGCCATCAGTGTCACTCAAAGCCCCACTGTGGAGCCTTGTTTTCTTGATCTAATAGAAGGTAATGATCCAGAGAGCAGGGCTAGGCTTCCACCACCGTAGAGCAGGCCTCCGGGGGCTACTCCACCCCTGACAGAGCCAGTGGTCGTGGCAGTGCAATAAGAATAAACACATGCAGGCGGGGAGTCTATTTGGCTGAGAGTGATGGCTAGCTTGTTGCTTATCCCAGCCCAATAAATCTCCATACAGGGCCGCGAGATGAGCACCGCTTATCTCATCAGCCCCGCGACTGATGCCTCCGACCGAGTGCCGCCGCTCACACCCCTGATTTATCACGAACACGAGAGGGGAGAAGTTCCTCACCACAGCAAAGCTAAAATAGAGGGGAAGAGGAAGGAAGGGTGGGAGAAAATGAAATAAAAAGGGAGAGGGAAAAAAAGACATATTGAAAAGCAGAGGGCACAGGCAAATAATGCAGAAATATAGAGAGCAAACAGAAAGGTTTTCAAGGAAAAACATGGAGGCTTTGGCGTGAGGCAACGCAATAATCTAAAAATAAAAACTGCCTAACCTGAGGGGGAGAAGAGGAAAGCTCGGGGGTAAATGTCACCATCTCCGTGTCAGAGAGCTGTGGTGAGGGGAATTGCACTTGACGGCTAGATTCTTTGGGATTCAGCAGATTTTTAAAGACAGAAAGAAAACAGAAAGTAAGACTGGGCAATAATATTCTAAAGGGACCAAATGCGCTTTGTCCTGTACAGAAACATGCCCTTCGGAGAGCTGACGCTGGTAAAGCTCCGTACTGTTATCTAATTGTCCAAAAGAAAATAAAGTGAAGATTCTTCTGAAAGTTTTTAATAAACATTGAATCTACTGCACGTACTGCAGGAAACAAAGTTCAGCTGTGGTGTTTGAGATTAGGGGTGATTGACACCATGATAGGCAATCAATTGAACAGATGGAGTATTAGAATTCACAGCCTTTTCGGTATCCTTTCTCAGCTTCCGCAAACATGAGGACAAAACTTCGGTGCTATGAACGAGTCTGTGCCCCCATCTGCCCACCCGCTCCCAAATGTGGGGAACTGGTTGGCCCGCTACCAGTAGATGAACCCAGGCATGGCTAGAGGATGAGAAGGGGGCTTGTCTCGTTGACGGAAGTTGGCAGCAGCAAGAAGAGCATTGGTTTGGGGTGATGGGGACAATGAAATGGAAAGAAGGTTCATGGAGACTAGGAGATTCATGCCAGCCTGACTGTCAATCACTGAAGGCGAAAGTCAAAGCCGGCAAATCAGAAAAGCAGCCCGCAAATTGATCCGTCTCTCATTTTACCTTGCTCGCTGGCTTTTTCTCCATCTTGTGGCCATATGAATTAGTGTGGTGTGAGGAGAGAATAAAGGAGGTGGGAGGGGAGGAAGGGGAGTGACGGGAAACAGACGGGTATAATATTCTCATCACTCTTCACTCCGCAGTCGCTGGTGAGGAGCGTGGCCCAGGGCACTCAACGGCCCAGCCAGCCGCCTCGCAGACCCTGCAAATATTCCTAAACCTCAATTTTTCATATTTCCCTGTATGCATAAGGAGATGAAAAATCATCCGATCATTTGTATTGTCTGACTGAGGTTATACACAAATATTAGTTTATCTACCGCACCTAAGATTGCCTCCCTAAGCAAGACGGATTGGTCTTTTGGAGAGGGCAATATTCCCCGGGAACATATTCAGTCCATCTTTTATGTGCTGCAATTCACAGAGCAGCAGGTATGAGTTCTATTTTCAGACAGGCTCGATAAAACTGAACACCCGACAGGGACGGTGCTTATTTCATACAATACGTTTTAATTGCAAGACAGTTTTCGGCTGGATAAAATTTATAGTTCTCCAAACTGATCTAATGCAAAGACGCTCGACATCTAATATTCACATTCTCTCCGCATTTACTGAACACTTAGCTAAAGTGAATATTAAAGCAGAACAAGCTTGGGAATCAATTTAACTTGAGAAAAAGTAGGAAAACGGAAAGAGAAAAAAAATCCCCTCTTCAAATCACAGTCTCAATCGATTTCCTTTACCTCTTCCCTAAACTGCTAAGTGTCTGGTCCTCGGCTTGGAGCGTGCAAGAAAGGGAGAAAGTAGGGAGACGACGGTGCAAAGAGGAGTTCTGGGTCAGAAATCACTGGGTGATTATTCACCACTCAGCCATGTGTAAAACTCATTAGACAATGCGTAATGCCTTTAATCAAATCAATGGCACAAGCAACTCTAAACTGATAGCTCCCATCAAAACTTACATAAAGCATGGCAAATTTCTCATTCAATGATAAAAATAAGTGATGGCTTACGAATTATCCTCAAAATGAACCTAATTGTTCTGTGTCTTCAGATCAATACCATGGAGGGAAATAAATAAGAAAAACGATAAATGAGAAAAGTTAAGAGTGAGAACTGCAACAAAGAGGACAGAAAGGTTGTCTTCTATAAAATGAAAGATTTTATGTTTGTAAGATGCTAAGATAAGGGGAGCTATTAAAATAAACTTTTTGACATTTTGCAACATCAAAAGCACGAACTACAATGCATGTTATTAGGATTTTTTCTTCACTGGATTTTTTTTATATTTCTTTACAAGTGGAAATGTTAATAACAAGGCCTGGTTATGCATACTGAAGCCCGTAAATAAAATCCAATTTAGGCAATGACTTGATAGTAAATAGGGATCCTGTTGAGATGACAACTATAAATCATGCAGTCCACAAACGTAATCTTTATGAAAGGCAAAGCAAACTTTTGGAAAGAGACAAAACTGAACTTCTTGGTCAATGTGTAAAACACAATGTGAGGAATTTTACCTGAAAATAAAACCCCAACAATACTATGAAACAAGATGGTCGTAGAATTGTATTGTGGACAGGAGATCCGTCTAAATTTATATTGCAGAAGAGAAAAAGTTCAGTCTCTTGATACCTTGAAGTTAATTCAAGGATCCAGTAGGACGTTAAGCAAGATACCCAACGTGTTTCAGCAACGTGCCGTTTACCTGTTATCACTCATGCTGGACTTAAAACTAAAAGTAATAGAGCTTTTGAATCTTTGTCACCACAGCAGTGTGTATAAGATTCAACTTCTGTGTTTGTTTTTTAAAGATAAATCTTAACAAATTATTAAGCTTTACAGACTTAATAATTTCAGTAAAAGGGGGTTCTACAAATTATTTTATTGACTCAGCTAGCCTAAATACAAATGTATTTTTCAAAAGATGTTAAATAGCATGTATTATATCTGACCACTTCATAATTATAAACCATAAACTTTGTGTATAAAATATGTAAAAGTTTGCATCTGTAAAGTTGCAAAATGCTTAGGGTAGGGTATGAATACATACGTACTGTGCATTGCATACATTCGTATGCAATGCACTGTACATGCAATAGGTGTGTAATTCGCAGGCTGGTCAATATTGCAGCCTTGGAAACGGGAACAATTAGACGTGGCAAAAACAAAATACCAAACAGGGAAAATCCATCAAAACGAACAGCAGGACAAGCTCTCCTCATAATCATCTTTGCCTTCTAAGTCTCCTCAGCAAGCTTTGAGTTAGTGACATACTCGTTTGGCAGAGTGGGGGCATGGGGGGCTGTGGGTAATTAGGCGGGTGGAGGTACAGATGTTGAGCTGTGGAGGACCCTAACCGGGACACTGAGAAGCACTGGAGCACAAACAACCCTGCATCTGTCTCTCTCTGCCAGCTCTAAGTACCCCTCTTTGTCAGGGTATGGGTCTTCATTTTTTACTGTTGACAGGCAATGTTATTTCAGTTATTTGGTGGCATCTGGTTAGGCTGGTCGAGAGAGAAAAGGAATGAGAGGAGAAAAAAAAGAAAACAACAAACACACGCACACACATCCACAGGACACACTTTAATTAATTGCGGGGAGATTACATGGTCTTCCAACCGTGTAGTTTGTCATCAGAGCCCATTACACACTTCTATTAGATGTTTCTTCACAGTGTCATGTGTAATTTGAAGGAGAGTCTTGGTGGAGGATCTCTGAAGTAAGGTGAGGGCCCTAATCGGGGGGACTTAAGTTCGTTTCAACTGCAGCAAAAATAAACTGTGCCACACCTCAATTAGTACACAGCAGAGTGTAAACAAACAAGTCTTACAGAAGCAGTGCATATTTCATGGTATGTCACTCACTCACAGCGACACTGAGGGATGTGGTTGTTTCCAGGCCCGCTGCGGGTCTGCCGCACCACGGTGGCATTGCTCTTCATTTCCGCGGGAGAAGCTTTATTTTCATTGCCAAGCAATGAAGTGTCTTTGTATGACTGGGGTGCACACCACAATCAATCTTACAGCAGCGGAGTTAACAGGACAGAAACCAATGCAGCCGTTACTCGGCACAGAACATTACCAGTGTATGGACTCATTATTCATCAGAGGCTCCATTAGACACCGCTCACTACGCTGCCACACTGGATATGAGGCGGGGAGTCAATGCTGCGTCACACACAACACTGCCCACAGCGCAGGAGCACCGAAGACAAATCATGCACACCGTCTTGGATAGGAATATGTTTCTTCAGTTTTACTGTTTTAATTTGAGGCTTGTTAATCTGAAGGCAAATGCGTGCTTGCTTTTTATCTTTGACCGTTAAAGAAAATATGTTAAAATGAACAGATTCAGAGTGCCTCGCAAAAGCATTCATCCGTCTTAAACTTCTTTAGGTTTCGTAACATTAGACCCAGAAACATAAGTACATTTTATTCAATGTTTTTTTTTAGTGCATAAATCTAAAGTGGAAGGAAATAAATGTATTATTGTCAAGGTTCAAAACAAAGATCCCAAAACTGTTGCATGTGTTTGTATTTAGCAACCCTGACTCAAGCACCTTTGTAGATATAGAGTGAGATTTTTGCTCAGTCTTCTTTGTGAAGTAGCTCAATGTTAGTCAGTCTATTTCAGTTTCTCAATTAGATTGAAGTCTGAGATTTGACTGGGCCAGTTTAACACATTAATCTGCCTTGATGTAAACCAGTTGCAGTTCTGTATGTTTAGGGCTGCTGTTCTGTTGGAATGTGGAACTTTGCAACAGTCTTAAGTCTTATAACCTCTGACAGGTTCACTAATTTATATTAAAAAGTACATTTACAATATACTTTGCTCCATCAATCTTTTTGGTTACTTTCAATAGCTTCCCTGTGGCAACTGAGGAAAAACATTTCCACAGCATGACACCACCATGCTCTGCCAGTGTGGGGATGTATTCATGCTGATGTGCATTCAAAGTATTTCTCTGAAAGCATAAAACTTGGATTTTGGTTGCATTTAACAAGAACGCTATACACTTCTAACATTCTTCCAACAATTGCTTTCTTCAGATTTGTAACATCAGATTTGTAAAATGTAAGATTAATAATTATCCTGTCAACAGATTTCCCCGTTTCAGCCATGGATTTCTCCAACTCTTCCAGAGGTAAAATGAGCCCCTCTGATTTAATGGTTTCTTTGCCTGGCTTGTCAGTTTATATCAGGGGTGTCTAAAGAGCTGCCTGCGAGCCATTTGCAACTCTTTAAATGATGTTTAACAGCACTGGGTGCACACAAAGTATTTATCTTTTATCAGTCACACTGTGCTTTCATTTTAATTTCATGTTAAACAGGACCACAAACATCCAGTGGTTTTCATTCAGAGTTAGTGCACCCATTCATTAAACCTGACAAACAGTGACCCATATAACATTTTCGCATCTGATCACAGAGTACAAAGAGACCCCCAACCAACACCTCAACATTTAAATCAAATTAAGTTTTTTTATTAACAAGTTCCTGATATATTTCCTACAAAATCTAGATTAGTATTACAACAAGTATTTTTAAAAATGTATCCATTTATATTATGTTTGTAAAAAAAAAAAAAAAAATCTGGCCTGCATTGCACAATTCTGGACATCACTGGTTTTATTAGCCTTTTCTTTGTAGGAGTGTCTTAATCCTTCCTTTCAAGAAAATAAATGGAGGTGCTCCAAGGAATGGTCTTCATGCTGCTGTTTCTTGTCTGATCTTATCTTGCAAACCTTTGTGGTCTTCACAGAGGCACTGTATACATTTACAAATTCAAATTAAATTACACACACTTGGAATTTATTTGCAAATTGGGTTACATTTAACAGCAGTTAGTTGCATTGGATTTTATTTCGGGCCACCAGAAAGAAGGGGACTACATACAAATCTTTGCTGCAGTTTTCAGATTTTAATTGGTAAAATCTAAAAAAAAAAAAAAAAAAAAAAAACTTGTTTCTTCTACGTTATGGTTATTCACTACTTTGTGGTAATGTACCACATAAACCCCCAGGTTTTTATTTCCAACATGCCGGAATGTGGAAAAAGATAACATTTTATGAATATTTTACTAAGAAACTGTATTTCTTTTGTTTCACTCAGATTTTGCAATGCTGCAGCAGTTTCAAACTCATCAATAGCATATATAGTCAGTTCAGGACAAACACTCATCTGTCGTTTTTCTTTTACTTTTAAAATGCACAACATGTGGGTCTCTAAAATATCCGAGAAAACTGTCAACATTTTGCAGGCACTTTCATGTGTCCCAATGCTGGTAACCAACACTCTGACAGACTGTGTGCCCTCATGGGCCACCATCACAGCTGGTAAAGTAGCTAATGGCACAGCATTTAACAGTCAACATGAGGGAAAAGGGAATAATAGACTATAATTTATACATCAGTGTAATTACCCCAGCTCTAATTGGCCACACATATTGTGTAAACTTGGAGAATTTCAACTGCAGCGTCACATTCAGGATTTTACAACATTAGACAGCAGTTAAAAGTGGTGAGAAGACAGACAGTGGGTGCTGGCTGCTGAACGGTACCAGGGTGGCAGCGCACAGCACATGAGGCGTCCCTTATGAGCCTGTCTGCTTTTTTTCCTCTCTCCTTGCTGTCAGCGCCGCAGCCTTAACCATCCGCTGCCATCACTGCCAGTCGGGCCTGGGACAGCTGCTCACCAGAACAACCTCAGCACACACGTGCAGCTCAACTGCTATGGCAAGCAGGCGCAGGGACCCTTAGTAATTGGGCTTTCTCACTCCACAAACCAAAAACAAGCGATAGCACATTCCTGTCTTGCCACACTGGCAGTTAAGAAATGGCACAGTAAAAGGCAGCGCAAACAAACATCCACGAAGATGGCAACACTCAGATTGTTGCAAACCAGGCAATAAACAGCAGCCCCTGGAACAGAAGGTCAGGTAAAACTCGGTCAGGTAAACAGGAAGCCCTCCTGCAAACAGGAAGTGACATGGGTCCTCGGATCTAGATGTGCTACATCCATCTGTGTAGCACGTGGAGAAAGTCAAAAGAACGGCTAATGAGCGGAGCAAAGACAAAGGTATGAATGTTTACAAGTGTCTGCCTTCAGTTTGAGAGGAAACTAAAATGGAAATTGAGGACAAACAATCAATGCCTCATTATAATCTCACAACATGCATGCAGGCTTGTTTTTATACCCTTGTCAGTTTATTGTGAGAGCCTAATTTTGGCTTGTGTTTGTTATGCTACCGCTATTACAGGCTGATGTGTCCTCATTCTTAATTTCTGTCCCAGTTATTTTTTATTGCTTTCTTGTTTATCTTCTTCTCAAATGTTTCCTGCTGTACTCTGGAACTTCTCTGCAGTATCCATGTGAATCCCCAGCTGTAAAACAGTTAAGATGATGACATATCTCTCTCATGCTTCATCTGCAACATTATCTTTTCATCCTCTTTTGCTTCCCAGGCCAGGGAGAAGAGAAGGGTTGGAGAGTGGTGGGGGGCGAATGTTGATGTCTGCTAACTAAACTCCAACCCTCAGTCAAACCTGCAATTACTGCCATGTCTCTCTCTACCTTAAACATTGCTTAACAAGAAAAATATGCCAATATGCCGCAAACGCTTTAATTTGGGCTTCAGAATTAAACAAGCTGCTTGAAGCTGTGTTGTAAATTACCCTGAGGAATGTGCAACCCGGTTCAGACACAAAGCACACATTACTTAGACTCCTTCAATAACAGAACACTTATAATTTGTCCCATTTTGGGGATATTTATTGTTTTTCAACCTGTTCTCCTGTCCTATTGGATCTCTGTGGCCTTGGGCACACGTTCTTATCTGATACTGTGTCAGACATTTGTTATAAGACCATAACACAAAGCCCGTCTTTGCAGAGGAGATGAACCTCTTCCTTGACAAGTAAGGACATGGCTACATATAGTCACTAATATGCAAAGGAATCTGTCTGTTCCATGTCTGCCTGTCTCTCAGTGAAGCTGAACAATAACATTTTTAATAGAGTTGACATACTTTTACTTGGGTGTATTCGTGAAGTTGCATGAAACACTTCAGAGTTTGACTTTGAAACCATAAATACAACATATTTAGTGTAAACTTCAGTTATTAGAAGGACTATTGAACAAATCTTTGAGCTCTTGTTCTGGTTGTCCAGGAATCTGACAACACAGCATGCCAGAGTTTTCACTCTAATGAGGTAGGTTGGATGGATAATAACTCCAAGTTCTGAGCTCCCATGATCACCAACACCGGAGGGCAGGAGTTGGTCCTAAACAGGCCTTAATATCTGGCTCGGTGTCCTGCCCGAGGCTGCTGTCAATGAATGATGAATCAGACACACCTGATGGCTCTATCTCTAACAAGGATCTTGGAATCCTCATCAGAGCACTTACTGAATCGTGATTAATTCCCTCCAACACTGCTGACAGAGAAGGTGCTTCATCTGTCGCTGTTCACTTTGCCTGGCTAGGCCCCGAGCAAGAAACAGACAGGCGGAGATGGAGCATTACAGAGAGAAGAAGAAGGTTAACGCAGTTTAGCTGCTGGTAAAACAAACAATATTGAGAGTAGTGTACTGTAAAGGAGGAAGAACAAAGCGTGTGACTGATCCGCTGGCAAAGCTTTTTATTTAACAAAGAGCGTACTGTGAGACCAGCAGAGAGGTAAAAAGACAGCGCATCAAAAAAAAGCAATGATGAAGTCTTTAAAAATAATGACAAAACAAAAGTGTGATGCCAAATGAAGAAAATGGCTGCCAAACAACAAAGAGATTACTGTTGGGAAGTGATGAAACATGGTGGTGTCTAAGATGTGGTAACTATAGGAGACAGACACTAATATGTTTTGGCATCTTTAAACCTTTTATTTCTCCCTGGAGAAGTAAGCTCAGGACAAACAAAAGGCCAAAGATCACACGTTATACTCAAGCACAAGACGACATGCATAGTAAAACCATCATGAGCTTCATGTGCCATTTGCACGGATCCAACTTTGCTCTGATAAAAATAAATAAAATGCAGTCTAATCGACTGCCTTGAGAAGTTATCCAAGTGGAACATATGTTTTACTTCTGCTTAATCTATAAATCAAGCTGTTCTGTCAAGGCAGAACATCAGAGAATATTTGTAAACAAACAGTGTCAGAAACACCAATGGACATACAAGAGGTCAGAGGTGGAGAGGTTGAGAAGTTGAAAACACTTTACAGCTCAAAGAGCACTGCTGTAATCTGTCATCCAATAGTTGACTAAGTCAAACCTACCATGATGGCCTTCCACCTTAAGGTAAAGTCAAGGGAAGGAGGAGCTGTAAAGATAAACAGCTCAGGTGAAAGAACCTGCTGACACCAAGTTATGCACTCCACAATTCTCCTTTGTAGAAAGTTGGCAAGGAGACAGATATTTTTGAAACAAAACTATAAGAAGACATGTTTCCAGTTTTTCCAAAAATATCAAAATGTTACTCAGCAGTACATGGAAACTGCTCAGAATTGTTAGGAAAACAGATGAAGCTAAAGATGAAATCTGGAATGGACAATCTGTTCAGGGTGCAGAAAACTAGATAATGGGAAGGAGGTTTTCCTTCCATCAAGCTAACAATCCTAAACATACAGCCATATCTATAGTGGATAAGTTTAGATTCAAGCATATTCATGTGTTAAAATGACCCACTCAAAGAGCAGACACAAATTCAAATAAGAGAGTTACATATAAGTTTGTGGTTGTATTATAACAAGATATCTGGTATATTTTCAATAATATAATATCATACTCCCTGAAGATCATTTCAAAAGACTTGAAATGATCTTACATCGTTACATCTGGTTTAAATATTAGTAGTCTTAAGAGATTAGTGTTTACTTATCACTTCTAGGTAATGAGGTGCCCTTTGTGCTCGATTAGAAAGGAACTGGTTTGCAATACCCGGTTCTTTTCTTGTTGGTCTCCAAGGCTGAAATGGAGAAAAGCCAAATCAATGCTTGCTGCTCTACCCCTGTCATCACTGATATCATAAGAAAGTGCTAATTAACTTACTTCAACCTCTGGAACAGCTCTGACCAGAGGGCTAATGTAGCTTAATCGCATGTGGGGCCCTGTGCTTACTTCCCTCGGACTTTCTCGCTTCCCAGTCAGAGGTAATCGATTGTAAACTGCAGCTGAGGTCACGGTAGCCCACAACTTCCCCTGCTGACCCCTCCACACCCCCAGGCAGGACCTTAATGGAGCCATGCTCCTTAAAAATCAATACTCAAACTGGACATGGATCACAATATGAGCCACTGCTGATGGGGTCTGACAATTGCTCTTTGAATGTCTGAATACAATAAGTGACTGCTAAAATTTAGATGTTAGTGCATTCAAATTCTAAAAAATCCCTAAACAGATCTGGAATGCACTTCAACAAAACAGTAAGACAGGAAACATTCTCCTTTAGTTTGAGTTTAAATTTCTGTGCTGTCTCCAAGTAATGTCTTGATCAGGCGCGAGCAGAGGAACAAATGTATGCTACAGAGCAATCTAGTCTATCGAGACTCCTAAGCCCACTCACAGAGTGGGGAACGACCTAGAAGACAACAGCAGCAATAACCAATAAGGCAACCCCATTAATTCCTCCTCACCTTGGGAGGACCTGTTTGAGTGACTGCGTCCTGTTAAGATTAATTCCCGACTAATACTAATTGGTCCGTCAGCCAATGGGGCCCTGGGGGAACGGTTCCCTTTGGTCAACCCTCGCTGGGGCTCACCATCATTGGAGGGATGCTGATGAGCTGGCATTTTTATCAGCCACTGCATTCCGCCAGAGCTCCCCCAGGGCTCTCCACAAACTATAATTAAATCTCACACAATCCATAATTGTGGTGTTTACAATTACTGCAGAAGAAGAGCACGGAGACACAAGAGGAGGCAGACGGAAGAGCGGAGTGAAAGACTGGAAAAAATGAATGGAAGTTAGTAAAGGACCGGCTTGGCTCCACATTAAAAGGTGAAAAATTCATATTAAAACCTCTTTCTCTTACACCCCGTCTTCCCTCACTTTTCCTTAATAAGCTCTCAGGGCTGTTTGGCAGGGGTAAAGCCCATCACTTATTTATTTTTCCCAGATAGCCCTATTAATCTTCCCCAGGCCGGGAGTGCTCCGGCAGACAGTGATGTGGACTGGATCTGCCGTCCCTTGGGTGCTCCTCGAGGAAGAGCCGTAAATGACCCAAATAAAGGATACTTTTGAAGGCTGCCGAGAGGCACCGGCACCATTAAAACTAAATGAAGTGTTTATTAGCCATGCCGACAGCATTCTAAGCGCTGCCAGATCAAGGGCAGTTACAGTTAATGTGTCTCGCCGAAGCAGTCACAGTTTGTTCTGCCTCACCAGAGGGCCTGGAAGAACCAAAAAGAAATGATTTCTCTTCAATTCTCACACCTGTTTTTCGCTCCTCTGCTCTCTTATTTTCGTCCCATCACCTATCATGCAAACGCCATACCTCCGAACTGCCTCTACTCTCACACCGGCTGACACATATATACCTATCCTGTGCTTTTCCCCCAGTTATTTAAGCCACATATAGCTACAAAGTGTGACAGCAGCAAGGCATACAGAAGGTAGAATAAAGAGAAACGTGTTGAGAGACTCAGTAGAAAGGGCCCCCATTACACTGACACCATCTGGCTGGTCAGGAGACATTGACAGGGAACCAAATGCTACTTTTAAGGCTTTGATTGCTCTGCTTTCTGAAATTTTCCCTAAAAAGTTTCCCTGCCCTCTAATTATATTCTTCATTTCATTTAAGCTTTTAAGCAGCCAGACAGGCTTTTTTTAAGGGGTGAAAAGATAATTGAGATCTGGGCTCAGTTTCACTGTTACTGTTTATAAGGTTTGAGCTTTTAATGAAAAAAATGAGCTGAAATTGGATTATATGGGGAATAAACTGTCCATTCATCATCTTTATATTTTCCTTTATTAGGCAGAGTTATTGCAGCTATGGCAAAAGACAGACATCTATATTTCCAAGAACACATTTCATAGCAAATTCAGCTCCTCAAACAGCTCTTTGGCAGTTCTAAAGATTCTTTAAAATGGTACTATTTTCTTATTAGCTCATCTTTTAACATTTTAATGCAATATTTCTTTCCCAAGTTCATGTATGCTTCCTCCCACAATATTACCATGTATGAGTGAGAGTAATGACGCTCATTTAGAGTTGAATTAAAATTCCAAACAATGAAAGCTGCAAAAACTTTCATACACCTCAAAACACATATCTTATTTTTTTCTTCCACACACATCTCTAATTATTTTTCATCACCTCAAGCAGTGTACGGTAATATCCCAGTTCCCAGTTCTGACTTGCCTTTTCTATGGCTGACACAATATCGAGCAACCTCCACCCTTCCTGCCCCCATGTCTCCTTAGCTATTCTGTTCTCTCCCGAAAATGAGTTGGAGACTCTGCGACAGTCGTGAATGAAGTTCTCCGCCACCGTTGTGGGGCTTCGTATGAAGATTGATGTTGGACACAGCGCACTTCCGAAGTCAGAGGCTGCAATTACAATCCGGAGTGATTATCCTTGCCCATTAATAGCAGCAGATAGCATGTCACAATCAAGGATGTGCATAATTAATCAGTGGTTACTCTTTGCACCCTCCCTCCACCGCTTTTCCTCTGGGCTATTTTCAATGTAAAACAGGGTTATGGACAATTCCCAGCAGTGCAGACTAAACACACCGCCCAAAGCTTACAAGACGATGTGGGTGCCGCTATTGACAAAACATCACTAACTAGTAATGAACACAGTGAGGGCTGAGACTAATTCCTGATTCCTTCATTTATCTTCCCTGCACACTATCACAACCACTTGCCTTCAACTTAGGTCAGTTAAGATTAGAAAAACACAGCACACTTTCCAACAGCACATTATTTATGTTCTTTTTTTCTGTTGATGTTAGCGTACTTCTTTTAATAAGAGCAGCCCGATATTATAATCATCATTTTTCTCAATTTCTTTTTGATGTCCAAAAAAAGCCTCCAGGCAAGGTAGAAGAGAGAAAAGGAATTCACACCAACACAGATCCTTTTTTAAATTTTTTATTTTTTCACATCTTCACCTGCACTGGTTTAACACACTGTTTGTAGATCACTATCAAAGCTTTCCTCTCTCTTTATTTGACCTTCCTCCCCAGAAGTAAACCCCAGGTTGATTCCCTTCACAACAAAACAACACTGTCAAACCTAAAGCCCGCTGACTTTCAAACTTTCCTTTGCCGTACACAAGACTTTCTGCTCACAGGTCCTCCGGAGAGCTGTGCCTTCCATCAATGCCAAGCCCAAACAGAGGAGCGTCAGCCCAGTCGCTGTGATTTATATAAGTTATTATAGCCCATTACAGAACAAAAAAATCAGGACAAAAACCCCACTTCACAACAGAAACCGGCCAAACAATGGGACCACAGTGGCGAGTGCTGCCGTACGGGCGGGTGAAGTCCAGCAACATGCCTGGGCCTCCACTCATCACACATTGTCTTTAATCTAATTCTACACATGGTTTCGTTTCAATTCGAATCAAAAGCTCTCATGTTAACAAACCATAACAGATCTCCCTTAATCCGCCCGGCAACAAAAGATGGATGGATGCAAGAGACACTCCACCTCTTCGTCCCTGGAATCAAACCTAATTTGCATACAAAACACTAGCTGGAGGAAAGGGCATATATTAAAGCCATTATTTTGTGTTGTTCTCACAGCAAAAAGTTTGCATAATTGTGTTTAGCATTACGTGGGATGGAGACTCACTATCCAAGAGCAACTTCAAATCCTTCCTGTTGCTGCTGGCCATCTACAGTCCTGCGTTCCCTTGATAATGCTGTTAGTAGACAAATAGGGACTTGGCTCTTTCTCTCTTTCAATAACCAATATAGAGACACTATTGCTTCAAAGGCTCGCATGCTGCAATATAAGTATTCATGACCTTCCTCAAACTATGTCCTCCACAATATTACTACAGCAGCTAAACATAAAGCTTTACCAACTCATAAACTGCTCTCTGGAAAGGGAACATGTATTGATGATTGGGATAGAAATAAAAATAATAACTTGAGATAAAATTAAATTCACATTTTTACTGTATAATAGTGACTTTTGTAACATACCAAGTAGAGAAACAGTACAATATTGCCGAAAATAGAAATTTCCTGTCCTAGAAGGATCCAGAAAAAGTAGTTGATATGTTAAGCTGGAATTATTATTCTGATAATTTTTATCATAGAATAAAACCCCAAATGTTGCAGCAAGATTGTGTGGTGAATCAAAAGAGATGATAATTCACCAATTTTTGCTCATCTTCATAGTTTTTCTGTTAAATTCAGGACATAATTTACGGCTCTCCATTGATTTGATTTAATAATTCTCAAAAGCTCATTTCCCTTTCACTGCAGAAACCTGTTCCCAGTTTTTGTCTGTGCTCTCTCTGTAGATAATACACTTGACTCTGTCCATTGAGCTTCTTTGTACATGTTACACCAGTTGGCAAGAAGAAACTTGACTGTATTGAATTATGATTGAATTGGCATCTCTTTATGTGATCTAATTGCATTAGACTGATGCAATAATATATACAGTTGGATAAGCTTGATATGTTTTTTCTTTTTCTTTTGAAGGACCTTGAGATGAAATTTGTTGGAAATTTTAACTGAATTGAATTTAATCTTTATCAATTAGCTGTGCAGCTCTTCAGACTCCCTAACTGACCATATTTTGATGTTGGCCTGGAAAAAGCAGGATCCCAATTGAGATTAGGTAAAGTTGGCTTTAAGTTCACAAGATAGTATTTTACATCTGTTGAGTACTACAGAAAAAGTATTCACTAAACAGGAATATTAAAGAAATGTTCCGTGAAAATATTTTCTAATTACTTTATGCTTTCTTTTAAAGGAACCAAATGTTCAAGAAATCCGGATGTGGCCCGCAGGCCTTGAGTTTGACGTGTCTGAACTACCGTAGATATTTTCAGCTAAAAAGACTTGGGAAATTGCCAAGTGATAAAATATTGATTTAGGTCTGTTAAACCGTTTTGGTATTTTTCACAAAGTCAATCAAAGACATTGAAACAAATTGTGTCTATGTGACAGGCGGCTGGTTACAAAGTGTCTTGACATTTTTTTGGAACCTGGATCACTGCCAAGTTCTCTATGAGATGTAGACTCAACACTGGTTCAACAACTAAGTTTAGTGCCTTTTCATGTTCGAACTGGGTCAAAGTTAAACAGCTTACAAAGACAAAGAAATAAGAACATCCCTTTGTAATCGGTGAGGTTTTACAGGACAAGCAAAGTCACTCGAAACTAGGTGACCTGGAAACTTAAATGGTATCACTTCAAAAAATTAGCCATAACTCAGGGTTATCACATACTCTGAACTGTTGAAGTAGAAATGTTTCTACTTGGTATTTATACCAACACTCAGAAGTATTAGATCCTCTTCATTCCAAACATGGATGACAGCATTATCAAAGTATGTGTTCAACTAATGTTTCTCAACAAAATACCGACTGGGGAGAAAGAAAATGATTGCAAAACTCTTACAACGACAATGTGACAGTAGGCCTCAGGAACGTGTTCCACTTCGAGATCACCAGTTAGGGAATTAGTCAGCGCTAATGTGGCCACTTTGCAAGATCAAACACTAGAAGGGTTAGTCACTGGCAGCAGGACTGTATAATAAGCATAAAAACATGTCGGAGCAGGAGGTCTAATTTGCAAAATTCTTCCTTAGTCAAACACTAACAGTAATGATGAAAACCTGACTTGTACATCTGTTTATGACAGCCACCTCAGGCAAAGTGTGAAAGGGCTGAATCAAACATAATTCATTATGTTGATGTAACGCTTTCTTTCTTTTTCTTTTTTTTTTTTTCTTTTTTTACAAACTCACCACCTTCATCCTGCACACACAGACAGACACAGGCAGCTCTCTCTTCAGGTGCCATGACGTTTATCTAGATCTCACCATATATCTTTGGGATATGCAGTAACTCTCTCAGCTTAACTTGCTGGGCCCTGTTCCTGTCCAAGGTGCCTCGAGGGGGTTTTACAGCACACCTGTGTGTCAAACAGGACTCGAGCTGTCCTGAGCTTTATTTCTTTTTTTTTTTCCAGCAGTGTCCTTGCCTCCTGGTGGCTTGAGAGCGGAAGCACAGATCATGAAAAAAACATAAGCCATCTTCAAACACATACATAAAGGCCTCTGCGGATGCTTTTATCATGCTGCACATTAGCCATGCTCCGTTCATACATGTGACTGGGTTCCCTCAAAGGTGCGCTCGTATCATATGTGTGCAGCCCTGTCATCTGCATAGACGCGCATGCACACACACCAAAAGCACATTCATATTAGCATGTTGTCATGGTTGTGTGAGCGGCAGCTGGGTATAAATTGCAAACGGGTCTAGCGTAATGAGGACTGATGGCTTATGCCTGCTGTATATTCCAGGAGGGTGTCTTCTGACAGCTTTGGGAGCCGATAAAGTAATAACTAATAATGTGCAGATAGCAGCGCCACTGTGTGACAACTGTGCTGAAAGAGGCTGTGTGTGACTGAGGGAGTGACTGAGCGGCAGGGACGGAGAGAAAGAAAGAGAAAAGCAAAGTGAGAGGATGGGGGAGATGAGAGAGAGGTAGGGGGGGGGGCTGTGCTGTTGGGGCTTCCTTTCAAGTTTCAAACACAACCTCCGGTGATGGTTTCAAACCTAATTCACTACCTCCAATAAACACACAGGCAGAAAGAGAATACATAAACTGTTTAACAATCACTCACTTTGAAAAAAGAGGGAACAGAACAGAGGAAGGGGGGCGACTTAGGTATCCATCCGGCATTGCCTTTTTATAATCCGTCAAAACTATAAACAGAAATTGAAATAAGAAGAGCTCAGATAGGTGTGCAGGAGAAACACGAGGGACAGAGTAGGCTGCGCTTCCCCACCTCCCTTTCTCAAGGTTCAACATGGAGCCTCCTCCATAAATCATAGTCCCCACCGCAAGAAGACTGACGAGTGTCAGAGTGACAGATGACACTGTGCATACTGCTTTCTGCCTCCTCTCCTTCTTCCACTACAGCTTTGCAGGAGTCCAATCCACTGTCTTATTGATAGGCGTTCTGGCTCGGTAATGCAGAGCAGGCAAGCACCACAACAAATACAATAGCAGTCTGAGTACACTGGAGAAAGAGTTGCAGAGAGCCAAGGGGTCAGCTGAAGTTTAGTCTTGGCTCGCTGAATGTTGACTACTTATTCTGCAGATTTTCTGCTCATTGTTAAACTCTTTAGAGTTTTCCTTTACTACAGGAAAAAACAACCACCTGGCAGCATACAATCCAAAGATGACAGCTTTGAGGGAGATTTAAAGGCAGGCCAGTCTTTTTTCATGGTATACCACTGTAAAGAACTTTAAAGTAAAGGCTTTCTAAAGCCTGACATCTTGCATGCCAACTAGTTCCACTAAAATAAGTTCAACTCCAAGAATATTTTGCAGAGGCACCATGGTTGATTCTATCCATGCTCTATGAATGCGGTTCATGTAATGAAATTCAGACCAGTCATTTTAAGATGGGGCCAAACGCTTCCACACCACATAGATATATAGCTGCCTTTGTTAAACAAGCATAGGTTATAGTTTGACAGTATTCACTCAGGCAACATGAAGGCCATGGTAAATATGCATATAGTTTTTTTTTTTTGTTTTTAAATCTGGTTTTATTGCAGTCACATGGACTTGGTCCAGAAATCTAACCTTTGAAATAAGTACATCTATTTAATGAAGAATTATTATTTTACTGACCTTTGTTTTCTCCAAAATTACCAGTACTATTGCCAAAAGGAGAGCGCTTGAACTTCTTTAATAACACTTCAAAATATTGAAGGATGCACAGAGATATCATTCCTCATTACTCCTCATACAATCTCTCTAGACTGCTCAGTCATGGATCCTCTTGATTCACTCTTCTGTGTCAATTTATCCATGTTTTAGATTTTTTTATATATATATAAACAAAACCTCTTGCTATATCAAATAGAACCAAACAATATGTCAAAGCTACTAAGGCCTTTCTTTAACAGAAGCCAGTCTCCAGCTTTAGAAATCCTCCACCATACATAAGAGTTTACATGAGATGTTTTTCCACATATCCATCTTTCGCTTCACACCAAAACCACAGAGTGTTTGTTGGTGCTTGTGATGGTAGGACAGAAAAGTCTGCTTGGCTTATCTCCATAGCAATCAGCTGGCATTGCTATAGTATCTGATAGTTGTGTTGAAGACCATGTTTTTTTTTTAAATAAACATGAGTCCTCCTCCAATCTGGTTGCCAGAGGTTAGGGGAACATGAACTCTGTTTCACTTCATATTTATACATTTTCTTATGCTGGAATTAGCATATTTCCCCCACAATTTTAGAAATGTGCTATAATTAACAGCAGGGAATTTTCAAAAAATATCTGTAAGATTTTGCAACTGGAATAAACTGATTTATTTATTGTAAGGCATTTTACACATGTACATTTCACAGCAGATAAAAACATTTAGTCTCCATTTTTGTAAAATGTAAATCAAATGGGCCACACTTTCTTCTTAATGCCACATAGGTCAGATTATATTGCAGTATGTGACAGGTTAAGACGGAGAATATTAAAGACCTAATGACAAAGCAGGAAACGATGCAATGCTAACATTTCCAGGTATAACAATACATTGTAATTATCCATATACTAATCCCTACTTTACATACATAACATCTTAGGTTTTATACTGTTAATTTAGATTTTGGGACTATGTGGAAAAATATACACTAATACGAAGACAAACTAAACATTCTAGCACTATGCGTGTAATCTGCACAAACCATCAGCCCAAATTTTGGCCCCAGTGTTAATATATTTACTTTCAGATCAGGGTGGAACGGACCAGCTGCACAGTCAACTTTGATCAAGTTTGGTTGTAAACGAAAATAAAGTCGTGGCAGGAGGTCGAGGGAGGGGAAAGGGAATAAGAAAAGAAGGGGAAAGAGGGAGAATGCACTTTAGGAGTGTGGTTATGTTTCAAGAGGTAAACCACAGGTTGGGTCTGGTGTAGCGGGGCTGATCTGTGTTTTCCTTCAGTTTGATTGGGTCTCTCATTAGGAGCCAGGCCCTGAAACCCGAGCTCCGCCTAATGCCTTGCCGTGTTTAGAAAAGCGCAGAAACCATTTGGCTGTAATAGCGGCCTTTTCAAAAACAAACATCTGAAATGAAAGAAGGACAGAGTTGCAAAAACCAACGGTGGATTTATTTTGAAAAGGAGGCATTGGAGACATGACCATGAAAAATCATAAACTGCAGCTGTAAAGAAAATGTTGCAGACTTCACACTGAAGGTACTCATTGCTTAGAATCTTTTTGGTACTACACCCCTTTTCGTGCATGGTGGTTCATCTGACATTCTGGATTTCACTCACCTTCAGCCTCATCATGAGATCTGTCAGAGAGTTACCTTATACACAACAGGCCCTCATTCCACACCGATGGTGTCACAAGATAAGCTGCTCTCTATCTGTCACTTGTCTGTAATTTACTGCTACTTCTTTTCCTCTTCTTTTTTTCTCTCTTTCACACAAATTGCATCTCTTTCGCCTGCAGCCGTTCAATCTGCTGTGAAAGTCAAGAACATTTCCAAAAGTCTCAGATGCTGCCACAACATTTACTGACTTCAGTAACCGTTACCAAGGGAATCCTTCTATATGTATGAACACAGTAAAGACAGGTAGTCAAAAACACTGAAGTCTTCATGTTTTAACTTGCACAAACCACCATAATGAGCTTGAAGTTCTTTCTTTCATGTTAAACACCAAGGATGCTGTTTATACCTCAGTCATGTATTTTCCCATAACTGAGGTAATAGCAAAGTCAAGGGGGAACTGGGTTTTGGGCCAGAGGTCAAGAGTGCTGGGTGCAGACCTGTCCCGAGCTGAGTCCTTCTTGCTCAGGGGGACAGGCCATCAAAGCCAGAAGGCCACCCTGCTCAGAGAAGCATCAATGGACCTCAGGGTTCCCAATAGTGACAGCTCCCATGTCACAGCCAGCCTTGTAGAACACAGGCAATGCACCCCGGGGCCCCGCTGAGGGACAAAAATGCATACAGACACCTGTGTCTGGAGCTGTAATTTGTCTCCTCTCATGTTCAAGGTGTTTTATGGGAGCAAAGGGACAAGGTGAAACAGCGAGCAAACGAGTGAGACCACATAAACCTTCCCTCCTTCCCTGCCTTTGCAAGCGGCACAGAGCTTATTATCTACTAACCTTCAGCAGAAAAATAAAGATGTCTGGCATGTTGTTCTTCCACTGAATGATGACTTATGGGATTGTGAAGAACTTCACAGCTTTCCAAAAGGCTGCATTTATCACTGCATAGTTTGACTGACAAGACACATCAACAGGGAAGGAATATAACCAAAAGTTTACCCAAAGTACTTTCTGTTTATATATATATATGTTTGGGTGTATATGTGTGTGTGTGTTTGCATGCGTATGGCTGTGGGTAAACGGTGATCTCTGCCTCCCGCTCTGTATTTTATGTTGGGGTATTAGCAAGGGTCCCTCCCAGAGGCAGTGACTACACAGACTCTTCCGAGGAGGCGCTCATCAACGCCCCTGCTTTCAAAGGCAGCTTTAGCCAGTGCCATTCAAAGCAATCAGCCCAGTCAGGGTCTGCCCATCCAGCTCAAATCCCTTCATGGTTATCAGAAGAACTCTGAGCTGGGCCTGCTGGGGGCAAGGCAGGGACGGGAGGTGGGATTTGCTCAGAAGGGATTGTGAAAAAGGCCGTGACACACTCTTATTTATGCCCCAGTAGCCCCCCAACAAAATACATATATGAAATAAATAATTTTAAAAAGATAGGGGTGAGGCGATACCCTCCAACAGAAGTAATGGAGCCCATCTTGAGTTTTGCACATACTTATGCTCACAGTCAAAGTATGCAAACGAGCTTTCATACACCAATGCATTAAACACCGTTATCCACAATGGTGAAGAAGTCAACCCTTTAAATCATGATTCATCTACCATAAGACATTGATTTGTTGTGGTGGAGAAACTAAAGAAGAGCTGATTGTCAGCAGCAAAACTGGGAATTAATCAGCAGAATAAGCTTGTGGACACAACAGAAAAAGTAGAAGGGCCTTCTCAAGTTGTGATAATTACTTTCATAGCTAAGCTATTGACAAAGCAACTTTTAACTGACAACAGGTACAAAGTTGCAGTTAATTGTGTAATGGACTGTAAACGTCCTTATCATGACAACCTAAAAATTTAAACTAAGGGACAAAAGACTATATAATCTAGCTTGTTTTATAATTTTAAAAAATGATCCACTTTTTCAGATTGTCACTTTAAAGATCTTGGTTTTGTTTTAGTTAGTTAGTTCAGTGGGCGGGGGAGTTTATCTACACAACAACCAAAAATGCATCAGAAGTGTGTCAAGGTGCCCTCATATCTTTGCGGTGTGGGCAGTACTGAGGAGGGTCAGCCAAATCTTCAGTGTCTTGTTTTCCATCTTCATCTAAATCCAGTAGTTCCCTTTGAGTTGCTGCAGCTGAAATACATAATAAAGCTCTCCTTTGGAAAGGCTGAGCTAATCACAGCAGCAATTGGGATGGAGATACAGTAAATGAGTTGTTTATTCAAAGGCTGAGGTTTTTTGCCATACAGTAAATGCATTCACTGTTTTTAAGCACAGACATCTGTCATGATTTGCAGCTAAAGCAAACCATTGCTGCACGAATGATTGTTTTGATTTTTCAGACATGCATTTCAAATAACTGAGAAGCAAAACTTGTCGAAAAAATAAACAAACTGAGCGTGTTGCAAAGTCAGATTAATTAACATCATCCGATCAAAAGTATCATAGGTCAGAAAAATGCTGTCTTTGCAAAAACTATATTTGTGATTTAAATGCTCTATAATAAATGACTATAAAAATAAAATAGTCAACCTATCATAGAAAAATGATATAAGAAAATATAAGTCTTGCATCTTCTGAAGTATTCAACAGGTTAAAGTATGGCTCTGTATTTAGCCCCATTCATCTTTTTATAAACTTTCACTTGTTTCCCAGTCCTACTGAAGAAAATCATCCTCACATAATTCTGCTGCCTCTGTTTCATGATGGCAATGATGTATTTATGGAGTTAGCCACAAAGCATTTCACATGCACTGAAAAAAGTAGATTTCTGGTGTCATCTGACACCTTCTATCACATATTTTCTGTGGCCCATACATTGTTTAATACAAACTGACGAGATGACACCTAACAATTAGAGCATTGTTCATGTAACAATAACAATTAGGTCATCTCATCAGTCTGCAATTCAAATATCTTGCGAGTTTTCCATAAAACAAGAAACTCATTTCTGCAGTGAACAACTAAGAACTATATTTATTTGAGTTCTGAGTGGCTATGGCATTCTGCTGGGTTTACTATACAACTGTTTTTGACTTCTCTGATTAATGTTCTTTTTGCCCAGCCAGTCAATTTGTGTGGATTGACATTTCTTTGTGGATTTGCAATTGTGCCCTACTCTTTAAATGTTTTGATGGTGAATTAAATGTCCTCCAACCTGAATCTGCTTTGAAGTTCTCCACATCTTTATTCCTCACCTCCATGTTGTTTTTCTTAGTCTTCATGACACCATTTTACCACTAATGTTCTCCAACAATACTCTGAGGCCTTTTACAACAGAAACTGGATTCATACTGAGATCCAATTACACACAAGTGGATCCTATTTAAAGTTCATATGAAAGGGTGCTCAGTCACGTAAAATCCCAATACAATACATTAAAGTTTGTGCTTGCAATATCAAGAAATGTGAATAATGTCAAGCAGTGTGAATACTTTTGCAATGAACTGTGTGAACTCTGTTAATTCCGTAGCCTTGAGCTAAGGACCTGGAAGACCACTAACATTATGCATAATAGCAGACACAACTAGTTAACTCTATGAGCTTTGCTATCAGTGGCCTTGCTGTCAGCTCCAAAGGATAAAGGGAGGGAAGATTAAGAAGGAAGAGCAGTTCAGTCTCACGTACACTCTTACTGATATGAATCATAATGTGCAAACCGAGCAAGAAAAACAGAGGACATCTTGACCTAAAACAGGACAAGAGGCTGCAAACGAACAAGAAGAGGTTTAATGGCTCAAACGTTGATAAAAACTATCAGCACAGGAGGTTTTGGACTAAAAAGGAAGAAAATAATCTCATACTAAAATTTCAAAGCACTGGTACTTTCAAGCCCAGGACAGTCAGGATATTAGGAAGGTAAAGAGGCCTACTGAGTGCCAAGCTATCTTGCCCTGGCACTTAATCAAAGGGATTAAGAACTGGGAAGCGAAACTCACAGGTTATCCTCCAGGAAGCATACCAAGTAGTTATCAAAAACACAGAAGTTCAAAGCAACTCAATTTTCCTATACTAGAAGTGTTTTGGTCAGAGCCCCGAGGCTTGTCTCTAGGTTAAAGAATCCAGTTAAAAATGTTGCCGTCTGCATGCTTGTGAGGCTGAAAAAGTTGGCAACTTCAAGAGTCTCAGCTCATGCAACTAAACACGGATCCACTGGTAATAATCAGAAACAAGCTCTGTCCTCAAAAGACTTGATCTGACAAACAACTGTCACCCAAGAAGAGGATGGGGGCGGAGGGTGGCAAGTTTTTGCTACAATTACTTCAAGACATCAGGACAGCAAAGAGTGGAGCAATCTGTTCCTCATGTTATCTGTAGGACAGCAGGATAGTAGCAGCACAAAACAAAATGGAAAGCTATTCTATTACAACATCCAGGATAGTTGCCAAGCTATCTACACACATATGCAATGCTTAAGTGGTAAGTATGAAGATTTCCTTTGACATGTATAATTAGACAAGTATAAGGCCTTTGGTTTGAAGTCTAATTTGAAGAGTTTGAAAGTGAAGGCATGTGACAAATCCCATGACTCCTCAAAAAGTCGCAGTGGTTTCTGCAAAATGCTGTGGTGCTTTCCAGCAGCCCAACGAAGCTCAACCAGAATGAGGATGGCATGCGCCGCAAAGTACTGAGCGGGTTTAGAAGTTAGAGGCTCAATTAGGGTTGGGGCCTCTCATGCTGATGACACGTGCCGTCATGCTACAATAAGTAGTCTAAAAACAAAACAGATGAAAACAAAAGGAAAAGAAGAAATTTGCTTTGACTGTTTAAAAGAACCCTAGTGCCAAAAATTCTGACGCTGCACATGAATGCATGTAGAACCTCAAATTTCTGCACATCATTTTCACTTATTCCGGTTCAGATTGTGTTAGGTCAGTAAAACCAGTTTCTAAAGTCTTGCACCACTTGGGCAAAACATCTATAAACATGCACCCAATTTCTTTTAAAGGTATTACAAAGACTTAAGTGCAACTGCTTAGCCCAACTATCACTTAACATGAAATATTTTTTAGACATTTTAGCTCATGCGGACCTTGTTAGGATGAAATCAGTCTGGACGCATATTCGCCGTGTTCATTACCGAATCCTCTGACCTGCCAGGATCCTGGTATGGCTTCGATATACAGCCCCATCTGTCCAACGTTAGGACTATTGGAAACAGATGGACCTTCAATTGTATTTTTGTTCAAATTGCAAAATAGCTACTTGGAAAAGAAGCTAAAATAACATACAAACAAGAGCAACTATGATAACAACTCTGTCTGGAATGGAATGAGTACAGTAAGAGATCAAAAACATAAGGCGTACAAATTCAACTGCCCTTTGAAAAGGGATCACCCATGCCCCCCTTCCCCCCTTACATTGCAGGCCCAGTATTGATTTACTCTGCAATTTTGTGTTTCTCTCTCCCCACGCAAGCTTTACAGTTTCTGTTGAGCAGGAAGACTGGGAAAATAGCACTCACCAGATTTTTCCAAAGCATGAAAAATTGATACTTTGCTTCTTTTTCGACTAAAGGAAAATGGAGGAAATGCTGAAGACGGTATTTGGAGACAAGAACAGAAACCAGAACTAAATATCAAGGTTCTAGAGTAAGTTTAATAAACTATAATGGATAACAGGAACACGGATTTTGTATTTGGAAAATTTGGACCAAAACCTGAATCTATTACATTCTTTGAATGCTGTAACGCTACAATGTGGGTTACAATGACTTCTGTAAGAATTTTTCAAACAGTTCTACTCATTGACTGCTTTTCTACTTGATTTAAAATCGTAAAACAAAAGCAGTCTCCTTTTTTGTTCCGAAAAAAGTGTTTCTGCACAGCCTCCCCTCCTCTCTTTGAAACCCTGCAATTTTCAGCCACAAAATGGAAAGAACAGATAAACAGCCCTCTTTTTTAAGATATTTCAGTCCAAATCACATCAAGGTATAAACAGTGAGCCCGGAGCACATCTCCCATTCTTTTTCAAAGTAAGTCCTGCTGTTCCATTTCAAATACCTTGGGGTTATGGGTCATAATGCACTTTCCATCTTCTGAACACGTTTATTCAGGCATCCTACAGTAAATAGGGGGTAGATTCAACATCAAATATCTCTATTCCCCACATTGGCCCTTTCGTCTGTTCTCAGTGGAAGTGTGCTTTTGGGTAACAAAGTAATAGATTCTCTTCTTTTCCTCCTAGACTCAGAATACTAAGTGGCAATATAATTGAGGCACGTGTTGAATATACTGTTGCTGTCTTTAGTGTCACATTGTGTTAAGAACGGCCGTAGGTAAGCATAAAATCCATCAGAATGGCAAAATGACCAAGACCTAAAGATAACATAAACTCAATATATGTCAGGAAATTAAATTAGTGATGGCTTATTTTATGACTCAAAGCTCCCAAGCCATTAAAAGGGTAATAAATGTGTTATAAAGCTCTTACAAGCCCCTTAGGTCACTAGGGCCGAGCTGCAGAGTTACGAGATTGTTTATTACAGGCTTAGCTTATCTGTATTTAGCGCAAAAATAGTTGGCTAAAACAAACTCCATAAATTGCTGCTTTATTGGTCAAACTACAACAGATATATTAACCTCTATATTATGAAGAAAATACAAGCATCGAGTGGCAAGGTGAGTAGAGTAGAAGAGAGAAGGGGAGCTAAAAAGAAAGTGGTAAAAAAAAAAAAGAGGGCAGGGTGACAAGCAGGTGGCTTCATATTGCCTCTATCCACCACATATGTCTGGTCCACTGCAGAGCTGACAGCCAGGGACACAATGTGTTGACCTGAGGGCCTGTTACAGACTTGCAAGGGGATAAATATAGAGTAGCAGGACAGCATAGGTGTCTTAAATGACATATCTAATGATGCTCATCCTCTGCAGTCTATTTTCACTGAGCAGAAAAGGGTTATGAGAACACAGCTGTGGTGCGATGGGAAAGCCTCAGCTCCAACTGCTGGTAAGTAAACACTGATATCAGCAGAACTGTGTCAATTACTGTACCTTTTGTGCACTTCGACCAACACCCTCCATCCTTTTCCATTAGTCATGTGCACAATGTAAACATCCACAAGTGTGCGCCTCATTTAGAGGAATGCGTGGGATTCTTAATAAAGTTTTGCATTTGAGTGTGTTCAATTTGCATATGAGAAAACAGCTTTGAAAAGACTTGTCTATAATGCATAAGAGCCTTTTAGGCGGTGTTTACTGCAACACTCTATTCCTCCCACTGACAATCCATGCACGGGTTTGCATCATTTTGTGAGACATGCTAGTTGTGAATTATTCAGCCGCTCGTCTTTGCCACAGCACCGCATTTAACAAACACAAGTGTGCGTTTGCATAGAGGAAGACAGAGGGGTCTACAAGGATACTACGGCAACACCTCAGTCAGTCCCTTTGGAGAGGTGGGAATCCTATTACGGAGCCGTCAGAACCTGTCAGATGCCTGTAAGAGGGGAATACAGTGTACACCACCGGTCCATTTACAGGCTGCATGCTCCGTGTACTTTTAAGGGGCCCTGGGCCTCGAGTGTCATGAGCAAAGGAAAACACAGTTCAATTTCCTCTCGCATGAGCATTAAACGAGCACCTTGACTGTACCAAGCCCCATGCATAATTCACTGCCAGTGATGTTTTAAATGTTACTGAAATATAGATGGTTGTGTATGCAAATTTGGTAGCGCTTCTGCATGCTGTACTTGCTAAACAGACAACAAGAGAACAGGCTGGCATGTAGACAGCACCTTTCGGCCACAGACATTATGCAGTTCCAATATGTGTATGTTGGGGGTTGTAAGCTGTAAATATTACTGAGGCTCCTGATGAAAAGTAAGTTTTAACTACAGTTGCTATATGCGTGGAGGTCCTATTGTGGGAAAATTCAAAGAGCTACGTTTTAGATGAGGGCTTGTTGGATTTAGGCATATAAATCAAGATAGACAACTGTTTCATGCCGTTTCTGAGCACTGAAGGTCAACTGGCTAAAACATCTCACAGATACAGACAAATCCAGCAGTCTGAAAATAATTTCATTTGCAAAAAAGAAATAAAAAAACAAAGGAAAGAAACAAAAAAAGAAATGGGACACTGACTGTGTGGAAAGAGCAACATCCACCAACTTACAGTGTTACTTCACTTTTTAAAATCTACTGTTAAAAAACTTTGAACTGACTGGTAAGCTCTTTTAAAATCAATTCAATTCTTGTGTTCTGTGCCTAGTAGCTTTAAATGAAATAAAAAGAAGAAACCTGAACAGTTCAACTTGAACTGGTGTACGTCAACATTGATGCTCTATTTTCTGAGAAAACATCTATTGGTCTTGAGAAGAACTGCAGCGTAGAGGACCACTGTCTGTGTCTTTGTGAAGGGATGTTGATTGGAGAGGAGGAGAAGGCAGATTGCTGGTGTCACATTTTATAAATGAGGGAGGAAACATCTTCATCCCACAGTTGGACCCCTCCTCTGCGCTCTCTTAACAATCCTCAAACGTTGTATGTGTGTTTGTGCACATGTTCATAGTTTGGGCAAGTCTCAGTCCGATTCCCAGCAGTGAATCCTTAACAGGGCCTTCCTGCAGGGCTGCCAGGCTGTCCAGATCCCCCACCCACCCACTTCCACCCCTGATGGGACAACAGCCCAGCTGACACCCCAGTGGCTTTGCCAAAAAAAACTAGGCCTTCGACCCACAATCTGCTTCCCTGAACCTGGTGGGGGGACGGTGAGGAGAGGAAGAGAGTAAACACAATTAAGCATAAAAAAAGGTAAAATATAAGAGGGTACCATATAATCAGATGTGCTGTTGAAAAGGCTAGAAATACAGGTGAATTTACTAAAACATTCTTTAAAGGGATGAAATGAAAAACTCATTCTACTGAACTAAATGATCATGAGGATACCCAGCATTGGTTAGAGTTTGCAAGCTCCACATTAGCAAAAAACAAAGTGTAGTTGTGTTTTATGCTCAAATATGCAAAATAGTGACCAATAGCTTTTAGATTCGTATCTAACAAATTTGTTTACATTCTATGAAATGTTTTTTCAATGCATAGGAAAAATTAATTTACTTTCTGAATTCCTTGTACAATGAAAAATACTGGACAGCATAATCTCAGTCATAACCTTAACTAATCAGTACAACATGCACAAAGAAATTAAAAGGTACAGCACACACTTTTTGGTGTGTCCCATCACATACGTACAGTAAAACCGGCCCTTTCAGCACAAAGGTGCAGCTGCCAAAGCTGCGGTGTCACTGCTGTTCACTGGTGTCGAACAGTGTGTTAACAGGATGTGTAATGCGGTGTGCTGGTGCTGTGCCGCAGCCAGGACTGGGTGGCAGCAGCACGGTAGGCTACAGTAGGCTGCTTATCATGAAGCAGTTATGTAGCTGCTCTGCTGGGCCAGTCTAATTACAGGAGAACAGCGTGCACCAGTCTGGGCCTCCAAATGGCACCATATGTTTTCCCAGACTAACCGGCTGAATAAATGCCATTTAACCATCCAGGATGCGCAGTACTCTGTGTCCGGGAATCAGTCACTCACACTCTCGTAAAACCATTCACCCACCCAAAAAAAAAAAAAAAAAAAAAAAGTCCTACTAGGCCTATCATCCTGCTTATCCCAACATGTGTACTCACATCTTCCTGTGTAGTTTAACTTTTAACAAATTCCATTATCAGAGTCTGGGTGATGGAGTTGGACAGTGATTCGGCGACTACGCTTTAACCATGTCAGCTCAATAAAAGGACCTTGTTAATAGCAAACAGCGCTTTGAAAAAGACAGCTTCATTCCTGGGTGTGCCACAACTGACGTAAACAGTAACATAATCAATCACAGCCCTGTTTGTGACACACCAATGCAAAGTAGTGTCTCACTGCGAAGTGGAAGGTTTTCAATTTGCTAGACAAATTGAAAACTTCTGAAAGGTTGGACATGCATTTGCAGAACACAATTCTTACTCTGATACCCCTATATAAAAAAGAAGACATCTCCTAATTATTGAATAATGTAAGTTGAGAAGAGATGCAAATCAGGTGGGAGACTTGGTTGATAGGACAACTATTAGTCAAGCACTGTAGAACATTTTTTAAGAAACAATTTAAGAAGAAAGCAAATATTAAATTAAACTCGTATCATGTTTGGAGTTTGTCAAAAACCATATGAACATTTTGACCTAGATGAAACTCCTTAGCTGAAACAAGCCGACGGCAGTATTGTGCTGTGGGGATGCTTTTCTTCAGAAAAACATTGAAGTAAGTGGTTGTGACGTGATAAAATGTAAATCATCGGACCAAAAGACAGCCTAAATATATTTTGTATTTCTTTTACTCTGGACCTTTTAATTCTGCTGTAAGCCTAATACAGCACGTCTGATTTGTGTGATGTGGATTACTGAAACCCAGTCTGAGTAACATGCAGAACCAGCGCTGGGCCAGCAGCTGTTGCTTGTAAGTTGTGGCCATGTAAGATTAAAGAGAGTTTTGTTGAATGTTTAATTTTGCTTTTTTTTAAATCCTGTTCCTCTAAACACACTTTCCTGTGTCAGATGATTTCCCCGCTGCACTCAACTTCATTGGAAGGCTGTTAATCAGGCATCATTATCAATGTGTTTACATAAAGCAAGAGAATATCTAAACTGTGCTATTTTCCATGTAATTGTGGCTCAGATTTCTTGTTTTTCAATCTTCTGACATGACATTAGAAATCACAGACTATATGAGACAATAATGAAAAAATATTAACAAAGGTCTGATTAAAGTGATTGGAACTCATTTTTCTGCTTGAATTTTACAATATTTCTCTGTTTGACTGAATGACAGAATGCAATCACAGTATCCGTGATAACAAGAGCATAATACTTTGTGGCAGCGAAAAGCTGAAAACATTTCTATCGTAACCTCTTTTTCTGGAAAAGCTCCCCCGTATCACCACAAGATAGACCTATCACACATCATCAGTTTGTTAATGAGAACAGCCTAGACAGAGGCGCTTACAGATGCCAATCGAGGACAGAAAACAAAAAGAGAATGTAAGTAAATACGGACTGTAATTAGTATGACAAGGTTGAAAGAAGAGATAACACACGGCAACAGCCCAAAGGCCCGCGCTTTCACACATGCACGTGCACACGTAAGCCTCCACGTGCACGGGACACACACAGACCCCTGATGGTACCATCACACACATGCTTGGAAGGAATCAAATGTTTTAATCAGCTTGCTACAGCACATAATGAGGATCCTCTAAGCCCTAGCTATCAGTTGCCATCGGCCACTTAGTTGCGCCTTCAAAGAGCTGATTTTTCACTTCTTCTACAACAAGCTTAACACAGTAGCTATCAAGAGGGAACACAGTCTGAGTATGTGGTGTAAAAAATAATAATAAAAAAAAAAAAGACAGGAAAAAGGCAAAGAAGCTTCAGTAGGTGATGTAGACTCTACAGTAAAAGCTAAGAGGCAGTTAAGTTAAGGTGGACAGGATGGTGTAGTTTCTTGGGAAAATGTGTGCAAGTCATTTGTCATCACTGTGATTTACAGCATGGGAATGCTAAAGCGTATCTGTCTTGCTCTTTTTGGAGTTCAGATGAAAGGGTATCTCATGCCACGTCACACTTCATAAACCTGACAGTACAGGTAACAACACTAACACACTGTATCAGATTTTTCCCTCACCGTTGTCACAAACACACACACATCTACTGATGCTGCACATTATGCACCTGGGCGAGCCACACCTGCTGCATTACACAAGGCGTTCACATGAATCAGTCAAGCCGGGTGCAGACACACCAGTTTCTGTAGAACTGCAAGCACAGTTGAATTCTTACTCAACTTACCGGCTATGCATGCGTGTGTGGGTGTTTGTGCGTGCGTGTACGTGCGCTGGAAAGTGTATGCAAGGGTATGCACAGAATGTGTGCAGGTGGGCCTCCTGTTGCAGTTTGTGGCCTCCTGCCCCAGCCCTAACCTCTGTGATGAAGACTCTCAGGTCTCCAGCTGGAGAAGTGATGACCTGAGAACAGCACAAAAGAAAAACATTCGTCCTTGTGTCCTTGTCTTCTTTCAGTTGCAGAACCGGGTCGACCTGCCTAGGAACATCATTAGGCTGTCAGCCTTTAAATGACATATTGTACTTCAGTGTTTCTTTTCATTTCCTTTAGCACCCTTGTCTTAACTGGATGGTTCAACATTCTTGACAATGTGGTTAAATCTACAACAAGTAAGGTAAGTACTTAACATGTGTTTCTTCCACCAAAAACACATTTCAAATGGAGCCATTGAAGTGGAATTCCCATAATAATCCACACAAACAAGCAATTCACAATAAATTAACCTATAAGTAAAGTTGTGTATAATAAGTACTAACAATGATGGAAGGACAAGAATTGAGCATATAACAAGAAAAGAAGCAGTAAAAAGATAAACAAAATCAAAAAGATTATTTAGAACAAAATTCTGCACCCTATTAGTGCAAATTAACATCAATTGCTTTTGTCCTAATTATTAGCCTATATAACCCCTCCCTTTACCTAGGTCTGACATCAAAAGTAAGTCACGACAGATAACACCAAAGAGCTGTCTCAACACCTTCTTATACTTTTTGTTCTCAAATACACTGTTGGTATTGGTTGCAAGACATTTTCGAGCCATAATCTGAAAGTGGAAAAATTATCATGTTACCTTAAACTAGAAAGTCCTATTCTAACAAGTTATGCCAAGCTGTTAGAATGACTAACATGTTAGTTATTCTAAAACCTTAGAATGACTAAAACATTAGTCATTCTAACTTGTACCTATTTGAATAAGTAGGTACAAGTTTCTCATGAAAGCAAAAAGTATTCCACTAAATCAAAATAATCTCTGCATGCTCAAATTTGGTCAAGGTTTTCCAGAGAGCATCTCAATAAATCTATGAAGCACTGAGAAAATATGGCTGGGTCATAAACATACAACCATGTAACTCTTTAAACACTGTGTATTTTAAATGTCACTGCACCACCATGTTTCATGTCACATAATTTCAATCCAAATTAAAATGTATTGAAAATCCAATGTATAGAAGATAGTATGGAAGTATGAGTCAAAATCCTTGCAAGCGCCTAGTTCCTCTCAATCATCTTTAGTATCTTCTACTAAATCTTGTGCACAATATACAGTCCACTGTATTGCACATAATATATGAACTAAATTGCTTTGATTCCGTTCTACATCTCAATTACTTGGATAGTAACGGATATCAAGTGTAAATTTCATGTCAACTGCACCATTTAAAATTTTGTGAGGAAAACACAGAGATCTCCAAAACTTCCTAGCTTTTTAAATTAAAATATGTATTCCTCATAAGTCTTATGTGTTTAAGAAAAGATGCCTTCATGATTTATCCATAAACTCCAACATACTGGTTAAAAACCATATTTATTTGTATGTTTGAAGACTACTTACACTACTCCTCTATCTTCCAGTTGTTACTAATTACATCAGTTGACACAGAGATGAGTGATGAACATATTCCTCCCTCATTTTCCATGTTCTGTTTCTCCATTGTAGAAAAAAACTTGAATTTCATGACACAGCTTTGCTCTTTATTGGTGTTTACAATGTTAAAACATTACCCCCAAGCAAAATATGTTGTCACAGAGCACGTCTGTACATGTCAAACCAAAAGCAAACTAACTTGAGCCTCTGTTAAAACATCCGCCTGCTGCAAAATAAATGATGCTGTTAGCTGTGGTCTCGCAGGTGAAATGTGCCGTTGCTACAATTATTCTAATGCCAGCATGCCGGTGCTACCAAATGCTGCTGTCAACCCAGGGGTTTAATTAGTTTGGCACATGTGCCACTTATAATCACCTGCCATTACCAGTTCTGGCTACATCTGCTTATACGTCTGTCAGCAGTGGGCACGCTGTGCATGTGTGCATAGGTTTATAGGTCAGTGGGTGTGTATTCTGGCAACAAAACATCATCTGTAGTTTGGCCACAAAGGGTTCACTGGACTCACTTTTATCAATGGAGTTAACAAGAAACAAATTAAACACTGCTACCTTTACTTTTACATCAATATTAAACACCCTCATACGTCGACCACAGCGAAGACAATTTTATCAGTGATGCCGACTTGTCAGCAGCCCGTCTGTACAGGTGCATTGTGGAAGCAGAGGGGAGCGGGCCTTCATGATGTCAAACTGCACTGTGAATAGAGCTGCACCTCAGGCTGAATACATCTCATTGTGATTTCAAGAGAGCTGGAAAAAGGAAGAAGCAGCAAAGAAAATTCACGGCCGCAAGTTGAATCTCAACCCAAAACAGGAAAATTGGAATTTAAAAGTGTACCCTTCACTCCCCCTGGCATATACTTGGCTACCTCTAGGGCTGGGAGAGGGAGAAGAAGAAGAAGAAGAGTCCCAACACCCACAACCCCAAGTCCGTGTGTGTGTGTGTGTGTATGCATCTAATCCTACAGATTTAGATAGTTGGATATTGCAAATTTTCCTTCAATACAATAACCTTCAATAGCCATCCCTATTATTCCCAGAAAGTTCTCATTTAGCACTAAACCAAGGCTTCAATATTGTGCTGGTTGAAAAAAAAAACAACATCTATCGGGGACTTGTGTGGCTACACTAATTACAAATATCTGTAGTAATCCGGCGCCGATAAGAGAGTCATTACTCCACCAGACATTTATCACTATGGGATTGATGACCCATTTCAGAAGCAGCCTTTGTACGGGGAAGTGAAATCGCTGATATCCCTTTTATCCTACATCACTGTTGAAGCAATCCATTCGTCAGGAGGCAAGCTAGTTAGAAGTGTAATTAACAACCATGGACTTTGCCCCTAATAGAATTTTTGCAGGAAACTACAGATCGACTTAGAAGGTGATGAGGAGGGATTTTTACTGTGTTTGTCTTTCCCCACTAATTGCTGTACCACGAGGCTGTCTGTCGAGGAGAAATCTTCCAGTCTGTGTCAAGAAAATGCTACAGCAGCACTTCAGCTTCTTCCAAATGCAGAACTTACGTAAGTGTATAAATATGTAAGCACATGTATTTAAAAGTGCCTCAATGAATCTGTCACAAATTGGTAGGTCACAGGTAAAATATGCACTCCGCTGCTTAAGTCGAGGCTTTTCTCTGACTTTTTTTTTGTTCTTCTTCTCAAGGAAACTTATATACGCACCCACCGATACATGCAAAGAATAGAGGAGCAGATGATCACAGTAGGTAAGGAGTAAAGGTCCAGCCACCTGCCGGCCGCATCCCATCTCTGTAGCTGTAATGAACAGAGACAGCTTGGGGACGGCCCTGCGAGCTTGTCCCCCCGCCCAGTCTTCCTGCTTCGGGGCAGCGTCGGGGGTCCCGGGGTGACAACGATGCCAGAGATGTTCCACACACTGACAGGCAGGTCTTACCTGGCCAACCTGGTGTACACATTGCCCTGGCGACACGCACGAGAACGGGGACGAATGCAGGGATGCATAAAGATGCACCTGCTTGATGTACATTTGTCCACGCTGCTGCTGCTGCACGCATGTGTTCATGTACCCAGGCATGTGCAAAAACCAACTAGCACACCCACGTGCACGGTGACCCGGTGTAATCCCTCCAGCGACAGGAGCAGCTGCAGCCGCTACGGCAGACAGATGAAATTTTCATAACTATCTCCTCCAACTTCCATCCTCACCTTCAGGATAATTTATGACCTGCCTGCCAGCCTTGAAGAGACAATATGCTTGCAATGAAATGAAGTGTTCCTGCAGTGTAGGTTATAATTAACAGAGAAGGGGAGAAAAATGTGTGTATATTGGGTTAGAGTGGGAAGGTGCGTGTGTCCTCCTTATTTTAGTTGGTGCATGTATTGCACAACCACTTATATTGCATACATTTGTGTTTTTAATTGCTAGATGTAGTTAGCTGAAAAAAATATTTAGCTAATATAAAACATTATTTGCCACTGTTTTGGATGTTGGAAAATTATCTCAAGTTCATCTATGTAAAGGTTTTCTTAGCATATTTTGATAAGGATTGTTCTTCCTGGGTACTTCATAGATTATGAATTCAGAGAAAACAAAATGTGGAGGTTTAGCTAAGTGAAACTTAGCTAAACTGTGAAATTGTATGTAGTCGTCGTCAGGATTTGGCTTCATCTGGTGAAGTATAACTTATAATTAGCCATGAACATGAAGGTGTGCAGTTTAAGCTTGACACCCAGTTTTGTCTGTTTGTTACTCTAAGTGTGAAACAATAAAGGAAGTAGTTCTTCACTTTCCATGCTGTGTTGATGGAGTTTATTAATCGCGTATGCTTGTCAGGCTCAACAACATTTGGTTTTATTTTTCAATCATTTTGGTACTTGACACAAGAAAAGAATGATTTTTCTAGCATTGTGAGAATACAATAATTGGCTAATTGTTAGTCAAAAAGGCAGCTAAAGTTCAGTATATAAGTTTAATTTACTAGGGCAGTGAACATTAATAAATATTTAAATGTACCAGAGTTGGCCAAAAATGTTTCTTTTTAAACTTGTTATTCCTGGAAACTTTTACTGCATCATCCTAGACTCAAATAACAGCAAAAACAAGAACACATATGGAATCGATCTAAAAAAAACAAGTATGTATACTGTATATTCATTTACATAAACTATCATAAGTAACTTAAAACACTAATTTGTAAAAATAAAACAAAACTAACCTAAATTAAAAAGTTCCACTGACAGTAAATGACAACGTTGACAAAGCCTGTTGGTGCCAACTTTCTAATCACCTGAATGGAGTTCCAGGAAAAAGATGCAACTTCCCCTACTGTCAATCCACAGTTGAACTGTGTTTAACCAATTTTTTTTTAGGTTGAATTTCATTAGCCACACCAATTCTAGCCGCTAGATTCAAGAAGTCGCAGGGTAGAGCTTGTCTGACAACATACAGTTGACTTGAAGATCTAAAAAGCCAAAAGATTACACACTAATTTAAAGAAAATCAAGAACAGAAGAGAAGTCACAGAAACGCACCGGTCTGTAAAGGATTACAGAATTATATCTAAGACTTTGTGACATCCTGTGGAGCACAATGAGAGCCATTACATTCAAATAAAGAAAACATGTGGCACTGGTGAACAGAGCATCAATGACCTTTGAGTGGCCTGCTCTGCAGAATGTTTGATGTCATCTAAAAAAAAAATGCTGCCAATAAATAAGAAATGAAAAGGCCTTTCTCACATCAGCCAAACACATCTTGAACCCCGATTTAAAACAAACAATACATGGACTAAAGATAAAACAGTGAAAGGTTTTGCAAGTTGTGTGTTCTTCTAAATCTGGTGTAAAATTAGCACAGAATAAAAAAAAATTTAATATGATGGTAGCGGTGTGATAGTCTGGGTCAGTTGTGCTGCTTCAGCATAAGTGACTTGTGAAAATTCACGGAACCATAAATTCTGCTCTATTCCAAAGAAATCCTAAAGGAGAATATTCAGGTGTCAGTTTGACACTTTAAGCTCAAAAACAGTTAAAAATCTATGTAATGCAAGTGAACAATGACAAAAATCACACAAGCAACCATGCTACACACAACCATGCTACAACATTAGTCAAACATTAACAGCGGGTTTCATTACTTCATTAACATTACTGGGGAAAAAGTAAATTCTTCATTTTCCCAAAAATAATGGTAAAATCTTCACAAAAACCCTGTACTGTGCATCAACTTGTCTCATGAGCAGGATATATCGTTACACCCTGGTAAAATGTAATTCTAAAAACCAGGGTTTGGAGAGAACAACCTAAATTATCCTAAAATGGCATGTTTTTGCTGTTTGTTTCACATCCCTCCCACACAACCTCACCCAATCATGCAATATCAGCTCTCTGGGATGTTGGGGTTCACCACAAGGAATGTCCTGGTTTGCCCAAGTACTCGTGAAACAGGCCTATGCCATTTCTCTACCCCTTGTCACTCCACATAACCTTCTTCTCCAAAAAGAAATTCTGCTTTCATATTAAAAAGTCAGCCTTTAATAGGCAACTATGTCTCTAACAAGTGTGTTTAAATATCTGTGGGACTTTTAATGACATATTAAATCCTCCTTTCTCCAATTTCTGTGCCACATTCCACTGACAATGTCTTCTTGTGAAATGTGTAATTATGAAACGAGTGTTTCAATTAAAACCTGTAAATAATTGTGTGCACTTGTGTCTCAAGGCAAGCAGAGATATAAAACAAAGAGGGAGTGTTCGTTTTGCCAACGTTCCAATCCCACAGTTAAACCACAAAGATAGAGAGAGAAGGAGAGCAAGGGAGAGAAAGCATGCCTCTCACTAGCTGATTACTGGCATGTTTGGAAACCAGGCATCATAGAGGTGAGGGAATATTTATGTAGAGAACTTGTCTGTACAGTAAGTAGAAGGTAAAGAAATAAAACCATCAGTCATCTCTTCCACAACACATCTCTACAAGAACAGGACACTCTCTGATGCATTCCTCAGCCTGGGAGCAAATTGGGATGGGGGACGATTTGCTACAGCAACAGCAGCCATGAGGTTCTGCCGAGGTCAGGTCGTGTCATGCTCAACAGTCTGATTGCTTAACAAGGGTGGGTGCATGAGAAAAGAAATCATAATTTACAATCAAACACACACCTCACAAACACCCAGGCCACGGGCGATCAAGGCTGCACGAAAAGTACGCAGTCTCAGGGACCACACAGACATGTTTAAGATAAAGACAGACAAATTAGATGACAGCATCTCAAGCTAACCACTGTGCCTGCGCTAATTACAGGCTGCCTGGCGATGAAAGAGGCAGATGAAATGTCCTTATTTGTTTTTTTTTTTTTCTTTCAGTGCCCCAAACCAAGTAAACACAGATATGCAGTTGACGGCAAAAGTACGTGGCACAGCGTAAAAGAAGCACACAAAACGGAGACAGAAAATACAGTTGTGCTGTGAGAGTTCCACCCACCACACACAGGTGTTTGGCCACCGCTGGGGAGAACAAACGCTTGAGGTAAAGGGAAACAAGGGCGCAGCCAGCAAAAGTTTTGGCTTGTGACTTCTGCCAAAGAAAACAGACTCTGGAAACCCCATCTGTGCTGCTATTGATACAATAACGAAGGTGTTCATGCGAGGCTACCGTCTGTGGGCTCTGATTAAGCTAACAAATGCTGAACAACTAATAAGATTTGCCTATTAAACAGGTAATGTTGGTAACGTGCACACACTCTTAACAACAATGCTGTCTTTGTTGTTGAGTAATAGGCAATAAACTGCATCAGGACTTGGGATATCACTCTCTAAAGTTAATTTACCCTGCATCCAGTTTCAATCGGTCATTTAAATCACTTTTAGCCATTTCAGTTTAAGTTGAATTGAGCTTATGTCTGGTTTTGCCTTACCAATAATGTTTTGGTGTTACCATTCTAAATTAATCTGAAGTTCTGTTCATAAACTCATAAAAGTGCTTAATTAAATATTGAACTACATGCAATGCGAACTTCCTTGTGTTTTATAGTAAATGCCTTATAGGTAAATTCAAATAAAGCAATCTCTCCTTTCAAATGATGGGAAGCAAGCTACCCTTTGCATTTTTTAAACTGAGTTTAGCATCATAACTAGTAAAAAAAGCCATTTGTCAAAAGGTGGATTTTAAAGATGTGTTTATTGTTTACTGTGCCAATGGCAAATTATAGTTAACTATTGTTGCAAAGGGAACACATGGCCTCCAAGCTCTTGATTTTACAAAATGAGTTGCTTTTACCGCCATGACTGTAATTCCATGTATTTAAGAATTGGCTCCATTAGAAAAGGCTTGGATCTGTCCATCTTTATTGTCATCATGATGCCGGCAACCTTTGCAGCTCCCATCTGGGATGGAGGGCCTTCCATTGTGTAGTAACTTTCTGTCCCGCCCACACAGGAATCAGGACGAGGTTTGTCAGGGGCAGCAGGACAAAAGGGAATGTCGCCACTCCAGGAATGAAGTGCCAGCCGATGAAGGTTTCTCTCCTTTTTGTGGGTGTGCGACAGAATGCATCACCACAGGGGTGCAACCGTTAGCTGACAACTCTGGTGGGGTCATCCCCGACTGGGCACAGCTTTAACCTCTCCAGCCCCTTCTGGCCCCTGGTGACCTTTGGTTTTGATGACAGACTGGACTTTTTGTGTACCAGCACCAAGCCCAGGTGAGGACAAGAAAGGATGACAATAGAAGAGAAGATAAAGCCGACAGAGGCTTGGAGACGGGCCCAAGGGTCACGGGTCAAGCTGGACAGTTGAGTGATGAGTGCAGCTGTGGACACGTGGGCCGCCTTGTCTATCCTTTGGCTTTGCTGACCATGTCAGCTGATATTTCCTTTGTGCTTGGATAAAGACCTCACTAACCCACCAAGATTTAGAGAAAAGAAATAAACACAGGCAACAGATGTAGTACATCACAAATTGGGTATGCTTCTGACATTTTGACCCTATAGCTTCTTCTGTGTGGATTTAATCTTTTGTTTCCAATGGATACGACAGACAAAATGACAAAAGTGTATTTGATTTCTTTAAAGGTAATTGATTTCACAAATGTTAACAGAAATCACAGTTACACTGTAAGTGCTGCATAGCCTCTTTCTAACCTGTCAAGACAAATTATATACATATTCACAAAAAACCAGTAGGGTGCTGAGTTTTTAATCAGCTATTTATCACTAAAGCAACACTATTAATGTATGTCTGTCAAGCAGCCACCTGCATTACCTACCCAAGTCAGTATTAAGCCAATATCAGGTTGTTTTACTTGGGTTTAGGGCTACAATATAAGCAAAACAGGCAATTATAGAATTATTGTTGCAATTACCTAACATTTACCTTACTCCTTTTGTTTTATATTATCACAATGGTCACAACATCTGGGTCTTAGCATCTTTGTGACTAAAATTTAGGTCAGATATGGACTTTAAAGGCAGTGAGAGTCCATCTGTAGGTACAACTGACTTCTTTGTGATCTAAAGCCTTGCACACTTGTAACATACTGTGGAGGAGGAATACGGATTCCAGAATTATATCTGAATTTTTCTATTGTTCTTGTCATATATTTGATGTTTCTATTTGTTTCCATGGAAAGCACTTTAACTCTGCCTGTGCATAAACAGTGCTTATCCAAATCACAAGCAAATATATTGATTTACACTATTATTACAAACTAAGGCAAAGGCTATGCTTTGTAATGACCCAAGGAGAAATTTAGTATCACTGAGGAGGTCTACACAGGCTTGGATGTGTAGAAAGACAATGATAGAAAGGCAGGTTAAACAATTTAGCAATCTCACACATGATGGGAAATCACACCTTGAAATATAAGGCGAACACTGATAATGTTTAACTAAAGATGATTTTGTAAAAATAAATAAATAAAAAGCTACCACAACATTTCTAATGTCTTCAACTCTAAAAAAAGGTTTAAGTTCACCATGTGTCCTAAGAAACTAAAGTAAAAGAATAAGAATTATCTTTTTTTTTAGTTTTGCTCACCTACTTCAACATTAACAATGAGTAAATACCAGAAGTAGTAATAACACTTTCACGAATAGAAATGTTCTAACTTGGATTTATGTAAAGGTAAATTACCCTAATTTTCTGCAGTTTTCACACTAACAAACATGTTTTTTAGCCCCCATGTACACACAACCCCACGCTATCCAATCAAAGAAGCAAATGGAACAAATGAAAAGATCCTTTTTTCTTAAACGTTGTAATGCGTTAGCAACCCACTCCTCCTAAAGTAAAATGATCCACACATCCTGAGCTGTTCAACTGCTTCCGATGCCAAAGGTCAATCGCTGGACTCAGGCCTACCATCCAGAACCAAGAGATGGGAGGCTGGGGTTTGCCAAGTCAAGCACAAACCCTGTTTTAGGTCATAAACACCTCGGCCTGTCTCCCTTTCTTTTTCTTTCTCTCCCACCGAGGTGAGTAGGGTTTGCACTCTGTTAATCTTTCACTTCGGGCCAGCTCGCTTTTACATTGGGCCACGGGAGAACAGAGGAGGAGAATGAAAGAAGGGTAGTAAACGACAAGAGTGGATAAAAGAGCAGGAAGAAAAAGCCATAGAGAGGGCCAGATGGGCACCTTCACAGTCCATTTATCAAACCCAATGTGGCCCTCCTCTCCCCTCCCTGCTGCTCTCATGTCCTAAACCCCCATGTAATTCTGTAATGATTTTCATTATCATATAATGACCTTACAAAACCTACAGCAGTTTGCGTGGTCAGTACAAAACCCGCAGCTGTTCACTTCAGTGTTTGCTTGGCCACTGTGACAAACCTTTTTCCAGTGCTGTTTTTTCTGCTGGTTCGAGCACCGAGTTCGAGGTTCTGTAGGGTCAGCAACAATTATTTTATCCAGAACTGTTCAAAAGTACTAAATATATGAGCACAAAGAGTAAAAACACAACCTCAGAAGAAGTAGTAACTACCCTTCAAAAGCTGAAAAAAAAATAAATACAACTAAGAATAAAACTGAACAGTGACCGCATAAATGTGAAACATGATCTATGAATTTTTCAAACCTGAAAAGTCCCTGATGCCAAAGGGATGTGCCACTTCCTATCCTAATAGGACCCCTTCCCTGGAGGTGGTATCTTGCTTCCTGTGTGGTACGCTAAACCGCTTGGCTGCGGCACAGTCACCCACCCACATAATAATCCATCTATTTCCAAGGTACTCTAGGGGCATTTACCGAAGGGACAGAGAGGCCAGCATCTATCAAAGAATTTGCCGTATGCATTGGGAAAACCCAGTTACCAGAAAAGCTCATAAGAATAAAAAAGCTCTCATAACTTTGTTGGCTCAGAGTGAATGAATGGACTGCTTCTGCTCGCACGGCGCACACAGGCATCACTCACTCTGAGGGCCTATAAGTCACTTGTGAAGAACTACTGGTCAACACAGTCAATTGGTCTTTTTTTCTTGCTTCCTGTAAAAAAGATGCGGTAGAAAGAAAAGGACAACAAAAAGCCTTGCAACAAGAAAGCCTAGAAACAGCGAAATGCCACAAGAAAAACAAAATCGTCTGTTTACTATAATCTTAGTATTAGAATAACATTAGAAATCCTAATTTAAATAAGATTGCAAGACCCTTTGAAAAGATTTGACTGAATAAAGTTGACAAATCTCAATTTGTGTTTCATGCCTTGCTAAAGTGCTAAAATCTCAAGAACACACAAATACAAACTTTAATATATTTGAATGATATCTCATCTGACTGACAAATACCAATGTGAATAGGTGACTTCTGAAGACAGTTGTAGGATGATAGCACATTGCGCACTGTATTTTGACAATTTAGTCTAACAATATATACATTTCTTTCTATTTGATAATAAAGCTTTTGTGCTGCTCTTTTGCCCCCCCAAAAAGTAAATCATATCTTCACCCATTGAGTCAACTGTCTAATCAGTACCAGTGCGTCTCACTTAACATTGCACATAGCCGTGTGTTTAGGTTTGCACAAATGCTTTCTGTTGACAACCACTTGACAGGACGACCCGTGTTTTTTTTATAAGAGGATGGTGGAGGCAGAGAACAAACACTGAGTGCGTTTAAAGGGAAGAGAAGGGTATCAGGAGCAGCCGGAGTTCAAACACATCGCGCGTGAGTCTTGCCCCCCACCAAAAGTAATCTCATCAGTCTTCCACCACTGATAGAGTAAACGTTTCTCTGTCCAGCCGACAAGGACCGAGCATTTCCTGTCCCGGTCTGTGATGCTCGTTGTCAGGATCTTAAGGATTGCAGAGCAAAGTCTAGGGTTAGACACAGTTAGTAGGTGGTAACTCCGCATTGTGGGTGGCGGAGGTCATGGTGCTGATGGTAGGATGGTTTCTAGCTTTCAGCACATGCAGCTGGAATGCACTATCAGTGGAGGACCCACATCAGAGCTGTGAGGCTCTGGGCGTCGACACAGCAGAGTAAGGTGTGTGGAAACAGGCTGTTTACAACGCTCATCTGGATGGGACGGAGCAAAGGGTCGTGTAAAGGGGATAGATTAACGCAAAAACGGGCACCATGGAAAGATGAGAGAATCTAATTAGAGGGATGTGAACAAATACTGTGCCTTCAAAAGGTATTCTTACATCATGAACAAATATTCAGATTTTCTCACATTAAAACCCAAAGCTTTGATGTATTTTGTTGAAAAGGACAAACATAAACTAGCTTGTAACCGTGAAGACAGAAGGAAAGAAAGAGGGCCAAAAGGCCAATGGTTCACAACAGCTATTAGTTGTGCACCTCTTTTCTTCTTCTTTTGAAAGAAAGTGGCAAAAAGTTTATCACAACTCATGTATGGGACACAACAAACACATAGAAGCATTTGTTAGTGAGACAACTGATGTTAGATCTGTTCAAAAGGACAATAAGCAGTTAAACATTTGTGAATTAAGGGCTGGTAAAAGCAGCCATACCAGTGCTTTTGTATGTCCTTGCTAGCATTGAGGTAGAGGGTGACTGAGAAAATGAACAGCTAAAATAATACTGTGGTGCATGCGTGGGGGCCTTTCCTTATCTGAATGAATGGCCAGGGCTCTAATCCCTGTGCTCTCTGGTTTTATCAGGAGGGAAGGAAGTGAGCGGGCTTATCCAAGACACACGTGTCGGGGTGATAGCTGCCAGGCCCGAGCAGGACAAAACACACACCAGCCACGGCAAAGCAACTCCGAGGAATTCACTTCAGCTCTTTGGAAGGAGTCATCGATGAATCAATCTGGAACTGATGTGACTTTTTCTGGTGATGTTGTCATGAGCTGATTGCAGTTGGAGTTTGTGGGAAAAAACTGGTGCTACTCACTACAGGATGAATTTGGTTGTGTATTTTCTTTTCCTAAGGGCTAAAGGGTGTTAATTAAATATCTGCTTGTGCCGGATGTTGGTTACTGAATGCCTAAAGAAATATTTGCATTCTGGGTTTTGACTCTTGATGCCAAAGAAATCTAATTAGTTATGGAAATTATTTAACTTGAGGCAAACCACAGCTAAATTTAAGCAAACACTACTTTGATTGTTATTTGTTGGTTATGATTGATGCTTAAGACTTTGAGTACTGAGTACCTTTAGTTGATTATTTTGCAATCTATTTCATTATAGTTTCCCAGCTCTCTCTGTTTTCCATTGGTATTTATTTTTACCATTTGTAGCTTCACTCCCTTACTTCCAGGCCCACCATACCCCACAGCTGCAGCTCAATCAAGTAATCACACTCACCTGTTCTTCACTCCATTATTCTTAGCTGTGTTCCAGTTACCAGTTAAGTTGGAACTTGGAGCTGGGTTTGACATCAGACCCAAGGTAAAAGAGTTCCAGTTTAGAACTTGGCATTTCAAAATGACAACGCCCATAGCCACTGTTTGCAGTAGCTCTTACAAACACCATTTTAAGCTTTACTTTCCGTAAGCAAACACTACTTTTAATTTGTTCAGTTTAGAGTTGCAGGTGCTACATGTAACATTGATTGTGGACGAACTCTTACATGTTTGTCTTTTAAAATAAACATTTTTCTGCCACGGTGAAACACAAAGTTGGCCTTCCATGCTGTGACTGGGGGTAGTCAGAGGTGCTCCCACTTTCCCAGTGGAAAATACAACTTGGTTAGGTGATCCGGTTAATTTTTCCTACTGGGAAGTCGGAATTTCCCAGTTCCAAGTTGAATCCATTCCAGATACAGATTCCCTTTTCTCAACCACTTCTGTAATTCCTGTTATTCCAGTTATGTTCCTATTCATTCAGTTTCTCTTTGACAGTATTGGTCATATTTTGAAGGCACGGAGGAAAATCCGCGCTTTCTGATTGGCTACCTGTCACATTCAGCGTTAAGCTCCCAGTCGGGGAAAAACCCCTGATTTAGATCGGAGAGGCCACGACGATCTAAATCACACTGCAGGATGATCGGTTACGAAATCACCAGCGACAATCTTAGATCGGCCAACGATCTAAGATTGTTGTAAGAGAAAAATGGGGGCAAAACTTCATGTAGTGTGAACTATTGCATCAGGTAGTCAGATGTGCCCATCTTCTCTATTTAAATCTAGTGATTACTGAAAGGCAATATGCAGACTTTATAATCTGCACTCTTTTGGTTGAATGCAGTATTTATTTCCACTTTTATCCATCCATCCATCCATTTTCTTTACACCCTTGTCCCTTAGTGCGTTCGGGAGGGTTGCTGGTGCCTATTTCCAGCTAACGTTCCGGGCAAGAGGCGGGCTACACCCTGGAGAGGTTGCCAGTCTGTTGCAGTCTGTCACTTTGGTTTTATGTTGTCTAGTTTTTATTAAAGTACGTTTTTAGTTCATTTTATTTTTATTTTTGGCTATTTTGTTTATTTAGTTTATCAGTTCCAGTGTTATGTGTTCTTTTGAAAATAAAGTGTATCTATCTATGTCAGGAAATCGCATTTCATTAAGTCAGTGTCAAAAGGTCTTGAAACAATAGTATCGTTTATCGCAATAATTTTTTAGACAATTAATCGCTCGGCAAAATTTATCGTGACAGGCCTACACTTGACATCATGACGCTGCCACAAAAGGAAAAAATTACAGCAAAGGATAATTTGAAAATCAGTGAAAGACCCCTTTCCTGTCAACGACAACCCATCACTCTGTTTCCACCAATTCTACTGTTGCAAGCAAGTCACTGCATGAATCATTTTTCAAGTTATCAAATGGTTTGAGTCTTGTCTGTTAGTTTTTTTTTATTTCCTCAAAAAACTAAATATTACAACACAAATGGTAATGCGATGTTAGAAATCCCTGTGTAATTGAGCTTTTTTTCAACCAACCTGACAAGTTGACTCAGTCAATACAACAGGTCAACTGAGGAACTTCTTCCTTTCTTACTTCAAAGGAGGGTGAGCTTGTTTAAGATCAAGTAACATGCTGACATCAACTAAATAGTGCTTCCTAAGACAGGCTCCACTTTGTCAGCAATATTGTCACATTTTGATATAACCTCAATATATAGTATACAATCAAAAAATGTTTTCAAATAACTTTAAATTAGGCTTTTTAGACACTTTTGCAATCAACTAAGTTCCTCTTTTTACTCACTGAATGACAAAATATCCAGTCTAAAAAGTTAATGAGCTATATTATTTCAAGGGTTTTATACTATAAGGACAAATCCTTGAAATCTTTCTGCATTAGTGCATAAAACTTAACATAGAAAACAAACAACCACAAACATACAATGTTTGCTTAATTTGAACCTAAAGAACACATGTTTGGACTTTGGAGAAAAAAATTATTTGTCCAAACTTTTTCAGTTTTCCCGATTACTTTTTTTTAAAGGTTTTATTGGCTCTAGTGAATTGACAGGAAAGTGGGTAATGAGAGAAGGGGAAAGACATGCGGCAAAGGTCGCCAGGCCGGGAATCGAACCTGCGACAGCCACGTCAAGGATTAAGGTCTTCATATGTGGGTTGTACACCGGCGCCTCCACAGCAGCCCCTGTATTACTTTTAAACATGTATATCATTGTCTTCTTCAGATTTGACACAGAGCTATTTATCTGCCTAAAGAGTAGAGTGTCTGGGACCAAATTCAAGATACATGGTGTTACCTGTCTCTCCATGTCTGCCTCTGCTGGTGCCTGTCTGTCAGGGCAGACAGCAGGGTTTCGGCCATTTCCCTCCGTCGCTCCTCGGCTTGGCCTTCCTCCTCCACAGTAGCCAGGAAAAGCATGGTCTGAAAAGATGTAAAATAGATTTTAAGAGAAATATGTGTAAAAGCAGCAATCGTGATCTTAAAAACAGCGAACAGAGAAATGACACCTCTACATCCTACTAAAACATCCAAACCATCTGGCTGTAATTAATATTAGCCTAAATGTTCAAGACCATGGAATTAGGTGGAAAGACAACCTGAAGTGATTCATACAACCCTTGAGCTTCTATTCTCAGTGTAGAAATTACACAGCTCTGAGCTGAGACTCAATTATAACATCCTCGGGACGGCAGCATACAGTAAGTCTAGTATAAAGTCAGTTTCACATCAGAGGATGGGCAAATTACACCCAATATTAGAGTGTGAGTCAATTAATCGCGTCCTGCACAGCGCAGTGTAATGTGTGAGTATCCCCCTGTTGAACATGAATTACAGGCCAGCTTAAAGTGTGACGTGGCACATCACTGCTAATCAGAGACATCCTGGCAAACCTTCGCCTCCGAGTCTTCCGCAGCCTCTAAGCTGGTAGAGAGGGAGTCAAACGAAAAAGGATCTGGCAGCCCAAATTAAATGCAGCGCTGTCAGCCGCACTCAAATCCCTCTTCCTCTTTACCCGTCACACATTTTCTCCCGCTCTGAATATCCTTAAATGCCTCCCCCCTTAGCCGAGCCTGAGAAGTGATGGATCTGTAACTGTGACTGACTCTGACGCCTTGTTAAGAACAGTCTCTTCCTGTCACATCCACCAGTCAGGCATGTTCATTTCTTCCCATTAACAGTGACTCCCCAACCCAGTCATCCAACCTTCCTTTCAGAAATACTCCACAATATGAGAGAACCTTCATTTCTTCCTCTCCACCTTTTTTTAATCCCTTTCTGACAATCCACCTGTCTGTCTTAATTCATGTGACGATGGCTTTGATTGTCTGCGTGCGTGTTTCCAAAGGAGACGAGCAATATGCTTACTTCCCTCTGCACCACGCAGGACAGGTGTCAAAACACGTAGCGGTGTGTGAATGATTACACCCAACTCGGAGGAGACACCAAAGATTACAGTGACCAGGAGGAGGAAGGGCCGGCTGTACTCCCTCTGCAAACTGTGTCTTTCAGTTTGGATCAAACTCTGTCCTCCTGGGATGAGTGACGGGCTGAGAAAGTACCACAAAGTGCATTCAGACTGTATCACAACCCCAGCTGGTAGACATCACATTGCCGTGCCGCCTTTGTGATGCCCCATCAGTGTTTCCCTTGAAACGCTGCAGAGCAAGTGATTCGCAGTTGATCTGAAACCTGCTCCTGTGTGATTCCAATCTTGTTCCAACTCATTTCAAAGTTAAAACAGGATGAACGGAAATAGGACGGATTAACAAAACACGGTGGATAAAATATGAGGTATATGATTAACAGAAAAATGTTGACAAGACATCAGCCCAAACCCATAACTGTTAGGAGTGGGCTATAAATCAATTTCATTGATTAATCATATTTCCTGTATAGTGACGATTTCATTTAGTAAAAATCCAGATTTTTTTTTTCGTCAATGCACTCCTTGAGCTTCCATAGTTCAGAGGGATTGCAGCTTGCCCAGTGCCTACCATCTTGTGTTACAAACATGAATTTATTTGAACTTTTAACTCTGGTCATGTTTTTAAGTTTTTGAAAATACGTTTTGTTATTTAGAATTTCGAGGTGAGAAAAATAATAAACCGGATTTAGTATATAAAAAATGTTTACAGTTTATTTTGGTTTATTTTGATTTTTATTTCTCACACCTAATGAAAACTCAAAACTCAGTTTCACAGAAGGTTGGAACAGACCAAAAAACATTATTTAAAACTAAATATTAATTTAAGGACAATCACCTGGTATATTGCTGAGTTAATTCTTGTCCAGTTTACCCTTCTAGATGAGAGTATTACATATATTGGAAAATTGAGTGGAAGGAAAACATGTGGCAGAAAAGGTGCACAAGCAACCTTGAGAGAACCATAAAGCAAAGTCCCTTCTAGAATTTAGTGAAGAGTCACAAGAGTCCGATCAGATTCAGGACATGGCCTACAACACTCACAGGTGTGTAGTTAGTCATGAACCAAAAGCAACATTGGAAAAGTCAAACCTGGGTTTACTCAGACAAAGACTGAAATGTTGACTAAAGTACAATTTTTTAATCAATCTAGAAAGCACCAAAAGAGTTTGGAGAAAGAGTGGAGAAACATAAAAACTAAGTTGACTGAGGTTGAAGCAACAGCAAAAAATGCATGCTTGAAAAGATTGTGAAGCCATAAATAAATTGAGCACATAGGCAGCCACAGTGGAAACAGAGATTGCTCAATATTTATGGAGGTGGTGATTCCATTTCCCAGCAGGACTTGGTAATTTACCACATTGACAAAAACTGCCAATACTTTGGCTAAAGATGAATGCATCAAAGTGGTTAATTCCCCCTTAAATTGCCTGACCAGCAGTCCATAAATAGTGTATTTCTGAGAAAAAGATGAGAGAAAAAGACCCAAAAATGAAAAAAGTTGAATTCTATTAAAACAATCTGGGTCAACTTGAGGTATTTTTTTTAAAGCTTTTAAAGTTCATCAAAAGGAATACGAGTAAGCTGTGTTCTTGCCGCATGCTGCTTATTACTGTGTTAAAGAAAAAATATATGATTTAAAATTGTTTTGTGTTAAGTTGTCTGTCACATGAGGATACAATCCTGTTTTATTCTAAGAGTTTAGGAGACTTTTTATGTCAGTTATGTGTTTATGAGGTTAATGTGGTAATGTGCACAGAAAATGACAGAAAAAAAACATCCTTGGATATAAAATATAAGGACATCATTAATGACTTTACACTTCTGGAAAGTACTACATGCACACGCTTTTTTCTTCCTTCTCAATGACTGCTCAATGCTTAATTTTAGTGAGCATGGACTTGCATTTAATTTTGTGTGTGTCTGCAGTAGAGGGCCCTCTCGTGTGCATGTGTGATTGCGTGTCAGAACGTGCGCACGTATGATCTTCTGTTTAAAGGACTCAGTGCTGAGAGAGGCCTTCAGGTTTAGCCCCAGGCTGATCCCCAGGCCATTTAGGCACCCCACTGCTTGTTTACTGGTCAAGCCCAGCCAAAGCCAGACCTCAGTCCTTTATCTTTGGGCTTATGTTAGCACAAATCAGCCCCTTCTTTACTTCTATTTACCCCTCGATGACAGTAGCTGTCCTCACAGTCCACCTCTATCAGCCCAGTGCTGACCACAGATGTCCCGCTGACCCTGGCCACGGCCCGAGGTGAATCAGAGGACAAGGGGAACCTCGGTACCTCCATCCCCGTTTCCCAGACCCCCAAATTGAGCTCTGTCTATTTTGCTACAACGTCGGCATAAACATTTCCGTTCCTGTGCAGAGGCAGAGTAGGTAAACAAACACGCAGGCAAGCAAAGGTGGTGTTTTCGCTTGTGGAGAGAGCTGGAGTGATGATAATGTTCCAAGCGGAGGCTGGCTGGAGGGCAGCCTGGGGCAGCTCACTAACACCTCGAGTCAGGACTGTATCTTAACACCAACAAGCATCTGTCTATTCCATCGCATTTCTATCGTATAACAACGTGTCACTCATTCAACACAGAATAACACAATGGGAGGACTGTTGCTGCACACAGAATGCAACATGATGTAAAGCTTCACAGAATAGCTGTCTCTGATTACATAATGGCCAACTAGTTTTGAAGGCAGTATTGTTAAAACAAAAAGATATGTGCAGGCACTGAAAGTTTGCACTCCATAAAACTTACCTACTTGCTGACTAGCAGAGTATTTTGGAAGCAATCAACACCTCCATGGAATGCATAAGGTGATTTTCATACAAGACTGTCAAGAAACCCAAAGTACTTTGAATCTCTCTGAAATCTTCTGCATTTGCAGGCCACAAATGCTCACAAACCTCAAAATTAGACTATGTAATAACTCATTTAATAAGAGATTTCTGGACGAAAGTTGATCAATAAACGGTCACTCTTTGGATATATCCAAAGAGCATCTCTGTGTCTCAGACTATAATTCATCTGTATTTTCGTGACACTTCATGAAGACACAGCTAAAGAACGTATCAGAAAACTGATTTTACTGCCACCTTTGCTTTGTGTAATATTACTACCTCAAGCATGAACAGACTGTTTAAGATAATGTTTTGGCATCTCAACCAGATTTAGGTTTAAACTTTAAATAGACTATTCAAAAACATTTTTGTTGTTTTATGAGCTGTTCAACGGTGGGCCTGTTGGTATGCTTCAGGTTTTTGCCCTGTTGCATTACCCAACTTTGCTTCGACGTGAAGTAAGACATTGATGACCATAAAGAAGCCAGAATCACAACTCCATTATTTATATGACACCACTTTGACTGCTGGTATGATGCTCTTCTTATGAAACGCTGCTTAAATGTTAGGTTTTTGTGACTTCCAGGCTACATTGCAATTTTGGTGAACCAATCACTCCTGTAGTTTCACCTCAGTTTCTCCATTTGTGTTTAGTGGCTCTCAGTTTGGTTCAGTGAAGTCCCAATCATAAGAAATAGTTTTGAAACCCTTTCCAAGCTGATGGATATCCCCAACTTTGTTTTTAATATTTTTAATGAAAATATTCAGCCTATTTTCTGTTGTCAGACTGGTTTTACTTAAGCAACTTCTTGATTCTTCAGGTATGATGGTAATCAGGCCTAAATGTGGATCACCAAACTGAACATATTTGTCTGGATAATCACAAATAATTCACAATTTAACAATGGAGTAAATTACCTTTTCCACACACTGGGCCAGAGTGACATTGAAAATTAACTTATGTTAATTGAAATAATTGAAATCATCATTTGAAAACAGTTTTGAACTTCTTTGGTCCCTGAAGTGTGAATTCTGCAATAGGGCAAATATTTATTCACAATGCAGAAACACAATAGTGTGACACACGTTTTAGAAATAATGATGTAGAAGCCCACTTTATGCATAGCTACTCCTAATTTCTGAGCTTTTTTCTCATCTGTCTGGCTTTGCTTTGACTCTGCTTTTATCAAACTCCAGATGCTGGACAGAAGATGCTGTATGGGACTAAAAGGTAAACAGTGTTAAAACAAATACAAGCTACAACTGTTTATCAAGTGTCTTTAGGTTAGCACAGTTGTACCTATGTTTGGGACCTTCTTTATAAAACACACGGTTGTTGCACCACCTACTGCAATGAGTATTTTTATTATTTTTGATTGGACGCCCTCAGACCATTTCAAATTTTATTTACAGTAAAATGCTGATTTAGCGTTCTTGTTTTATTTTATCAAGCAACATTCTTCCATAAATCAATCATCTCTTCTTGCACATTTAACAGGTCACCACTTCACCAATGTGGACTTCTGCCACCATTTCCGACCAGGTGCTCCAACAACTGATTTCACTGGCTTTGGGAGTGGGAGTTTAGCAGATTCACAGCTGCCTGCATCTTCCTCTCCCCTTTAATACAGGAAACCAATATCACTTTGACCGCCAGTGGGAAAAAAGGCATCAGGCACCTTGCTCTGGGTAATGGATAGCTTCTGCTCACTGATATAAACAACAGGGGAGCTGTGATCCTGTCAAGGCCATTTCCAGTCTGAACAAGGGATCTGTGTGTGTTTGCTTCCTTCCACCGCAGAGTTACTTTGTGCTCTTTATCGGTGGAACAACTACAGTATCTGGGAAAGAAATACGCTTACACCACGTACCCTTTTCTGTAACACAACACCACAGTTATAAAAAAAGGTGTGTGGGTAACTGTATGTACATTAGTTCTGCCATCTGCCTGTTGTCACAAGATAATAGATCGTTCGAAATATGGGGAATATCTGAAATTAAATTTACTCTACTTCCCAGAGATTGGTTGATAATGTACGAGCGCATGTGCTCTGTATGTGTGTGAATGTGTGTTTGTGCTTTACTATGTCTCACACTGTAAGGCTCATTTTTCCAACAAATACCTCATTGTGAGAACCCATTGCTCCTTATGGGGCCCAAAGCCCAGACCCCATAGAAAGGAGTGCTGTTTTGGGACCAAGGTGTGAATTGAATTGAATTAAATTTACATTAGGATTAGTTATAGGCATGTACTGGTAGTGGTTAGATTTAGAGTAAGGATTTTTAGATTTTGAAGTAGCACAAATGATGATTTATCAAAATTTGATACCACAAAGTATTATTCATTTAGATATGTTTATTTCCTCTTTGTTGCTACAGTTTTTTTTATCATACCAACAAGGGATGGTCTTTAAGTCTTAAAATTCCACAAAAATCTTGTTATCCTATATACATAAAAACAAGAATTTTGATAAACTTCAGTGAAAAAGAGATATCAGTTCCAGAATTTCTCAATATATACACGGAATATTATTTGGGAGAAGCAGTGGTCTGCTGCTACAGACTCCACATAGCAACCACTTTCTCTGGCATCTCATTAAAAAGGCTTTACACCACATGGGCAAAATGATGGAGAGTTTGTAAACTCGTGAATAAAACTGCTTTCCTAGATACAAAGAAACTAACATAACATTTTTGTTTTTGGTTGGGGATTTTTCTAAACTTTTTAACACCCACACTGATAATAACAAATATCAAAGACTATATATTAATTTCTTTGTTCATTTTAAAAAAGTTACCTTCAGAACCTGACATGGATGCCAGAGCATTGTAGTTATTATTATTGTGTGAGCATGTGTGTATGTGCTTTTGTGAGAGGGTAACGGTGAGTGTGCTGATGTGTTCTTGCCATCTCCATGGTGACAGAAACCAAGGCCTTTCTACCAGGTTGACCTCTGCAGGGTCTTGGGCGCCATCAATTACGTCAGCTAGTAAAATGGGCTTTGCAAAACATAGCAGATTATATGGAGTGTAAAACATTAGAAAAATGTGTCTAAAACATCAGAGCAACTTGTTTGAAGTGACAAAGGGTTGGGGAGAAATAGAGACAGACCCGAAAAGGAGAGACCCCTGACATGTGATTTTGTTTGAAGGCTTTGTAACACACTCAAGTGGGCAGGGACGCTTTCTTTGACCCTTACGGCAGTCCATCTTTTGGGCAGAATACGAGCAGGATGGACGGACATATGCTTTGCACAGGGTCAAATGAAGCAGAACTCACAGGCTTTTGTGCCGCTTTCTTTTGGTGTGAGAAGAAAAGGCAAATCTGCTGTCAGGTTGCAATCCAACGCACCCACAAAAATCACATAAAAAGTTTGCCATCCTGTTTTTTTGTACTTAATTTTTTGGACAAGTTTTTGTCTCTGACTTATCATGAACGGATGTGGATTCAATTGTATTTAATGGCTCAGTCACATAGGTCCTAGCGTGAATGAGTTTTCCAGGAGGGCGAAAAAAGGATAGTGCAAAACCTCCTGAGCGGACTGGCTTGAATGCGCAATCCATCCATCACAGTGAAGCTTTGAGAGGCCCTTTGACTAATTCAGGACAATAAAGACAGAGCTGGACAGAGATGTTTGCGATGAGCGCGACACTCAAGCACCTTCTGCTCTCTTAAAACCCCCCTTTCTCTCTTTCAGTTTATGAAAGCTGAGTCTAGATTCCAGCTAGATAGCAGATTGCGATCAGTGCCTCATTCTCCTGCCAGTAGAAAGCTTTTTGCTGACTGGGGCCAAAGCCAGTCTTTTTAAGCCCAAGAGTTACAGTGTTACTCACACTGCACCATACATCAGGTCTTCAAAAATGCTAAACCAATAAAATGAGTTTCCATCCATCTTGACATGCTCACATAGAAGAATTTGGTTTTAGAAGAGGGGGAAATGCCCGCCGGGGCAGAAATGCACAGCTAACAAAGTTTTGATAGACTGCGTGGGTTCTGGGAAGTAGTGATTCTTCAGTTTTAGCATCTGGCTGCAGTAGTGAGATTTTACAGGCCTTCTTAAATGTCATGTCTTACATCAAATGTGAATTAGCTATAGCAGTACAGTAAAAAAGAGTGACTGTATCTTAAGTGCAGCAGATTGGGATCTCTAAAATTATAGGTTCCGTGCCATGACATACTGTGCAGTCTCTTAAAACTACGAGGGGTGAGCAACATTTTATAAGGGAAACCTGGTTTAACCAAAGCTAGGATTGCAGTCAGAAATATTCAACTAACCAAATGGAGTTTCCCATGACAGCATTCAAAGTAATTAGTAAAACAAAAGCATTTTTCACAAATGCTGAGAAAGAGAGATCATTTTGTCACATTAGAGAAGGGCCTTGTTTAAAACATAGGGAATGTTTGCAAACCTCCCTGAACAAATGGGTGTTTAGCAAATTACACAACAAAATGCCATTACTATCTCAATGCCAGATATCTATAAGATGATCTGATGAATGCTGGTACAAGTCCTTCATCAGCAACTATAAAACGTAAACTAAATAAGTAATGACTTCTTTGCTGGACCCCATAACTTGAATAAAAAATATAAGACTGAAGTCCAGAGACAACTTTATGGAATGATAACAACTGATTATGAATTGATAGAAACAAAATGTATTTGCTTGCAAATTTGGACCAGCAGTATATCTGTGCAAAGAGTTACTCTGTTGATGGTGTACCTGGCTTCATTGATTCCTAGAAAAAACACGCCTTGTTTAAGAGGCTCTAGGAGCCTTCAGTTGACAAATTAAATCTCGGTAATGTCAAGCAAGGCCTGGATGAGAAAAAGATCCTAGAGGTTCCTATAGAAGCCTTAACAGTCAACATCTTTGGTGGGATTTTTAAGTTTCCAATTCCAGCACAGGAGCAATCAAGCATTGCTGATCTATAGATTTTTTGCACATAAGAAATTCATGAATTCTGAATCTTACTTTTCAATCAAAATCTGTCATCTGCAGTTTTCCTGTGTAAATAAATCCAGCGCTTCACTGCATTATTTAAACCCCTCCACAGCTTTGGTTGTTGAGTTGCAGACAATGGCACACATTAGTAAGCAGTTAAATATAACTGGATTAGGAACTCACATATGCGTACTGTCTACTACAGTCTGGCATGAAAATCTCACACACTAAAAGCTTTTACATTTAATAATGCCTGTTCAACAAAGCCGTATACATTCTTCAAAGATCTGGGAGAACGCTGATATAATCTAATTAAGTAAAAGGAATTAAAACTGAATATGGTACACTTTGGACTGAGTTACTTCATGGACGTTATTATTGAAATAAATCAAAAATCTGCCATACAGTGTAGTCACATCCAAGAGCTCAAACAGATCAAACTTTTTTGTGTTTGTGTGTGTCTGTGTTGGCTCTCTGTGGTTGTATTTTTAGTTTCATCTTTCCTCAAAAGAGTCGCTAATAAGAATGATGTTTGGTGGCCAACTTTTATTGCAAGTGTGCTTTATCTAATCAGCATTTGGAAACAAACCCCAAAGGATTTTTCAAACAATCTGTTCTTTGAAAACATTACTAAACAACAAAAAGCAGGGAGATCAAGCCTGCTTATCAATTCTGATGCTCATCAGTTCTGGAAAGGCAGAAAAGCAAAAAAACTGAATTAATGTAGGTGATTTTTAATCACAGAATGCTTCTTGAATAGTTACCCCTAAACAAACACACTTCACTTATAGATTGTAATCTAAATGAATTTTGTTTTAGATTCAGAATACTCACATCTCCAAATACCAGATTTCTTGAAACATTCACCCAGGTGCTTTTCACTCTCATTATGTTTTGTGTGTATGTGCACGTGTGAATGGTTCTCAGCCAGGGAGGCTGATGAGAGCGGCTAAAAGGTGTTTATGAGACTGTTAGCCAGGAGAGGATGCTGCCCTGCAGCTTTCACCCAAATAAAAGAGTAATTCATTACTTCCAACATGACCCTCTCATTACGCACAAATAGGAATTAATGACTGCTATATCGGGCGCTCCCAGCTGAGTGAGGCGGGGCTCGCTAAAGGACTAGCGTTAATTACAATGTCCTACATCTCACCCATTTAACACCACACATCAGATCTCTTTTTGCAGAGAAGGAATAGCAATGGCCTTTCACTGCGCAAGGATGGACACTCTGAACGCCTGAAATATAACTGTTAATGTAAAAACAGAGAACTGTCAGTTGAAAAAGAAAACAGTTGTAAAAAAATGTTTTTACTAGAGAACAAAGATCTTCAGTTTGATCTCAAGTGTGCTGTGCTTCTTGTGCTGTACAAACCTTCTTTTGAAAGGCGCTGACAAGAACTTCACTCAATGCTCCTTGGATTTCTTCTTTAATGTACACCATCATCTTGTTTACAGCATCAGCTTTACTATTGTTTCATATTTGCTGAGAACTTTTATTTATGATGATGCTTGCCAAGCTGCTACTGCTTCCAAACATTTGACCTTTCAGGCAGTCAGAAGTGTGATTATTGGCCAATATGAGAAGACTGCCTGGTGTTTATGACAACAGACAGAGACACTGATGTAGGTGGTGCACTCCAGTTGTACACTGCAAGAAGCTGTAAAAATTGATATTGGCTGTTTTGCCAATATCAAGTATCACTAAGTAATTCTGTTCAATTGTTACTTAAATTGTCTTGTTATTTCAAATAGTTCATAATTCCACACACATTCACAAAGCTCCTAGTTCCAGATAAAGTCTTAGTTGAGTTCAGCAAATTCCACGTTTACCGTTGTGATGGTAGGACGGATGGATAATGGTTATCACGATGACTTGATATGGAAAGATGGCATTCTTTAACAACAGGTTTTGGACGTTTTATTTTTAATTTTTTTTTTTTTTTTACCTCCTTTGCAATTCTGCTAACCGTCCAAGATAAACATGGATCATAATCCAGTCAAGCGACTAGCCCACTAAAACAGAAAGTTGTAAATTACAAATTGGGAGCCCAATTTATTCACCTTTAGCCTTTTTACTTATCTTTATCCTGGATGCCAATAAAATGTAGCTGGAAATGCATTTTTACTACATACAAATCTGACACAAACATTAGTAAGGTAAAAGATTTGTGTTATAGGGAATAAATTATACTAAGTCTTGGTTGGTTCTGTAAATGGTTTCTGCTTAAGCTACTCACAATAATAAACTCAAAAGCAGTATTTTGGGACATCTTAAGATCAAAAGCAGTAAAATAATCTGGAAGAAATCAGTTGACCAATTTGATTAGTGGTCATCTTATTAATGGCCGACCCTTTTTTGTTTTATGACTGGTGCACAGAAGTGTGTTCATTTTATCTTTGGATCTTGATCTCACTGGTGCATAACAATACCAAAAAACGGATTACCTTGCTAACACCTATCTTCTATTTTTGTCCCTAATTAGGCTTTAACTGTTTTTCTTCCACTTTTAGGGGATCTACAATTGGGGTGGGCTGTTTTGATTTTCATTAATTGGTTTCATTTATTGTTTCAACTGTGTGGGTAAAATAAAGCCCTCAGAGACAGCAGCTGTGATTAGGGGCTCTGTAAATAAATGTGAGATGAATCTGAGCTGGAGATAAACAATAATAAAAATGGCAACCACGGGAGCTGATTAAAATTCAGATTTGGATTTAAAAGACTTGTTTAAGAGAATATACAGAGCTCTGGATTGCAGACCTGTATTTGTGTTCAGTTTGGCTTGCAGAGCTCATTTGGAGGTTGCAACCAAAAACTTTATATATAGAAGCATTACTTTGCAAAGTAGTGCTTAGCTGTGAAGTGTAATAACAATGATAAATGGTTTTCTTCTAATGAAGAGCTTAAAATTCTAAGTGCAAAACTACCATTTGCAGCCATTAGTTCCAAGTCTTAAGGTTTGTGTCTCACCAACTTTGTAAATCTTCATTGCACAATACTTCAAGTCTTACTAGCTGAAGAGCACCTGTGAAAATATATTTTTCAATTCTCAACATATTTTTATTTGGATTTCACTTTTGTATTTGATAGGGCCTGCTCACCACATGAATGCGTTTAATCTGAATCATTACACTGTTGCTCTGGCTGCATGTTTAGAGCCTTGATTTTTTTTTTTTTTTTTTTAGTTTTGTTTTGATTTCCTGGAAGGTGAACTACTGCCTCCGTGTCAAGTATTTTCCAGACTCAAACATGTTTTCTTCCAGGACCACCCAGTATTTAGCTCCATCACCATAATATGGCGTTGCCATCACCTTGCTTCACCCTGGTGATGGTGAGTTAAGAGTGTACAATTATTCACCCAACATAGCACATAGACAAAGAAGGATCATTTTGGTCTCATCAAACTAAACACCTTGAAATGCCTTCTGTCTCCCTTAAAGGCTTGTGAAGCGTCTTATGGCTCTTTAACACCAATTTAACAATCTTACTACTCTTCCATGCAGGCAAGAACAACGAATACTTGTCTTTTAAACAGATTATCTCACCTAAACTGTGACTCTCTGGTGTTACCATAGTGGCTATTTTGTCATTTGGTTCTTTATTTGTTAGGCCTGTTAGCATAGACCACAGTGCTTAAAAAAACCTAGCACTACCTGTTCAGAATGTTAGCATCTCTGGTTTGCGCTTTGGTCTTCATGAAGCAGGTGGTTCCCTAATGTTGTCGAACAAACATCTAAGTATGTCACTCAAAGATATTGATGGTAACATTTTGCACAGATGATGGGCATATTTATTAGGTCAGTTTTAAAGACATTTGGTTGCCCAGATTTCATTAAAGGGTATCGGAATAAAATTTTTGTATGTGTCAAAGTACTTTAGAAACCAAGTGTCCCCTTTTAGGCCAAGATCATAATTATGCACCACTTTGTGTTACCACGTCACCTCGATTGAAGGCTATCACGAGACAAAATGGGAAAATATTATTGCAAGACACTGCAACTATCCCTGAGCTAGACGCTATATTTTTAATGTGTAAAATGATTACATAAATATATACATGAAATCTAATTTCTTGTCTTAATGACAAATAAGGATGTTTTCTTTTGTCAATGGCAATGTTTTTCGCTAAACTTCTGTGACATGATTGCCTGTGAGAGGAGTAAACAATTACACCTGGATCAAAGTAGAGCCATAATTATATGTCAAATGCTGGTTAGCATTAGCGTCTCTCGTCAGGTAGAAGAGGGGCGGGCATTGCTGTGAGATGTTCGGAAATATCTCTTTCATCTTTTTATACTTTCTCCCCCATCAAGGCATGTTTTAACAAACACACACTTCATCCTTCATCTCTCTTTTGCTCTCTTTTTTTTGATGGTATGACACAGGAAGAAGCTGAGCCCTGCAGCCAACGCCGCCGTCCGCACTGAATACGATTAAAGTGAGCAGTGATTAATCTGGGCTGCCCCATAAGTCCTCTTTACCACTTTAATGGATGTTATCTCCCCCTCCTCTGAAGGCTTATCTTGCTGATCGGGGCCAAGGATGAGGAGAGGAAAAGGAAGGGAGGGAGAGTGGCTACGGGTAGGGGGGAAGAAATCAAACCAAATCCATACAGAGGTAAGTAAATGAATAAGCAAGTAAATAAAGTGAGTAAATAAATAAAAGCAGGGATTGAGGGTGCTGCTAAGCGGATAAGGCAGATCAGTCTCTGTAAAGTGCTCATTTGTTTTCTAAGAAGACGAGACAAGCTGCCTTCGAAGCCCACAGACGGAATTAAAGGAAAAAAAATCCTGTCGACGTTACAATTCCGAGGACAAAACTTTGAATAAATCTTCTCACAATAACAGTGAAAAGATAAGGTGACGACAGTACGCAGCCGTCATTCTAAGGCAGTAAATAAAGTAAATAAATAAACGCCATTACTTTCTGTGCAGTTTCTACATTCAGACAAGCAGTCAATAATGATGATATTTCCCTCAGGTGCAGCAGGGTAACAAGCTTGGTCAGGTTTGAGTTAATCGTGACAGAAAATACTAATTTCATCCCACACAGCGTTTAAGACATGATGTTATTGGAAGAACGAATTTTTAATAAAATAGTACAAATTCTGACAACAGAATAATAACCTTAATTTTACTGAGAATACTAAAATATAAGGCACATCAGCAGTTGCAGTAACTTCTTCACACATTCTTTACTTGACCTAACCTGAATTGCTTTATAATAATAATAATAATAATAATAATAATAATACATTTTATTTATATGCTTTAGAACAGTTTCAGAAATCACACAAAATTACAAACAGATTACTTATGTACATCAAACAAAATCGTAGACATGGGCCGGTTACTGCTATCAAGCCCGTTTTAAAATGAATTTGCCTTCACACTGTTCTTAGTATTTGTGCCAAACAAAGTAACCAGAGTTATGACATAAGGCACAGGGTTACCCCTCTCCCACCTATTGCTGCACACTGCTAGGCAGCAGGCTGAAGGAAGACCAAATCATGTTTATTTTTTTTTTTCATTTGTATGATAATGAGCCAAAGCCAATTATTTACTCAAACTGACAATAAGGATTTACTCTCCTCTATTCTCAGCCTGTCAAACTTATAAAGGTAATGTAGCCTCTAACTACATTTGGCAAGTTACCAGAGGCACAACTTGGTAACCTGAACAGATTAGCTTGTTACTATATAAAGAACAGAAGAACAAAACTGAATATGAATGTACAAAAAATGCATTAGGGTTTTTTATAAGATGCCATATTTCACTCAAGTTGTTTTTCAGCTTATTTTTCTGAATTCCAAATTTTAGATTTCACGACATTTTGTAAACAAAAAAAATAAAAAAAAATAAATTCTGGTGGAAAATCAGTGTCTGATTTATTTTTTAGAAAACAGATGTCATAAAACTAAACTAACAATAAACTGTGTTTTTTTTTTATTCTACAGCTTTGCTGAAATCTGTCTAAGATCATTTTTGCTTGTTCTGTATAAATATCAAAGTCACAATGAAAAAGTGTCTTTGTTCATCTTTCACAAAAGGCCATCACACCATGAGACTCTAATACCGCCTCATGCCTGTTTTAAACTTCTCAAAATGGACACTAGTGTTTTTGTTCTATTATGCGAGCGCAGCCATAATACTGTGACAGGGTTAAAGCTGTTCAGGGCTTTCATTTTCCCTTTTTTTCCCTCCCCACTCCGGCTTACAGCGATGTTGCAGTGAGATTCTGTCGTAGACAAACCTCTGCGGGATTCCATTCAACACTAGTGTACATCTTTAGGTACAAAGCTGCGGGCTGCACTGGCTCCAGGTAACATAAACGCTCCCTTCAAGCCACCGCGTATATCTGCCCATGGAAATTCTCTAAAGGGGTTTAAGCGTTTATGAAGAAACACTATCAGGCACTGCCGAAAAATTCAGCTTACCCTGTTGAATAGGGACTTCAAAGAGAATTGCAAATACCTTCGCACCGCTACATTTTCTCCTCTCTTCTCTCCCCTTTTTCTTGCTCTGCCTCTCTGCGTCTCTTCCTGGTTCTTTTCATTTTCTTTTTTCATGCTTCCAAACATGAGCCGCTGTGTGATGTAAAATGTATTATCAGCCATATATTTCCTCTTTAAATGAATAATAACAATAATCTCGGAGTAATTTCTTTCTTACACAGCTCTGTCTAAATAGGGCAAAGCAAGCAAGCTAATAAAGAGCTGTGGATAAACAAGGCCGCGCAGTAATGAACGTGTGGATTAGGGCCTCCAGTCTATGTTCGGCGATAAGGGGAAAAACAGCGACTACTATCCAGGTAAGAGCACTTACTGGCTGTCAGGGAAGGATAAACTACTCTGCAGCTGCACTATTTACTTCCTACACTCACATTGTGGACACACAAACAGAAACACTGATGGTTACAAATAAATCAACACCCGCACGCTCATTCACACACACCGTCAGCGCATAAGAACCACAAAGAATCGGAATAAAATAAACGTATAAGCCTATTTACTGAGGACAGAGCTCTAAACGCAAAACAATACGCCGCATACACACAGTGTGATTTAATGTTAGAGATAATAAATGGCTTCATAATGAGCAATAAAAACGGTCCTTAAACAGTTTACTGCTTAGTTCACACTTATAATTAATCTGGGTTGCATGTGTGCATTTAAAGTGGGAATAAAAGTCTGTGCAAGTAAAAGAGAAAAATGAGTGCTGGGAAACATCTGCTGCATCATGCAGCTGTAAAAGAAAAAAAAAAGAGAGACAAACAAAGAAAACTGCCTTTTTCCCACCTCACCTGGACCAGGAAGCTCTCTAGAAATTTTTTTTTACACACACACATGCACACAAAAAAATGTTTTGTGAATTATTTAGCACAACGGGAAACCATAACATTTATAATGTTTTACAAAGCCATCAAATAAAGAGAGAGGGGATTAATTGCCCCGGTCCGACCTTAAAATAATTATTTTGAGCGGTGCAACTCTAAACTCCAACGAAATTGATACACTTTGATAATTAGATTCTTGGCACTGACCCGCTGAAGTCAATAAAGGTTATTAAGGCCAATTGCTGTCTAAACGCATTACGGGCAGAGTAAACTGTCCGTCGGAGGCCCCTGCTACTCTAGCGCCAATATGATAATCCATTCTCCGTCCTGGGGGTTTCTTCCCCAGCGCCTGTGTCTCCACTCTGCCATACAAAACCAGATTGGATTCGCTTAACCTTTCCAGGACTTTGATCAAATGAGCTCACACAGCAATAACATTTACATTGAACCCCACCCCCTCCCCAACACACACACACACGCACGCACGCACACACAAACGTTCTCTCACTTCTCTCCACCTCCTCCTCTGATTCTACAGACTCTCCATCCCTCTTTCTACACCCTCTCCACCCACCCCCTCGTCTGCACGTTTGCTCAATAACCTAATCAGCTCTTGATGGTGGCCGGGCCAGGCCGCGTATGATTGCAAGCGCTACCCACCTCAGCAGCCCGAATTGTTTCCGAGGACTGTTATTACAGTGAGGAGTTTGGAGGGGGGGTTGAAATGGTCACCAAACATTATCCCTGTGCAAACACACAAATGTACAAAAGCTAGCCTCTATTATAAATCAGAGAGAGCTTTGCGATAATGTAGCTCACGAGTGAGTTTGTTTGTGACCAAACCGTCAGAAAACAGGGACTGACAGGTTGGGTGAACGGAGCGGAGGGAGACGCGGCCCCGACACCACTTCCTGTTTTGTACGCCTTGAAGTATACAAATGTATTCAACAGTGTGGATCCCGTTTATAATGAAAGTGGATTAATTTCCTTGATATGCGTTGAAAAGATTTCCATCTACAAGACTCGCTCTCCTGTCAAATGAAAAGGGGCTGGGGGGGTGGGGGGTGGGCAGAGATATGGTGAGATGGAGGAAAAGAAAGAGGGAGAACTAGAGAAATAAAGAGCGAGAGTAAGAAGGAGAAGAAGAAGAAGAAGAAGGAGATGGAGTGCATTGAAATCTCTTTGCAAGTGCTGGCTTTTGAAGTTGTGAGATGAGCAGCCACAGAAGTCAGAAAAGTGACAAATTAGGGAAAAAGCTGTACTGCGCAAGCAGAGCTGCTAAATCAATTAAAGTCATGCCGAGTGCATACATTAACATCAATGGCTTGTGCAAACACACGCAAACACACGCGTACACACACAAGCAAAAAGGACAACAGAAAGAGAGAGAGAGAGAGAGAGAGAGAGAGAGAGAGAGAGAGAGAGAGAGAGAGAAATGTGCTCATGAGCTCGCCATCGCTTCTCCCCCTACAGTGAAAAGAAGAAAGATAAAAAAAAATACCACGCCGGTATTTAAAATATTCTGCATAGAGCCAAGATCTTCTGCCTATTGTGACTCACAAAGAGGCCATTCATTGTTGCTAGTTTAAGGAAATGTCACTATTGTACGACTCCAACGATAGCAGAGTCCTGGGGGAACGCGAGGCTCGGAGCCAGGCGGGTCTAAACGCAATCCAGCACCCCGGATCACATGGGAACATAGAAACCTTTCAGCTCCTGCCCTTCTTCCACCTGCCCGAAACAACCTTTACCTACCTTTACCTTTATACACATTATCACTATGCTGCGCTCTCACGTGAAGTACACTTGAAGATTATTCGGGAGTCTTATAAAAGAAAAAAAAAAGAAAAAACAGAGGTGCCCAGCAAGCCGGTGGACTCGTTTTGTTTTGCTTCTTTATACATTTATTTATGTATTTTATCAGAATGTCATTCAAATAGAAGGATGAGCATTTGCATGACAACAGGCTGAGGAGCAGAGAGGGAGCCCCAGGGAGAGACAGTATCCACATACAGGAGCCAGTCTCTCCATATTGCAATATTCTTCATACAGACTAACAAACGCATACGCAGCCCAGCGCATCCCACAACGCTGCTGCTAAATATGACAATAAAGCAAGGAAGCCTGGCGGTTTGTATTACTATTTTAGCAGGATGAAACAATAGGCCCTTTTATTGCTACAGCGCAGTATATAAAACAATACGGTGTCATTTTATAAAGCCTATTTAAATAGACACGTATTTGGTTTTTTAAAATACTCACACCGATATCAGATTTGACTAAAAAAAAAAAAAAATAGCGTCGCATTAAAATCCACTCCGCAGGCAACCAAAATATGTAAATAAATAAATGGTAAACAGCATCTGCTCACACTAGGTCACTCGTATTTCACCAAATTAGACGGCGCTGTCAATTGCCAGCTTCAAAATGTAAAATATATGCCAATATAGGGGACTGCAGGAGAGACCACCATTATTTAAATAACTCAAAGTAATTTAGGGAAATGTGTTTTAATCCAACGGCAGAAAAGCCTCAGCTATCAAAAGCTCCCAAAGAGAAATCTATAAGCCATATTTATGAAGTGCTGTTTCATCAGCGTATCTGAGGTCGATGCATGTATGTAAATACTGCTAGCAAAAGCAATAATGTTGTCTTTCATCACAATAGAGAATCATTACCTTTGTGTGCTGTGCCAGTGTTTTATTTATTATTTTTTTCCTTTTTTTTTGGTGTGTTTCTTTTACATCTATTTCTTTCTCCAGAGGAGACGCTGCCTTTGCTTTTTGACATTGTAACAAAAATAAATTATTTAGGCAAATACATAAGTAAAGTTAATTTATTCTAATAAACATATGACAGTGTAATTTCAAGTTTTAAAAAAAGAAAAATACTGGAGAAATTATATTGCCAAGTGTGCTATGTTTCTACTTAAAATAATTTCAACTTTATTTACAGTATCATATATAGTTTTCACTGAAAAGCACAAAATTACTAAAGAATACCTACACAAGAAACTTTCCACTTTAGCAATGCCCTGTCCCAAACACCGGTCCGAATCACACACTTCTTCTGGACCCAGAGGTGGAGCTCTAAAGCCCCCTCACCCACTCTCTGTCAGGGTCTCCGGCTGGCTGAGACAGAGCGGGCCTGCCGCTAGAGCCAAGCAGCAGCAGCGGCACAGGCACCACTCTCCCCTCCAGCCCCTGTCTTTATCCCCGCCTGAGCATTAGATGTGATTACTGCTCAGCGCTCGACACTGACAGAGACCGAGAGCTCCCAGAGACAGCAGGAGCGGGAGAGAGACTGACTGCAGGGAGGAAAAGAGGAGCTCCGCTCTCCGCTGAAGAAGCAGCTGCTACAGTGATGCAAGAGTGCCCCCTGCTGCTTCTGGTGTCTGGGTATGGAAAACATAATCTCATATATATATATATATATATATATATATATATATATATATATATATATATATATATATATATCATTAAAGAGTATAGTAGATAAACTTTTCAAATCAAAACCTAATGGAGGCATAAACCAACAGCATAATTACTATGTACTGACTTAACTGTAAATCTGATGTTCTAATCCTACTGTTTTTTTTTTCCTTTAAAAATCGTATATCCGCAACGTGAGCTTGCACGGTGAGCAGCTAAAAACCATTAATTCCCTCGCGTCACTGGACAGCAGATCGCTTACAGTTGAAGCTCATCACCAAAATCTAAATCATTTAAATACCAGTGGAAACCTGCAAAACGCTGGTCAGCAACTACAAGAAGAGCCTATAAAGATTTGCCCAATAAATATTGGCAATGGTTTAAAATGTTTCACATGCCATTTAAAAAAAATGTAAATGAAAACAATATTTTTAAAATATACTTCTTTATATTATATTATTATATTTTGGAAGTGCCTCATTTCTTATCAAAAATACATTTCTTGGTTTAATAAGTAAAGTTTTACATTAAAATCTGCCAGGGATATGAATAGTTTTGGGCTGAACTGCCTAATAAAAGAAATAATATTAATCTGATTATTACTACTTAATAGAAGTTATTTATTCAAAGTATACCATATGTTACCATTTTTAAATTACCTATTGTAAATGGATCCTCATAATTAGGACTACCATTAATAAATCTAGTACTTCTTATCAATTATCAAATATTAATTAATGGACTTTTTAAACACATGTAAAAACAGTTTAATAGTTTTGGTGGTACTCGTTTAAAATGTACTGAATTGGAAGGAGTTGTAGTTTGGTGTACAAAGTGTTTCTGTTCTATTTTTTCCTAAGCAGTGTGTCTTGAAACCGATTTACCATGGTCTCCATGAGCTTCCAGTCCTTCTCCAGCTGCTCCATCGGTCGGGTCCACCAGCTGCAGAAGCGGGCGTAACGCTGGCCCTGAAACCAATACTGCCGCAGCCATTCAAACTCCACCTACGGAAACACAAACAAGCAATGAGAAATACCAACAGCATGCAAACACTAAAATGTTCACCATCTTAAACGCATGTAGACTCAGTCAAGCTAAAATTTGCTATAATTCTAAATAAACTCATGGGAAAATAAAAAATAAAAAGAATAATTATCTTCTTTTGGTGTTGCATGTAAAGACTAAAGCATTTAATTGTAGGATATTAAACGAATCCATGGTTGGAATAAATAAAAATGTTGTCATTTTAATATGTCAAATCTCATAATTACTTCAAATAATATATATATTTTGGTATATTTTTCACCCATGGAGGCCGTCATTTTTTCACCTCCGGGGTTGTTGACGCAATTGGGTCTGTTCTATGATATAGAGTTTGACTGGTGCAAATTTAGACAATATCATGTCGGCTTCAATTTAATAAAATTAAATAGTGCGCTGACTAAAACTTCCGAAAGACCTATTTGTGCCCTCAACCAGCGAGAAAAACTGATGAAGGCCCTAACAGGTGGTCCTTACCTTGGCAAGCTAAAACCAAAGCCCGTGTAAACAGTTTTTACTCAGAGTGCCTAAACCCTAAACCCCACCAGCGCCTAGCGAGCGACAGACGAAGTGTATATTAAACCACGGACAGACTCTGTCTTCCTGGCCAAGACGGTCAAGTCTCCCGTCTTGGCCAGGAAACTACCGTATTTTGTCATTGTTTCCCGCCGTTATTTCCCGAAAATTTCTCGTAATATAATAATTTCGTGAGAACCCCAACTTTCCCCGCTTCCCCTAGCCGCCCTACGCTCTGACGTGGCAGTGTAACAACATGGCGACGTCTTCTGCTTCTTCGTCTTTTTTATGATGGTTGGCAAGCAACGTTTAGATGTGCAATACCGCCATCTACTGGACTGGACTGATGACAATATTTTATTTGAATTTATAAAAAAAAAAAAAAAAAAAAACAGGCTACTGTATTTTTTCTGTATTGTATTTACATCTGAAATAAATATTTCTCAAATAAAGTCTATTGTTATAACTAATTATGGAGATGAACATGTTGCATATTCCTTTATAAAAAAATAAGCAAAAATTAAGCCAAAATTTGGGTGTAGTGAAGAATACAAATAGTTTCACGCCCTTTTAATTTAGTAGGCAACACAGAAAATCCTTTGGTCAGATGAGACTGAAATGCAACTTTTAGGTCACTCTGAAGACACCATCTTTACTATAATCATGGCAGTATCATGCTGGGAAAGCTGTCAGAATTGAAAGAATGGAGAATGATTATAATGCATAAAATATGTTGGATGCTGAGTCTCCCTTGCAACCCTGCAAGGATACGCATGTTAGATAATGGTTGAATGTTAGATTCTGAAAAAGAATTAAAGCTGGGTTAGACCTTACAGAACAACAACTCTGACCATAGATTGCAGTCTCCAGATGTGCAAAACTGGTAGCTACAGCTCCTAGAAGATTTGTAGATGAAATTGCAACCAAAGGTGATTCTACAAGTGAGGGTAAATTTAGATTTAACACCCAACACTTTTCAGATTTTTTTTGCAGAACGTTTTGAAAACCATATATTGTACAATTTTTGCACCTCTTTGTGCATCCATTACATAAAATCATAATTAAGTATATTGATTATGGTTGGAATGTGAAAAAATGTGGGGGAAAAAAGTATGAATATTTTTGGACAC